>NC_136763.1:17766485-18126485 GCF_936440315.1 Barbus barbus
GTTACAAAACATTCCTATTTCTAAAAAATGCTTTTCTTTTGAACTTTCGAATCAAAGAATCTTTGGTTCCACAAAATATTAAGCAGCACGACTTTTCAACATTAATAATAATACACTTAAATGTTTCTCGAGCAGCAAATCAGCATATTAAAATGATTTCTGAAGGATCGTGTGACACTGAAGACGGCTGTTGAAAATTCAGCTTTTTAAAATATGTTTTAAATTGTTAAAACAGAAAACATTTCTTTTAAACTGTAATAATATTTCACAATATTACTGTTTTTACTGTATTTTTGATCAAATAAATGCAGCCTTGGTAAGCATTTAAGAGACTTCTTCTTAAGATATCTTACCCCATAATTTTTACTGGTAGTGTAAATAAAATTCAGGAAGAAAAATGTATATTCAAATATAATGTTTGAGTTCTCTGCGGGAGATCTATATTGTTAATAGTAGAGCTGAAATCATAAGCATCAGTAACTTTGATTGCATCATGAGGGGTGCTAATTATCATCCTGTGAAAATAATGAGAGTTCGATCTGGAGTGTTTGTGAAAAGAAAAAAAAAATAATAATAATTTAAGAACAAGATGATCAACCTCAGATCTCAAAACAATACAACCTTCTATAGCACATCACTGCTGAGTCCCTTTCTCCCTTAATGTTTTTCCAGAAAGAAAATGACAGCACAGCATACTTGTCCTGACCTCTGGTTCTACACATCTGTAGGGTCAGTGTGCGTCTCAAAGGAGGTCACTGGATGAGCAAGTGGACACTGTTAATTGTACAGAGACCTTCAATGACGCAAAGGACAGTTTCTTCTGCAGTAACACTCCAAAACATCTTAGGACAATCTTTGATTAACTTTTCTCCTTGTTGTGAGTGAAAAACTGGATCATTCTTATTTAACAACAGAAAACAGGATACAATGATTTATTCAACAAATTAGAAAAATGAAAGAATGAAAATCATGCATAGATCATTTATCTCATCAACTGTGAATGATTGAGTGAATAATCACTTAAATTCCATTTTGTTTCCCACACAAAACTATTGCATAGCTTTTATAGCACTTTTGTGTCCTTTTTGAAGGTTCAGTGTTCAAGAGCATGGAAAACGGTCATCAAATTTTCTCTTTGAAAGTCATGAAAGTCAAGTGGATCAATATTAGGGTGAATAAATTATAATAGAATTTCTATTTTTGTGTGAAGTATCCCTTCAAAATCTTGGAGACCGGAGGCCATGTATAAACCTTCTTTACTCAAAGCAGATTTCCTAAGGATGGGGCCTAATATTTCAGAAATTGAAGGGGATGCTATTTTCAAAATCATCCCCAATCCAGAGCACCCAAAGGAGTCTGTCAAATCCACGGTTCGGTCTCAATATAACTCTGATCACATAACCTCTGTCATCCTTTTCTTGTGAACCCCTCAGGCACAGGGCTCAGGAGATGGATTCAGACACAAGCTTTCACTGTGGGATCCTGGACAGGAATCCAGCCAGATTTAGAAGCTTCATGTAGGTTTACCTGCAGACTGTCAAAGAAGTGTGCTTTTCATAGCAGCTTCTTTTGCTTTCATGGGTGTGAATCACTGCAAATATGGAAATAAAGAATTATGGTAAACAAGAAATTAAAATTAGGAGACATACTCTTGAAAATGCTAGTTTAACTGCTTGGAGAGAAATACTAATGCATTTTGTGAAAGATTTGAGAAGTCTGTCAGTCCACGGCAGACTGAGTGTGTACATGAATCTTGCAATGACAGAGTCAAATCCACTTCCATCTCTTTCCCGTGTCCGATAATATCTCTGACCTTGTGTCCAACTGCACCTCTACAGAAATGCAATGCTGCTGGCGATCGATTTTTCAGGATGGCCTCCCCCGAGTTCTAAACTCCTCTGTGAATGAGCATAAAGAATGTCCTCAGCTCAACCTTAATCTTTCCAGTGTAAAACAAAAGAGTCCTCCAATCCCGAAGACACAAGGCCAAACAGACACAGATGATGCAGACTAGCAATAAATTGGAAAATACTCTGTAGAAGATTTTGTATGCAAAGATAACCATCAGGAGCCAGCCCCAAATTTGGAAATTTGATTGGATGTCTCCCATATGAGGGGTGGGGCCTTAAAACTAGATATAAGAAGTACAATTACTACTTTACAAATATATATATATATTTTTTTTATTAAAAACATACAATACATAATATGATAGAGACTATATCAGAGTACAAACTGATACCACTACTGAAAAACAAGTTAAAAAATAAATTCAAAATAGGCCTAAATAAATAAATACATGCATACATATATATTACTACTACTACTACTAATAATAATAATAATACATTTTATTTGTAATGCGCCTTTCTTAAACTCAAAGCGCTACAACATGTACAAACAAAATAACAAATCAACCAAAACTACATAATATCAAAAATAGAATCAGAGTAATAAATCATAAATTTAATTGTTTTAAATGAAAAAAATACGATGAGGCAAACATTGTAAAATAAAATAAAAGACAAACTTTTTTTCTTTTAATTCAAGCATGCACACTTCAGTTATTGGGCTTTAAGGTCTTCTGAAATAGTGTGTCTTCTTTTAGTCTGTATTTACTTTTACATACTTTGTCATTTTTTTATTTTATTTTACAGTGGTGGAATCAGGCAGTACTCTGATATGGTACTCTAAGGCAGCGGTTCCCAACCACGTTCCTGAGGCCCCTCAACACAGCACATTTTGCATCTCTCCTTTGTCTGACACACCCATTTCAGGTCTTGGAGTCTCTACTTATGAGCTGATGATCTGAATCAGATGTGTTTGATTAAGGAGACAAGGAAAACATGCAGTGCTGGGGGACCTCCAGGAACGTGGTTGGGAACCACTGCTCTAAGGTGCTTCAAACTATACTTGCATATTAAACACTGCCGGAACATCAGTTGTAACATCCATAAAGGAACATTTTAGCAATGTCACTGTATACAGCTAGACAACTTGTCAACATCCATGTTGCACCAGGGTTTTCTATAACTAATCTATTCTATTTTCAACCGGCTTTTTTTTTCTTTCTGTATGTTAAAAAAGAGACTGAACAACACAGTGGCCAGTACACAGCAATGACATGCCATGAACACTGTGACATGAGCTACAAACTAAAGGCACAACAAAAGCGGTCTAATCCACAATAGACCCAGAAGGCTGTTTCCCATCTCTGGATCAGCAGACCTGATGGTGTTGCTTCCATCTGCCACTGTACAACCCAGGACAAAGCAGCATTAAGCTAAAATGGAACTTATCAATTTTCTCTTCCCGGCAGCCAGTGGAGGGGGAAAAAAGTGAAGAGAAAAAAAAAACAGGGCAGTCTGTCTCACTGACAGAACAACTTCATTTATAACACAGCTGATTGGGCGCTGACAGGTAGGCCTCACGTAGCGGTGATGCCGGCAGAAAGAGAAGACAGTAATGCTCTGCCTGCATTCAGTTTCCACATAAGAATACAGCTGCATCAAGCTCGCGATAACAAAAGCCTCCTCGCCGTTTCACGGAGAGTCTTCCTCATTAATTATCCCTCTATCTTGGGAAAGAGGAGGCATGTGCTCGTCTAGGCGTTCAGAAGTGATCAACTGATAAATGGCTTGCTTAACGGACCCAGTCCACTCAAATCCCAGAGCATAAAACACTTTGTACAGGCCGTATTGGTACCCTCGCCTCAGTCAGAACCTAAACAACTTTTCGTTTTGCATCATTAGTTGGGAAGGAGTTGATGCCACCTGAAAAGAAACTAAAGGTAGGCAGCCATGCGCCAATTCACTGCAAGTCTTTCCCAGAGCAGGCTGGTGGTCTAGACTGGCTTTATGAGGACCTTCAAAGGCACTTAGGAGTGGAAAGATGTGGCTCCATTCCATGCCAAGCCTAATTAGGTACACATCAGAGGGCCGGTGTGAGAAGGTGGGCCCTTTCCTACACATGGACACCTCGCAACACCATTGAATGCATGGACCCTGGAGACAGGCACTCAAACAAAACACAATCTGGGCAATATACACACTGGGTCCAAAAACGCAGCCAAGCCACACAGCAAACCGGGCAGGAAGTGGAGCTGTCCTCCCCGGCCAAGTCTATTACTCCCCAGATCACCTAGCACATAGACACAGAAGGTGACCGGGAAGTGGAATGCCTAGCCCTTTAAAGTGAGCAAGGATGACAAACAGTAACTGGCAGGTCAAATAGCTCCTCTTGCCCAAAAATGCAATCAATCCTTACAAATGTGGGTAATGCTTCAGTACACTTCCACTGCATGCTACTCCAAAAACTGGCTTGGTAACAGAAAACGGCTGTATAGGGCACAAATAATAATAATAATAATAATAATACTTTCATTTTATAATCATTTATTTTTGCAATTGTTGATTAAATAAATGCTGTCCTTTTAATATTTCCATAAAAATACTAAGAAACCACAACTGGTTTCAACATTGATAATAAAAGGAAATGCTATTATCAACAGCAAATATTATATATTAGAATGATTTCTGAAGAATCACATGACACAGGGCTGGAGTACTGGCTTTTGAAAATACAGTTTTCCACCAGAAACAAATGACATTTTAAATACAATCAAATAAAAAGCCGTATTTTTAAATATTTCATAATATTACTGTTTTTACCATATTTTTCATGAAATAATTGCAGCCTTGGTAAGCATAAGAGACTGTTACGGTATCAAATGTGATGCAAATGCAAAAACAAGTCAAAGATTAATCCTCCCAGGCAAATTTAGGACAAACACTTATCCTATGCCCAAAAAAACATGACTCCTTAAAAATTCATACAGTCTCTGTAGAATTATAAACTTGCTGAACCTTCTGAGACCCACCCACTCACTCAACCTGCCTCCTAGTAAACTCAAGCAAAAGCACTTCTACCTCAAACCCAAGCTTCAGAAGCCCCTAGATGAAAACATGCAAACACTCACACTCATGCACAACACGTATAATTATTATTCAGAAAAAGCAACATGATGAGAGGGCCATGTGTTTTTTCTCACAGTCCCTGTGGGTGAGGAGCAGCAGAAACCCTCTGTCCGTTGCACAGATATCCTAAGAAACACACACATAAACACAAACACGCACACACAGGACACAAATGCAATTTATGGCAGGAATCAGAGAGTTTGCAGCTCAGTGCTCAGGCAGGAGAGATGAGGTTATCACCTCTATCTCCACGCTGGTGGGGGCCGCAATAAAATCATACCTCAGCAACAGGGCCCGGCAATGAGATTTGCAGGACAGTTGTAAATGTTCCAGAGTGCTTTCTCTCTCCCCAGCTCTCTCTCTTTCTTTCTGACACAAGGGCACCCTGGTATTTCACCCCACTTCCCACCAACAGCAGAGGCTTTAAGGCACGTATATTTGGTAAGGCTTCATGCTCAAATATAACATTTAGAGCTGCAGAAAGGACAAAGCCAGGCTGCTTGTTTCGCTTAGCACAAAAACAGCACATAAACAAGTGCTATGGATCTACTAAAGGCATCGAATCATAATTTCAAATAGTACTTAGATGCATAAGGCTTCGAACAAGTAAACCACAATGTTACCATGGTTGAAGGGTGTAGATTTAGTAATGGACTTAAATGAAAAGATTACTTTTTAATAGTGTGTTAAAGAGGAAAAACATATGCAACGCATGTATGCGGATACATTGTTTATGTTCAGATCAAAGCGTAAACAACGTATCCACGTACATGCGTTGTTTATGTATGTGATACTCTCCAAAAAAAAAAATTGGGGGGTGAACTATCCCTTTAACATCTGATACCACCACTGTATCACTGTACCACCAAACATGATGCAAATGTAAGTCAATGAGGAATCCTCATAGTACAAGCACTTATTGTGTGCATTTAATGGATTACAGTAGGGATCCTCAAATCTGGACCATGCATTCCTGCAGAGTTTAGCTCTAACCCTAATCAAACACACCTGAGCATGCTAATCAGAGTCTTCAAGATCATTAGAAAATCACAGGTAGGTGAGTTTGATCAGGGTTGGAGCTAAACTCTGCATCAGATTGGCCCTCCAGGGAAAGATTTGAGGAACCCTGGATTACAGTAATGTGCTAGGGCAGACTGGTGCGGTTTATTGTCAAAACTCTCTAGTCGATGCATACAAGCCACTGAATAATTATTCAACAGCAAACCGAAGTTCATGTCCTCTCATCCCTCTCCTGCTCTCTTCCTTTGAGCAAGCAGCTTGCAATTGTGTAGCACTTCATCTTTGGTAAATGGCTGTATGATACCTCCTGGCTTAAGTGGAAGACTAAAAGGAAAGTCTTTAAAATCACAATCGAACTTCAACAAGCGCACCGAGGCAATAGAGCCATCCATCAGCAGACAGGTACGGCTCGGTAATATCACCTCAAGTGAGGTGGAGACTTCATCTCAATAAAAGCCCTCTTTTTGTGACTGCGGTGGAAGAGGGATGAATATGGAAATGCATTTGGAAGGAATATGTTTTTTTTTTTTATCACCGTGGTAACCCGATGCAAACTGTGTCACTGACACCCCCTCCCCCCATCCCATAATAATGAAAATACATACAAAACGCAACGCTCTGCATCTTAGAAATGTCATTGCATAAATAATGCAGAGATTCCCCCTTTCGCATCCTAAGGGTCTATATAACACATGGCACAAAATGGATGGCGCTCCAGCATAACAAGGTCTGGTCGTCATAAAAAGCTTTCAGACAAATGGCGTACTGTCCTCTCCAATAAATTACGAGATGCAAGGAGGAATGGAACAGCGCTTGGCTAAATAAATGCACCGACATACGAGTGGACGGGACAGTGGGTAATTCATCCTATTGTTTCTACTTCTAACCCTAACTCCGCCCCTTCATCTGTCCCCCAGTTTATAGAAGTGATTTGAGCTATTGTAATAAACTCTTTGCTATGTATAAATATACGGAGATGTCCCGTGCCACTGAATATCCTGAATAGGTGCATGTGTGTGTTGTTGACAGCTGGTTTATCTAAACAGCCAGATTTTTCGAGCAAACAAGTGTGTGCGTGTGTGAGAAGGAAGGCAGGTGGAGCTCCAGTTGTCTCTTTCTGAGATCTCAAATGTTCTGACATCTCTCTGCCCTCAGGACAGCAGCGGGCTGCCAGAGTCCCACAAGGCTGTTTCATGGCAGGAAGGAACCAAGTAAATATCTACCTGCGGTTCCTCAGAGATGTCTGAGGGAGATAAAAGGACAAAATGTTCATTATTGTAACATACTGGCTTAATTTTCAAGCATGTGTCAATCCAAAAACAGACCAATAACAGACAAGTGTAAGGTTCTATAAGCTGCTATGTTACTTAAGAGCTATTCTAAAACATTACACTCACAATGTTTGGAAGCAACAGCTGCAGTTACTACTGGGTGTGACGCTTGAATTGTCCTGTTCATAAAAGAGCTTAAAGGAGCAGCTCAAATGCAGTGCGAATGAATAGCCGAAGCAAAGGTTGTGATAGTGTTGAACAGCCATAGTGACCAATTTAATAGATTTTTTTTTTTATAGTATTAGCATTAGTTTTTCTAATTGGCTGATAAAATGAGCTTTTATTTTAGCTTATAGTTTATTTAAGATTATAGTTTGATATTAGCATGATGCTAACAGTCGGTTATGTCTGTGAAAGTAAACAGGTGGGAAATAAATCGCATGACTATATTAGATCTGTGTGGCAGCAGCAATATACAGTAAATCAATAAATCCACTGCTCTCTTGTCTCCTCTGAGGGTGGGACTCTAAACAGTGTTCTGTGCTCGTCTGTGCAGCCAAAGGCAGAACAGTTAGCATGTTTTGCTCAAACTTTCGCCACGGTATTAGAACCGGTACACCGTTGTTGCTTGCGAAATCAAAATGACGGCGCAGCGGGTGGATGCTTGCAGAAAAAGGCTTACCAAAACAAAGTTACTCTTAATTAATCTTTTTCACATTGGTTGGTAGATGCACTGGGACCTGATTATAGCACTTAAAACCTGGAAAAGTCAGATTTTCATGATATGTCACATTTAAAGCATTAGAGGCCACAGGTGAAGGGAGTACGATATTTTTTAGCACATACCCAGATGAAGAGGGTTTTGTCTGTACAGCTGGATGAGAGAGGCTGTGGAGCGGATGATCAGAACAGGCAGAGGGCGTTTGACCAGCTCGCTGTGGTAGAGTCTTAATCTTATTTTCCCTGTAATCCACACACACTCAAGGCCGCCGCATCGACACCAGATCCAGTGCTGCAACTCGCTTGTAATTCTGACAGCACTATCACTCTGTTCTCCTCACCAGCAAGCAGGTCACAGCAAATCAGGCCAGAGGAGGAGCTTGTTCAGCAGCTAGACTCAGCAGATGTGACATTCTGAAGTACTTCCATTGCACTGAAGTCACAGACCTCTGCCTTACACAAACTCGTGGGTGATTATCATATTATCTGATCATTTAGATGGTCACTGTAAGTGTAAGGTGTTCAGGGTTTCCCAGCCACTCTACGGTCAACATGAAATTGAAACTGGCCTTATTTACTTTCTAAGAGTCTTATTGTAAACGTCTTCTCCCCAAGAATTTGTAAAAAATTTGGAAATACATAAATATAAATTAATTAATAAATGCATAAATAGATGAATAACTAAATAATTACAAACATACATACATAGATCATTCAATAAGTGCCACACATTTGTCCTTTTAATTCCATTTTGATCCACCGTATGTTAATACAGTAAATGCATTTATTTATTGATAAATTTGCATCTCGTATTTTACTATTCTTAAATTTTCTTACATTTCTTACACATATCTTACATTTTGTTGTTGTTGTGGTCGAACATGTTTTACTTGAAAAAAAAAAATGGCACTACAGTGAGTTGCCATTGGCTGAGCCAGTATTGCTGTGTAGGGCCGGTCAAACTCTTAAGAGAACCACAGTGTTTACACTTTTCTGGGAAACCAACCTATAAATGTCTTACTTATAGCTGAGCACTTCGATGCCACAGCCACGACTGGAGAAAGTATTACACATTTCAGTCTTTAACTAAAATAAAACCCACAAGTTGAATCACGACATTCGGTCCATTAAGGTCATGTTATGTTTTATGAAAATAAAACCGCCCGTTTCACAAAAGGACATGTTTCCCAGAATGCCTTGCAGCTTCACAGTGAGCCCATTCTGAATCAATTCCAGCAGTATCAGGAGAAGCCCAGCAGGATTAAACAGCATTCTGGGCCTCGGCCAATTAATCAAGGTGGAATTGCTGTAGAGGGGAAAAGGCATTTACTCAAGACTCCTTCTGCACACCGACAATAAGCACAGGCCATTTCCTGGAACCTGCAGCATGCTTTAAAAACAGCGGGTCAAGCTGATAATGCTGCTTTGAGCTCAATGCTACTCTCCGAGCGCAAACAGCTCTAGGCCAGACCCTGAAGGCCCTACCGGAACACCAGAACTTACGACATGGTACCAGGGCTAAGACCAGACCAGAATAATCAAACAGAAATTTCATTGTTAAAAACGCAGCTGAGGCTCCAGCTTCTAAACCAGGCATGCTACGCTGATTCCAACTGCCAGACCTCGGCTTATAGATTCAGTCACATGTTACATTTGGTCTGGACTTAGACACGGATTTAAAAGGGCTTGTGATGCTAGTGGTGCACAAATTACACAATTTACTTTTAATAAAAGATAGTTCATGCAAAACTGAACTTTCTGTCATTGACCTCTTTTCTTTTTTTTCTGTGTGGAACACAAAAGAAGAAACAGTTTGACCCCACTGAATTTCACTGTATGTACAAACAAACAAACAATAAATAAATATAATTTTAAAGAATGCTGAAATACTGTATTAAAACTTTTTTTTTCAAAATTTGTTATGCTACATATAATATAATATAAAAGAGCTGAAACGCTGTATTGAGCAATACACATCTAGGATTGGATGCCAACAGTTGGGCGATGGGCTGATTTTCAAATCTATGAAAATAAATCCACATGGATTAAAATTGGAATCATCTTTAGATAGGATTCAGTTTGAGAGTTAAAGTTTCAGGGAAACAGCTCAGTATGTTTATATCTTCTACTACATTTTGTTACACTAATATTTTTGGCCCTGTAAGCAAAAGCTGACCCTCCAAATCCAGACAGTAGCATCTTTTATCCATGACGGGACAGCATCCATCAAAAATCTCATCAATGATTTGCTTTTACTACCATAAAGCTAAATAACTGCTGCTTGGAGCAAACAGCATTGTAGAAAAAGGCCCAATAAATTAATAGTGCTAATGAATAAACCACTGATTTATGAAATATGACTTCAAACTTCCTCTTTATTTCTATTACTCAGCATGACTTTCTCAGACATGTCCACAGCAGGGCTTCATTACTTGGGTGTCTACCTGTCCAATGACTCATAGGACAGATGCAGGCAGCCACTTACACTAAACAGGACAAGGCCATGACAGACCCTTCAACAATCACAGCATTTGGAGCTTTAATGCACTTAATATAGCATTTCTCAATGGCATGATTCTCAAACTAAGTTACATAAACAGTAGGAGGAGACTGGGGACAATTACAGTTTTTATTTATTTATTTTTCAATTATTCATTCACATAATTCACAGACTGCTAAAAACCTAAAAATGATATTTGGTGTAAGAAACATAATTACGTCATAAAAATAATATCACCATTAGGGGGCAGTCGTGGAGAGTCGGACTAGTCACCCAAAGTTTGCGGGTTCGAGTCTCAGGTCCGGCAGGGATTGTAGGTGGGGGGAGTGAATGTCCAGCGCTCTCTCCACCTTCAATACCACGACTGAGGCACCGAACCCCCAAATGCTCCCCGGGCGCTGCAGCATTGGCTGCCCACTGCTCCGGGTGTGTGTGTGTTCACTGCTGTGTGTGTGCACTTGGATGGGTTAAATTTGTGTGTGCACTTGGATGGGTTTTATTAATTAGTATAAGAACTATACTAATTAATAAAAAAAATATATAATAAAAATATGTATCATTTTGTGACACCCATTTTTGTCTTTATTTTTTAACACAAAATAAAACGATCTCATTTCCTTTTGTCAAGTAGAGAGAGAGTTGAGTACACATTGAATAAGTATAATCACCCAAAAATTTTTACCAACAATGTACTTCTTTGTCAGAGCAAATACCTCCATTTGAGAAGCAGGTATATAAAGTTCTTTGTGCGAATGGCCAACACACAGGTGTCTGACACACAGTCGGCAGTAAGTGCAGAGAGGTAAAGTCTGAACTAGATCTCATAATTCATACTCCAAGTTCCACATTCAGTCAAACTATTTGTAGAATCCCATTATTCTCAGATCGAACCTGTTTGTGTGTGTGGAAAGGATGTTCACAGAAAGACAATGATAACAAAAATGAAAATTCATTATTTTTACCGTACTATGAAACTGTCCACTTCTCTGTGAGCTTTTAATCCACATCTCTGCGATCATGAACTGAGCATTGTGTTTTGACGATAAAACCCTCCGCTCTCTGTAAACACCATTATATTCATGACCTTGACTCTGCTTCAGGTTTGAAGGGCGGCCAGAAAGCAGTAACTGCGAGCACTAAAAAGCTTCCTAAATCATATTCGACATCAATTTTTTTGGTTTCATACTTCATCAGCCAGAGTCGGTGTTTGTTATTGGAGTACACTGCTACAGAGTGACATTTGAAGGTGATTCTACCTGTAGAAGACTTGAAATATTCAAGCTCTACCTTGCAGCAAGACGCAACCACGAGTGCGATGTTTTCAAAGTTATCGAAATCATGCCTGGAGCAGCTGTGTATCCTTCTGCTAATCAACTTAAATAGCTGATGACGATCTGCTTTGATTCAGGACACATTCAGCCACCTGAGCAGACAGAAATACAATCATCAGAAGAGGCCAGAAAATCAAAAACATCTGCCCAGAAAAAAATATTCCATATTCCGTATAATGTGGACAACTGCAAAAGCAGCAACGTTATTAATGCAGTTGTATATAACATATCAGAGGTGTTCTTACACTTCATGTGGGGGACTGTGGGATAAAATGTGTGCAAACGATAGGGAATATATATATATATATATATATATATATATATATATATATATATATATATATATATATACATACAGTGGTGTGAAAAAGTGTTGGCCCCCTTCCTGATTTTGTATTTGTTTGCATGTTTGTCACACTTTAATGTTTCAGATCATCAAACTAATTTAAATATTAATCAAAGATAACACAAATAAACACAACATGCAGTTTTTAAATTAAGGGTTTTTTTATGAAGGGAAAACAAAATCCAAACCCACATGGCCCTGTGTGACAAAGTGTTTGCCCCCAACCCTGTTAAAACATAACTGTGGTTTATCACACCTGAGTTCAGTTTCTCTAGCCACAGCCAGGCCTGATTACTGCCACACCTGTTCGCAATCAAGAAATCACTTAAATAGGACCTGCCTGACAAAGTGAAGTAGACCAAAAGATCCTCAAAAGCTACACATCATGTTGAGATCCAAAGAAATTCAGGAACAAATGAGAAAGTAATTGAGATCTATCAGTCTGGAAAAGGTTATAAAGCCATTTCTAAAGCTTTGGAACTCCAGCAAACCACAGTGAGAGCCATTATCCACAAATGGCGAAAACATGGAACAGTGGTGAACCTTCCCAGGAGTGGCCGGCCGGCCGACCAAAATTTGCCCAAGAGCGCAGCGACGACTCATCCAAGAAGTCACAAAAGACCCCACAACAACATCTAAAGAACTGCAGGCCTCACTTGCCTCAGTTAAGGTCAGTGTTCATGACTCCACCATAAGAAAGAGACTGGGCAAAAATGGCCTGCATGGCAAAGTTCCAAGACGAAAACCGCTGCTGAGCAAAAAGAACAAAAAGGCTCGTCTCAGTTTTGATGATCCCCAAGACTTTTGAGAAAATACTCTGTGGACTGATGAGACAAAAGTTGAACGTTTTGGAAGGTGTGTGTCTCATTACATCTGACGTAAAAGTAACACAGCATTTCATAAAAAGAACATCATACCAACAGTAAAATATGGTGGTGGTAGTGTGATGGTCTGGGGCTGTTTTGCTGCTTCAGGACCTGGAAGACTTGCTGTGATAAATGGAACCATGAATTCAGCTGTCTACCAAAAAATCCTGAAGGACAATGTCCGGCCATCTGTTCGTGACCTCAAGCTGAAGCAAACTTGGGTTCTGCAGCAGGACAATGATCCAAAACACACCAGCAAATCCACCTCTGAATGGCTGAAGAAAAACAAAATGAAGACTTTGGAGTCCTGACCTGAATCCCTATTGAGATGCTGTGGCATGACCTTAAAAAGGCGGTTCATGCTCGAAAACCCTCCAATGTGGCTGAATTACAACAATTCTGCCAAGATGAGTGGGCCAAAATTCCTCCACAGCGCTGTAACAGACTCATTGCAAGTTATCGCAAACACTTGATTGCAGTTGTTGCTGCTAAGGGTGGCCCAACCAGTTATTAGGTTTAGGGGGCAAGCACTTTTTCACACTGGGCCATGTGGGTTAGGATTTTGTTTTCCCTTCATAATAAAAAAACTTCATTCAAAAACTGCATGTTGTGTTTACTTGTGTTATCTTTTATTAATATTTAAATTTGTTTGATGATCTGAAACATTAAAGTGTGACAAACATGCAAAAAAAAAAAAAAATCAGGAAGGGGGCCAACACTTTTTCACACCACTGTATATATATATATATATATATATATATATATAGTGACATGCGAAAGTTTGGGGACCCCTTGCAGAATCTGTGAAAATGTGAATAATTTTAAAAGAGATCATATAATGCATGTTATATTTGATTTAGTACTGTCCTGAGTAAGATATTTTACATAAAAGATGTTCACATATAGTCCACAAGACAAAAAAATAGCTGAAATTATTAAAAAGTTGGTTGATCTGCGACTGTTTTTTTGTTTTGTGATGGTTGTTCATGAGTCCCTTGTTTGTTCTGAACAGTTAAACTGAGCACTGTTCTTCAGAAAAATCCTCCAAGTCCTGCAGATTCTTTAGTTTTCCAGCATCTTATGCATATTTGAATCCTTTCCAGCAGTGACTGTATGATTTTGAGATCCATCTTTTCACACTAAACACAATTGAGGGAGGCAAACACAACTATTAAAAAAGGTCCAAACATTCACTGTTGCTCCAGAAGGAAACACGATGCATTAAGAACTTTTGAACAGGATGAAGATGTCCAACTTTTTCTTATTTTGTTGAAATATCTTTTTTTTTTTCATTTAATACTGCCATTCAGAAGCAACAGAAGATACTTGCATGTTTCCCGGAAGAAAAATGAAGTACAAGTTACCTTGATCTTCAAATTCAAAAAGTTTTCACAAAACAAAAAACAGTCGTGGATCATCAAGGTGGGTTATTTTAATCATTTCAGCTATTTTTTTTGTCTTGTGGACTATATGTAAACATCTTTAATGTAAAATGTCTTACTCAGGACAGTACTAAATAAAAAATAACATGCATTTTGTATGATCTTTCTTATTTTGTTCAAATTATTCACATTTTCACAGATTCTACAAGGGGTTCCCAAACTTTTGCATGCCACTGGATATATACAGTGCCCTCCAAAATTATTGGAACAGTAAGGCCAATTCCTTTATTTTTGCTGTAGACTGTAAACATTTGTTGTTTGACATCAAAAGATGAATATGAGATGAGAGATTAACATTTCAGATTTTATTTCCAGGCATTTTAATCTGGATCTGATACACAACTTAAAAGATAGCACCTTTTGTTTGAACCCATCCATTTTTCATGTTACCAAAAGTATTGGAACATGTGACTGACAGGTGTGTTTTGTTGCCCTGGTGTGTCCTATTAATTGATTATTCAAACAATAAATGGCACTGCATGTCTGCGCTCAGTTTCAGATTCGTGCAGACTGCATTTATAGTTAGTTATACGTGTAACCAACATGAAAACCAGATAAATGTCTATGGGTGAAAAACAAGCAATTGTGAGGCTGAGAGGAGATGAAAAATCAATCAAACCATTGCACAAACACTGGCAATGGCAAGTACAACCATTTGGAATCTCCTGAGGAAGAAAGAAACCACTGGTGTACTAAGTAACAC
The DNA here is from genome assembly GCF_936440315.1 of Barbus barbus. Taxonomy (NCBI): domain Eukaryota; kingdom Metazoa; phylum Chordata; class Actinopteri; order Cypriniformes; family Cyprinidae; genus Barbus; species Barbus barbus. Next base: position 17,781,661 of record NC_136763.1, read on the forward strand.
ACCTCAAACAGGTAGATCAAGGAAAACATCTGTAGTTGATGACAGAAACATTGTGACAGCTGTAAAGAAAGACCCTAAAACAACTGTTAGTGACATCAGCAACAACCTCCAGAGGGCAGGAGTGAAGGTATCACAAACTACTGTTCGCAGAAGACTTCATGAACAAAAGTACAGAGGCTACACCAGAAGATGCAAACCACTCATTAGCAAGAAGAATAGGAGACTTTATGGACCAAAGTGATGGAAAGGCTAAAGTTTGGAGAAAGAAAGGATCTGCTCATGATCCCAAACATACAAGCTCATCTGAAACACAGTGTACACAGGTGTACATCATAGTACACATTACACAAGTAATGTAATGGCTTGGGCTTTCATCGCTTCTTCTGGGACAGGCTCATTAATCTTCATTAATGATGTAACACATGATGGCAGCAGCAAAATTAACTCAGAAGTCTACAGAAATATTTTGTCTGACAATTTACAGAAAGATGCAACCAAACTGATTGGGAGATCCTTCATCATGCAGTAAGATAATGACCCGAAACATAGTGCCAAAACAACAAAGGAGTTCATCAGGGGCAAGAAGTGGAAGGTTTTAGACCGGTCAAGTCAATCTCCATACTTAAACCATGTAGAGTATGCATTTTACCTGCTAAAGAAGAGACTGAAGGGAGTAACAGCCCAAAACTGAAAGAGGCTGCGGTGAAAGCCTGGAAAAGCATCACAAAAGAAGAATGCAAAAGTTTGGTGATGTCAATGGGTCACAGGCTTGATGCAGTTATTGAAAACAAAGGATTTGCAACTAAATATTAAACCTTTTCACTTTAATCTATGTTAATTCTGTCTGTTCCAATACTTTTGGTAACATGAAAAATGGGTGGGTTCAAACAAAAGTGCTATCTTCTAAGTTGTGTATCAGATCCAGATGAAAATACCTGTAAATAAAAGCTGAAATGTTAATCTCTCAGCTCATATTCATCTTTTGATGTCAAACCCAAATGTTTTCAGTCTACAGCAAAAATAAAGGAATTGGCCTTACTGTTCCAATAGTTTTGGAGGGCACTGTATATATATATATATATATATATATATATACACACACAAAAAAACACACACACACACACACACACACACACACACACACAGTTTACATTTTATTGCACGCTTAGTCATAGTATTTTTGGTTTGTTTGTTTTTGGCCCAGGTCTGTCTGAGCTTTTCGGTGCTAATGTATATTTTAAGTATAGCCTACACTCTGTTTGTTAAAGTTGTTCATGTTGTTGTGTAAAGTCCACTAGGAGAACTTACTATGCATTCATTAGCAATAAAGTGGTTACAAATAACAACAAACCTCTTGAACTTTAAAACAATTTCAGCCACTATTCAGCACTCAAACCCCACAGTAAATCAGTACAAGCACCAATTTTGCGCGGCACCACAGCACGCATACTTCATACACACACACACACGCACACACACACACAAGAGCACAAAAGCTGACATATCACCCTGAATTCCTGACGCATAATATTTGCAATGAAATGGTTTGATATTTATATTGAAATGTGCTGCTCAGTTACAACTGTTCGGGCTAATGTGCCACACATGGTGTTATTTTTCTGGCAGTTTAACAATGGTTGCTCCATCTCCCAAGCATCCGTGTAAAAGTATCTCCTGGCTAACACGTTAATTACACCTTAATTTATGAAATGAGCGGGTGACTTGGGTTTCTGTACCAGAGGAAAATCACATTACTCAACTAATTAATAACTTAATTAAAGCTTCTCGCACGTCAGGCGTGGCTGATTACATAATAATTAAAAGTAAATGGGTGACTTATTTAATGGCACCTTGAGAGCTGATAGAGGTGAATCGCTGTGATTAAGCCACCGCTGATCAACTGTCTTTTCTTATTCCTTTCGTTCCACCATACACATCGCTTCATTAAGCTAAAAAAAATGAGGATAAAAAACAGAACTAACTGTATTCAAATGGCCACAGGCTGATTCTTACTCCCAAAGTCCTCCATTCAGCATCATTCACGGATACAACACATCATAATGTAAGTTTATAAGACCATTTTCTTAACCTTAGGATTAAACAGGCTGTTGTAGTCTACCTTTAAGGCCAATGCAAATTATCTCTGTTATGATTGGCCCAACATTCACATACTAACACGGTTCACTCTATTGTTCATTACAAATATGCTAAAATATAAATAGATAATAGGCATCAAAAACATTAACATTTTAGATAGTTTTCATTAAGAATCTGGGTAAACTAGGAATAGAGGGTTTTCATTGTATGCATCAGAGTATGCTTAAAGAAGAATGTCATGCACTTATTTCAGAAGAGCAACTAAATAAGTGCCAAGTTCTGTCATGAAACTCTAGATGCCACAGTCTGATGGGTCTTACATAACTGATGATATTCACAGCATTAAACTACCTGGCACAAGCTGATTGGTTCATGATGCATATGCAGTCAATGAGCTTGCTGCTTTACAAATAAATGCCTGGTTAGCATTCACTTGAGCATTTTGCAGCTCGCTTTCAGAGTTCCCCTGAATCCCTCCATCTCCCCAGCTCCACCTGTACAGATCTGCTACAGGTTATTATATATGTTATTTGTGCAGAAGCAGTATATCTTAACTACTCACAACACCGTATCAGCGCATATATTGGCAAAAGCAAGTTACTGTACTTTCTTTGCAGCAGCAGCAATAATCTACAACAACAGCAATAACCAACAGCAGCAGCATATCTATTCCGCCAAGACCAAATACATTAACATTATCATATCCATTGCCATACCATGCTAAAATATTTCATGAGTTGTCACAATAGAAATGCTGTATTACCCGTAATATCCCTCTTGGGGGGGGGGGGGGGGGGGGGGGGGTCACCTGGGTTGGTTTGCTGATCTTACCTAGTTTATATTGGTCTTCCAGTCTGATTAACCATAATGGCCCAACAAGTCCTCTAAAACTAGCCCAAAAAAAAAAAGAGTGCTGAAAAAGAAGACTTGTTTTTATAGGGCAAGTATTTCCATTGTCCCAAAAGTGTCTGTGCTGGAGAACAAAAAAAAAAAAAAAAAAAAGCCTAAAGCTGGTCTCCCAGACTGGCCAAGCTGGTTTTAGATGGTTGGTCAGCTGGTCTCCTAGCTTGGCCACCTAAGACCAGGCTGGAAGATCAGATAAAACCAGCTAGTTTTTGAATGGGTTTCGCTTAGATGCATGAAATAACTACATGTGGTTAACACAAGCACAATATATTTTAATGTTTTGTTACACAACATAAAACACATCAGTACTATCCACGTGTGATTTTTTTAAAGCTTGTACTTGTCTTGAAAAAGGCAGTTGCTAACAAATGGCTTAAATGGGACAACAGATATTGTCTGGGACAATAAAAGTCATCACGACGAGCAGCTAAACTCATCTAGCCACTAGTCGGCCTTGCAGTCTCTTGCAAACTATTGTTTTTTTTTTTTGTTTTTTTTAAATAAAGACTAAAAGACGTTAACGCTTAATGGTGGTAATGTTTAAAGGCCCGTTCACACCAAAAATTATAAATACAGTAATATAGCTGCGAGCAGCGATGACGGGCCCAAGCTGTCAGCATACGCCACCCCGGTGGCATCGATAAAACGGTGCCCAGCGAGCACAAGCATCACAGTAACCCTCTGGCAGTTTGGTTTTAAGGGATACGGCAATTAAAGGGTTAATCCAAACCATCAACTCTGTGAAACACACACACACAGAACAACATATAAAACTTTAAATTCTGTGAAAATATATTTTTCATTGGTAGTTGATGTTAGTTAATGCATTTACTAATGCTAACAAATGAGAAATTATTATAGTTACCAAAGGTTTTAATGATTTATAAGCATTTTTTAATGATTTATTTTTCCATTAACTAACATGAATAATTTTTTCTAACACAAATGAATAAAGTAAAAAATATATTGTTAATATTTAATGTTATTTGTGAATTAACCAATGTTAAAAAACAACATTATTTAACTGTTGTTAATTTACATCATTAATAAATATATACCATTTAATGTTGATCAAAATCAATTCCAAAATGTGTTAATATATTATTACATTTTAATGTTTTATCTTTTGAACATGACTATTTTTCTAATATTACAAATATTTTGTTCATTGTTAGTTCATTGTAAGTTCATACTATCAATGAAGAACATGCTGTAAAAAATATATTTTTCATTGTTAGTTCATGTTAATTAATGCATTCACTACTGTTAACAAATGAGACTTAATTATAAAGTGTTATCAAAACCTTTAATGCTTTATAAGCATTTTTTAAGGATTTTATTGAGATGTTTAAACAGACCCTCTCTCTCTCCCCCTCCACACTCACTGAACTCACACAGTCAGTCACCCACCCAGTCACCTACCGCAAACATTAGAAGCACAGAGACAGGAGAACTCTGATAGTTTTTAAATTTTCTCCTCCGCATAGTGTATTGTAAATTCATGAAATTAATCACATATCCTCAGACTGTATTGTTCTGTGTATGTAATTTTTTATGAAGTGTTTGGAAGCTGCTCTTAAAAGAAAAAAAAGAAAAGAAAAGTTTTCTCTTTTTTACTGTAACTTTAATAAATTGCCATTAAATCATTGTTCAAGATATCCTAAATCCGTCCGCAATTTAGCATCTTCAGTATTTTGGCATCATAAGAAAAAATGTTTGGTGTGATTTACGTGTTTCTGTTTGGAGGAGCATGAATTTGTTTACAGCCTGTTTAAAAACAAAACCCACATTAAAATAAATATAGCCGACTTCCTGTTGGTCGTAGCTAATGACTGTAAATTAGAAAATTGTCCGGATTAATAAGAAAAATTTATGTACCGAGTTTGGTGTCTGTAGCTATCATTATATATATATATAAACATTAATAATTATATACCATTTAATGTTGATCAATATTAATTCCAAAATGTGTTAATATATTATTACATTTTAAAGTTTATCTTTTGAACATGACTATTTTTCTAACATTAAAAAGATTAATAAATGCTTTAAAAAAATTGTTCTTTGTTAGTTCATACTATCATGGAAGAATTAACATGCTGTAAAAATATATTTTTCATTGTTAGTTCACGTTAATTAATGCATTTCCTAATGTTAAGAATTGAGACCTTATTTAATGATTTATAAGCATTTTTTAAAGATTTTAAAAAAACAGACCCTCTCTCTCTCTTTCTCTCTCTCACCCACTGGCTCAATCCACACTCAATCCACACAGTCACTCACACCCCACCCCACCCCCACCCCTCACTCAGCTGCAGTGACAGGGAGCTCTCACTCAGAGGCAGGCTGGCAGGGAGCTCTCACTCAAAAGCAGCTCTGATAGTTTTTAAATTTTCTCCTAAGCATAGTGTATTGTAAATTCATGAAATTAATCACATATTCTCAGACTGTATTGTTCTGTGTATGTAATTTTTTATGAAGTGTTTGGAAGCTTCTCTTAAAAGATAAAAAAAAAAAAAAATTATCTTTTTTACTGTAACTTTAATAAATTGCCATTAAATCATCGTTCAAGATATCCTAAATACGTCCACAATTTAGCATCTTCAGTATTTTGGCATCATGATAAAAAATGTTTGGTGTGATTTCCGTGTTTCTGCTTGGAGGAGTATTAATTTGTTTACAGCCCGTTTTTAAAAAAAACCCACATTAAAATAAATATAGCCGACTTCCTGTTGGTCGTAGCTAATGACTGTAAATTAGAAAGTTGTCCGGATTAATTAGAACAATTTATGTACCGAGTTTGGGGTCTGTAGCTAAAACTAACCCCCTCATTTTTGACAAAAGGTGGCGCTATAGAGTGTCTCTTCCACGCCCGTTTATGAGCTTTTTCCAGTGTCTAACTATCATTAATACTGATATGTTTGTTGAGTTTCATGACATTCTAAACATGTTATCTGCCTCAAAATCACCAGAAACGAATTTTCAACTTTGACACGTTGCCATGGCAACATAATTTTAGATATCAATATTCCCTTCACAGTTTTACATCGGCCGTGTTTTGACATTATTCTGGTGAAGTTTGAAGCAAATCGAGTAAAAAGAAGATGCTGAATTCAAAGCATTTTGAAAACGACACACTTCCTGCAGCCAGTTGGTGGCGCTATAACTTTCAGTCATAATAGTCACATCTATCCGATCGGCATCATACAACGAACAAATCACTGAAGTTTGATCTACATCATACAATGTATGTGGACGTTATTAGGCATTTCCTGGGTCTCATTTTTCGCCATAACTTCATCGCCTCGCCACGGGCAAACCGTTCGACATATCAAAAATATCTTCGCAATTTAGCGTCCCCAATGTCTTGAGATCATGTTCACCGAGTTTGGTGGCAATCGTATGGAAATCCTCAGAGGAGTATATCAAATTCCAGAGCATGCGCTTTTTAAACAGCCCTGAATAGCCGACTTCCTGTTGGGCGGAGCCTAAGACATGCTGTGCGGAAGTTGTTCGGCTCAATGAGTTCTATATGTGTACCGAGTTTCATATGAATACGTGCAAGTATGTGTGAGCTATACATCAAGTTTTCTGACAATTTTCCAGGGGGCGCCGTAGAGCCCCTGTGCCACGCCCGGGTCCCAGCCTCAGCGGCGTCCTAATGGCCGCAGGTTCCAATGTGCGTGCCAATTTTCGAGAGTTTTCGGGCACGTTAAGGCCCCCAAAAGTGCCCGGATGATTGAAATAAAAAAAAATAAATAAAAAAATAAATATAGCTGCGAGCAGCGATGACGGGCCCAAGCCGTCAGCATACGCCACCCCGGTGGCATCGATAAAACGGTGCCCAGCGAGCACAAGCATTACAGTAACCCTCTGGCAGTTTGGTTTTAAGGGATACGGCAATTAAAGGGTTAATCCAAACCATCAACTCTGTGAAACACACACACACACAGAACAACATATAAAACTTTAAATTCTGTGAAAATATATTTTTCATTGGTAGTTGATGTTAGTTAATGCATTTACTAATGCTAACAAATGAGAAATTATTATAGTTACCAAAGGTTTTAATGATTTATTTTTCCATTAACTAACATGAATATTTTTTTCTAACACAAATGAATAAAGTAAAAAATATATTGTTAATATTTAATGTTATTTGTGAATTAACCAATGTTAAAAAACAACATTATTTAACTGTTGTTAATTTACATCATTAATAAATATATACCATTTAATGTTGATCAAAATCAATTCCAAAATGTGTTAATATATTATTACATTTTAAAGTTTTATCTTTTGAACATGACTATTTTTCTAATATTAAAAATATTTTGTTCATTGTTAGTTCGTTGTAAGTTCATACTATCAATGAAGAATTAACATGCTGTAAAATATATATTTTTCATTGTTAGTTCATGTTAATTAATGCATTCCCTACTGTTAACAAATGAGACTTAATTATAAAGTGTTATCAAAACCTTTAATGCTTTATAAGCATTTTTTAAGGATTTTATTGAGAAGTTTAAACAGACCCTCTCTCTCTCTCTCTCTCTCTCTCTCTCTCTCTCTCTCTCTCCCCCTCCACACTCACTGAACTCACACAGTCAGTCACCCACCCAGTCACCCACCGCACACATTAGAAGCAGTGACAGGAGATCTCTGATAGTTTTTAAATTTTCTCCTCTCCATAGTGTATTGTAAATTCATGAAATTAATCACATATCCTCAGACTGTATTGTTCTGTGTATGTAATTTTTTATGAAGTGTTTGGAAGCTGCTCTTAAAAGATAAAAAAAAAAAAGTTCTCTTTTTTCTGTAACTTTAATAAATTGCCATTAAATCATCGTTCAAGATATCCTAAATCCGTCCACAATTTAGCATCTTCAGTATTTTGGCATCATGAGAAAAAATGTTTGGTGTGATTTCTGTGTTTCTGCTTGAAGGAGTATGAATTTGTTTACAGCCTGTTTAAAAAAAACCCACATTAAAATAAATATAGCCGACTTCCTGTTGGTCGTAGCTAATGACTGTAAATTAGAAAGTTGTCCGGATTAATAAGAACAATTTATGTACCGAGTTTGGTGTCTGTAGCTATCATTATATATATATATATATAAACATTAATAATTATATACCATTTAATGTTGTTCAATATTAATTCCAAAATGTGTTAATATATTATTAAATTTTAAAGTTTATCTTTTGAACATGACTATTTTTCTAACATTAAAAAGATTAATAAATGCTTTAAAAAAAAATTGTTCTTTGTTAGTTCATACTATCCTGGAAGAATTAACATGCTGTAAAAATATATTTTTCATTGTTAGTTCACGTTAACCTGTTAACCCGCATCGGCCCGCGGGCGGGCCGGAAGGGCGTGGTCGGGCGTGGTCGGACTTTTTATTACCTTTGTTTTAGAACAATATTCAATCAATTATCATTAACTATATATCATTTGAAAGCTAAAACACTCAAGATTAACGATGTGAGCTTGTTTTTGAAATCAATACACCAGAGAGGAAAGGGTTAACAGAAATGCTGAAAGACCGGCCATTTAAAATGAACAAAGCGAACCGCAGTACTCATGTTTGATCGCCAATAGCGCTGGTCAGCTCAGACTATTCCAAGACACACCAGCATACATTTCAAGAGAAGGGTCCACTCTTCAAAATGCATCCACTTTTTAATCCAAAACAACGAAAAAATAGGGGAAAACACGATAGATCCTCCTTTGTTTACATAAGCGATTCGAGTTATAGTTATCGATAGCGTCCATTTTCCAATAAATATCGATTATAATTCGTATTCCAGCTTTGAAACGCCATCTATTTCCAGCAGAATCGTCTCTTCCGAGTAAGAATAGCCCTCCCTCGTCTCTCTCCTTCAATCGCAGGAGCTGTTATAACCCGGGACAGTAAGCGCGTCCGTGAATGGGTCAGCGAGGTGTCAATCCGGACACATCACAATAGGGGTGTTTGAACCCAGCCAATGCCTCGCCAGCACAGTTTTGATGGATGGAAGTGTTAGCCAACCACAAGGACGTTTAAAGTGATTGACAGTTTGAATAGTTTACGTAAGATTGTTTAGAGAATAGCTCGGCGTATTGTCCGTGTGTTTTCGTGCGCTCTCGGGTTACGCATGAAGCGTACACATAATGGCGTCGCAGCGCTACACAGACTGGCTATCAGCGAACAGATGTTGTCCAAAGCTCACATCTGAATCTCTCCATCGTGGATCTTCGACTTGAGAAGTGTTTCTGTGGCGTTTGGTGGTGTTTTGGAGGACGTGGGGAGAAAAATGGCTAATTTAGTAGCCGAATACGCGCTGAGATCGCTGGGAAGCGTGGATAGCATTAGCACGTAAGTGTCTCCACCCTCCTCTTGAATGTTTATGTGTCTTTATCATGTATTTGCAGCTTTTGTTTCATGTTAGCTGTTTTAGATTCTAAAAATGACAACGGAGAGGGATAATATGAGGGGATTACATGAGTTTTGTTCGTGTGGGTGGGTGGGTGTGTTTGTTTGTGGGTATGTCCCGGTTATTGTGTGTGTGTGTGTGCGTGCGCGCGTGTGTGTGTGTGTGTACAAAATGTAAACAGTGTTGCAAGTTTGATTTGTTTTGCTTACACACTTTCTCACTCTTTTTCTCTCACTCTTCCCTGTCTTTTCAGAGGTCTGGTGAATCCAGATGGTCAGAAAAAAAACCATTTTAGTGGCTGCTAGAGCGTCTTCCTCCACTGTAAATACTGTAAATAGTTTTTTTTTTTTATTATTTAGTAATATTAGTAATAGTAATCTATTACTATATTAGTAAAATAGTAATATTCATAATATTCACCATATAAAATAAATAAAAAATACAAATGTTGTAAAAACAATGTATTTTGCATGTTTTGTGTTTTCACTAGTTCAAAAATGATCAAATCTGTTTTGGTTCACTGTTTTCATTATTGGAATTGTTCAGAATAAAGACTGTTTAGTTATGTTCAAATTCTGAAATAGTTTTGTGTTTTTTTGTGGTTTCATTGGTAGAGCAGTTCTGAATTGATATACATATGTAGTATGCAGTGTCTTATGGAGTCTCTAAATAGCATTTTTGAAAGGATTCCTAGACTTTTCTTGAAATAAAATATCCAAATGACTTTTCCAAAGCTATTCTTGAAATGAAATACCATAAAGATGTACTTTCTGTAAGTCTTTACCTATAAAAAATTTATTATTTCATATTTTATTTCAGGAAATATTTAGGCGTTTTTTTTTCAAAAATGCCATTTGTAGACTAACCAAATGACTAAATGAGTCAGCACTACAAATGCTGTTCAGAAATAGTTTTTTATTGTGTGTTTTGGTGGGCAGAGCAGTTCTGAATTGATATACATATATGTATTATGTAGTTTTGACTCATTTGGACATTTGTTTACAAAGTGTCTATTTGGGGTCTCCAAATGGCTTTTTTGAAAGGACGCCTAGATTTTTTTTAAATAAAAGCTTACAGAAACTACATTTTTGGGAGTATCATCCTCAAATTTGAATCAAAACATGGTCAGATGTTCAGCTTTATCTTTATGGTGTTTTCAGGCCTTTGGCATGAAAGTCTCATCCATTTTTCCCTTAGTGAGCTTCATTAAAACATATCGCGAGTCAATTTCATGTATATTTTACCTTGTTTTACTCTATTGCTATACTAATTTTGAGTTATTATGACTCTAGAGTAACAAAGGATCAAGTGTCTAGTTTCAAACAACACCAGATTTTTAAATATAGACCTTAGGGTTCAAGAGCTACAGACATTTTTATTTGGTTATATCGTTTTTTACAAAATGCTCAAAAATAGGGGCGCAGGGTAACAGGTTAATTAATGCATTTCCTAATGTTAAGAAATGAGACCTTATTATAAAGTGTTATCAAAACCTTTAATGCTTTATAAGCATTTTTTAAGGATTTTATTGAGAAGTTTAAACAGACCCTCTCTCTCTCCCCCTCCCCCTCCACACTCACTAAACTCACACAGTCAGTCACCCACCCAGTCACCTACCGCACACATTAGAAGCACAGAGACAGGAGAACTCTGATAAGTTTGAAAATTTTCTTTTCGCCATAGTGTATTGTAAATTCATGAAATAATCACATATCCTCAGACTGTCTTGTTCTGTGTATGTAATTTTTTATGAAGTGTTTGGAAGCTGCTCTTAAAAGATAAAAAAAAAAAAAGTGTTCTTTTTTACTGTAACTTTAATAAATTTCCATTAAATCATCGTTCAAGATATCCTAAATCCGTCCACAATTTAGCATCATCAGTATTTTGGCATCATGACAAAAAATGTTTGGTGTGATTTCCGTGTTTCTGATTGGAGGAGTATGAATTTGTTTACAGCCCGTTTAAAAAAAAAAAACACACATTAAAATAAATATAGCCGACTTCCTGTTGGTCGTAGCTAATGACTGTAAATTAGAAAGTTGTCCGGATTAATAAGAACAATTTATATACCGAGTTTGGTGTCTGTAGCTATCATATATATATATATATATATATATATATATATATATATATATATATATATATATATATATATATATATATATATACAAATTAATAATTATATACCATTTAATGTTGATCAATATTAATTCCAAAATGTGTTAATATATTATTAAATTTTAAAGTTTATCTTTTGAACATGACTATTTTTCTAACATTAAAAAGATTAATAAATGCTTTAAAAAAAATTGCTCTTTGTTATTTCATACTATCATGGAAGAATTAACATGCTGTAAAAATATATTTTTCATTGTTAGTTCACGTTAATTAATGCATTTCCTAATGTTAAGAAATGAGACCTTATTATAAAGTGTTATCAAAATCTTTAATGATTTATAAGCATTTTTTTAAGATTTTAAAAAACAGACCCTCTCTCTCTTTCTCTCTCTCACCCACTGGCTCAATCCACACTCAATCCACACAGTCACTCACACAGTCACTCACAGCCCACCCCCACCCCTCACTCAGCAGCAGTGACAGGGAGCTCTCACTCAGAGGCAGGCTGGCAGGGAGCTCTCACTCAAAAGCAGCTCTGATAGTTTTTAAATTTTCTCCTCCGCATAGTGTATTGTAAATTCATGAAATTAATCCCATAACCTCAGACTGTATTGTTCTGTGTATGTAATTTTTTATGAAGTGTTTGGAAGCTGCTCTTAAAAGATAAAAAAAAAAATGTTTTTTCTTGTTTACTGTAACTTTAATAAATTTCCATTAAATCATCGTTCAAGATATCCTAAATCCGTCCGCAATTTAGCATCATCAGTATTTTGGCATCATGAGAAAAAATGTTTGGTGTGATTTCCGTGTTTCTGTTTGGAGGAGTATGAATTTGTTTACAGCCCGTTTAAAAAAAAAACCCACATTAAAATAAATATAGCCGACTTCCTGTTGGTCGTAGCTAATGACTGTAAATTAGAAAGTTGTCCGGATTAATAAGGACAATTTATGTACCGAGTTTGGTGTCTGTAGCTAAAACTAACCCCCCCATTTTTGACAAAAGGTGGCGCTATAGAGTGCCTCTTCCACGCCCGTTTATGAGCTTTTTCCAGTTTCTAACTATCATTAAAATGGATATGTGTGTTGAGTTTCATGACATTCTAAACATGTTATCTGCCTCAAAATCACCAGAAACGAATTTTCAACTTTGACACGTTGCCATGGCAACACAATTTTAGATATCAATATTCCCTTCACAGTTTTACATCGGCCGTGTTTTGACATTATTCTGGTGAAGTTTGAAGCAAATCGAGTAAAAATAAGATGCTGAATTCAAAGCATTTTGAAAACGACACACTTCCTGCAGCCAGTTGGTGGCGCTATAACTTTCAGTCATAATAGTCACATCTATCCGATCGGCATCATACAACGAACAAATCTCTGAAGTTTGATCTACATCATACAATGTATGTGGACGTTATTAGGCATTTCCTGGGTCTCATTTTTCGCCATAACTTCATCGCCTCGCCACGGGCAAACCGTTCGACATATCAAAAATATCTTCGCAATTTAGCGTCCCCAATGTCTTGAGATCATGTTCACCGAGTTTGGTGGCAATCGTATGGAAATCCTCAGAGGAGTATATCAAATTCCAGAGCATGCGCTTTTTAAACAGCCCTGAATAGCCGACTTCCTGTTGGGCGGAGCCTAAGACATGCTGCACGGAAGTTGTTCGGCTCAATGAGTTCTATATGTGTACCGAGTTTCATATGAATACGTGCAAGTATGTGTGAGCTATACATCAAGCTTTCTGACAATTTTGCAGGGGGCGCCGTAGAGCCCCTGTGCCACGCCCGGGTCCCAGCCTCAGCGGCGTCCTAATGGCCGCAGGTTCCAATGTGTGTGCCAATTTTCAAGAGTTTTCGGGCACGTTAAGGCCCCCAAAAGTACCCGGATAGTCGAAATAAAAAATAATAAAAAAAAAAAAAAAATAAATAAATAAATATAGCTGCGAGCAGCGATGACGGGCCCAAGCCGTCAGCATACGCCACCCCGGTGGCATCGATAAAACGGTGCCCAGCGAGCACAAGCATTACAGTAACCCTCTGGCAGTTTGGTTTTAAGGGATACGGCAATTAAAGGGTTAATCCAAACCATCAACTCTGTGAAACACACACACACACAGAACAACATATAAAACTTTAAATTCTGTGAAAATATATTTTTCATTGGTAGTTGATGTTAGTTAATGCATTTACTAATGCTAACAAATGAGAAATTATTATAGTTACCAAAGGTTTTAATGATTTATTTTTCCATTAACTAACATGAATATTTTTTTCTAACACAAATGAATAAAGTAAAAAATATATTGTTAATATTTAATGTTATTTGTGAATTAACCAATGTTAAAAAACAACATTATTTAACTGTTGTTAATTTACATCATTAATAAATATATACCATTTAATGTTGATCAAAATCAATTCCAAAATGTGTTAATATATTATTACATTTTAAAGTTTTATCTTTTGAACATGACTATTTTTCTAATATTAAAAATATTTTGTTCATTGTTAGTTCGTTGTAAGTTCATACTATCAATGAAGAATTAACATGCTGTAAAATATATATTTTTCATTGTTAGTTCATGTTAATTAATGCATTCCCTACTGTTAACAAATGAGACTTAATTATAAAGTGTTATCAAAACCTTTAATGCTTTATAAGCATTTTTTAAGGATTTTATTGAGAAGTTTAAACAGACCCTCTCTCTCTCTCTCTCTCTCTCTCTCTCTCTCTCTCTCTCTCTCTCCCCCTCCACACTCACTGAACTCACACAGTCAGTCACCCACCCAGTCACCCACCGCACACATTAGAAGCAGTGACAGGAGATCTCTGATAGTTTTTAAATTTTCTCCTCTCCATAGTGTATTGTAAATTCATGAAATTAATCACATATCCTCAGACTGTATTGTTCTGTGTATGTAATTTTTTATGAAGTGTTTGGAAGCTGCTCTTAAAAGATAAAAAAAAAAAAGTTCTCTTTTTTCTGTAACTTTAATAAATTGCCATTAAATCATCGTTCAAGATATCCTAAATCCGTCCACAATTTAGCATCTTCAGTATTTTGGCATCATGAGAAAAAATGTTTGGTGTGATTTCTGTGTTTCTGCTTGAAGGAGTATGAATTTGTTTACAGCCGGTTTAAAAAAAACCCACATTAAAATAAATATAGCCGACTTCCTGTTGGTCGTAGCTAATGACTGTAAATTAGAAAGTTGTCCGGATTAATAAGAACAATTTATGTACCGAGTTTGGTGTCTGTAGCTATCATTATATATATATATATATAAACATTAATAATTATATACCATTTAATGTTGTTCAATATTAATTCCAAAATGTGTTAATATATTATTAAATTTTAAAGTTTATCTTTTGAACATGACTATTTTTCTAACATTAAAAAGATTAATAAATGCTTTAAAAAAAAATTGTTCTTTGTTAGTTCATACTATCCTGGAAGAATTAACATGCTGTAAAAATATATTTTTCATTGTTAGTTCACGTTAATTAATGCATTTCCTAATGTTAAGAAATGAGACCTTATTATAAAGTGTTATCAAAACCTTTAATGCTTTATAAGCATTTTTTAAGGATTTTATTGAGAAGTTTAAACAGACCCTCTCTCTCTCTCTCTTTCTCTCCCCCTCCCCCTCCACACTCACTAAACTCACACAGTCAGTCACCCACCCAGTCACCTACCGCACACATTAGAAGCACAGAGACAGGAGAACTCTGATAAGTTTGAAAATTTTCTTTTCGCCATAGTGTATTGTAAATTCATGAAATAATCACATATCCTCAGACTGTCTTGTTCTGTGTATGTAATTTTTTATGAAGTGTTTGGAAGCTGCTCTTAAAAGATAAAAAAAAAAAAAGTGTTCTTTTTTACTGTAACTTTAATAAATTTCCATTAAATCATCGTTCAAGATATCCTAAATCCGTCCGCAATTTAGCATCATCAGTATTTTGGCATCATGACAAAAAATGTTTGGTGTGATTTCCGTGTTTCTGATTGGAGGAGTATGAATTTGTTTACAGCCCGTTTAAAAAAAAAAAACACACATTAAAATAAATATAGCCGACTTCCTGTTGGTCGTAGCTAATGACTGTAAATTAGAAAGTTGTCCGGATTAATAAGAACAATTTATATACCGAGTTTGGTGTCTGTAGCTATCATATATATATATATATATATATATATATATATATATACAAATTAATAATTATATACCATTTAATGTTGATCAATATTAATTCCAAAATGTGTTAATATATTATTAAATTTTAAAGTTTATCTTTTGAACATGACTATTTTTCTAACATTAAAAAGATTAATAAATGCTTTAAAAAAAATTGCTCTTTGTTATTTCATACTATCATGGAAGAATTAACATGCTGTAAAAATATATTTTTCATTGTTAGTTCACGTTAATTAATGCATTTCCTAATGTTAAGAAATGAGACCTTATTATAAAGTGTTATCAAAATCTTTAATGATTTATAAGCATTTTTTTAAGATTTTAAAAAACAGACCCTCTCTCTCTTTCTCTCTCTCACCCACTGGCTCAATCCACACTCAATCCACACAGTCACTCACACAGTCACTCACAGCCCACCCCCACCCCTCACTCAGCAGCAGTGACAGGGAGCTCTCACTCAGAGGCAGGCTGGCAGGGAGCTCTCACTCAAAAGCAGCTCTGATAGTTTTTAAATTTTCTCCTCCGCATAGTGTATTGTAAATTCATGAAATTAATCACATATCCTCAGACTGTATTGTTCTGTGTATGTAATTTTTTATGAAGTGTTTGGAAGCTGCTCTTAAAAGATAAAAAAAAAAAAAAAATTATCTTTTTTACTGTAACTTTAATAAATTTCCATTAAATCATCGTTCAAGATATCCTAAATCCGTCCGCAATTTAGCATCTTCAGTATTTTGGCATCATGAGAAAAAATGTTTGGTGTGATTTCCGTGTTTCTGCTTGGAGGAGTATTAATTTGTTTACAGCCCGTTTAAAAAAAAACCCCACATTAAAATAAATATAGCCGATTTCCTGTTGGTCGTAGCTAATGACTGTAAATTAGAAAGTTGTCCGGATTAATAAGAACAATTTATGTACCGAGTTTGGTGTCTGTAGCTATCATTATATATATATAATCATTAATAATTATATACCATTTAATGTTGATGAATATTAATTCCAAAATGTGTTTATATATTATTACATTTTAAAGTTAATCTTTTGAACATGATTATTTTTCTAACATTAAAAAGATTAATAAATGCTTTAAAAAAAAAGTTATTTGTTAGTTCATACTATCATGGAAGAATTAACATGCTGTAAAAATATATTTTTCATTGTTAGTTCACGTTAATTAATGCATTTCCTAATGTTAAGAATTGAGACCTTATTATAAAGTGTTATCAAAATCTTTAATGATTTATAAGCATTTTTTAAAGATTTAAAAAAAACAGACCCTCTCTCTCTCTTTCTCTCTCTCACCCACTGCCTCAATCCACACAGTCACTCACACAGTCACTCACACCCCACCCCACCCCTCACTCAGCTGCAGGCTGACAGGACCTCTCACTCAGAAGCATTATATCAACTCTCTGATAGTTTTTAAATTTTCTCCTAAGCATAGTGTATTGTAAATTCATGAAATTAATCACATATCCTCAGACTGTATTGTTCTGTGTATGTAATTTTTTATGAAGTGTTTGGAAGCTGCTCTTAAAAGATAAAAAAAAATAAAAATTATCTTTTTTACTGTAACTTTAATAAATTGCCATTAAATCATCGTTCAAGATATCCTAAATCCGTCCGCAATTTAGCATCTTCAGTATTTTGGCATCATGATAAAAAATGTTTCGTGTGATTTCCGTGTTTCTGCTTGGAGGAGTATTAATTTGTTTACAGCCCGTTTTTAAAAAAAACCCACATTAAAATAAATATAGCCGACTTCCTGTTGGTCGTAGCTAATGACTGTAAATTAGAAAGTTGTCCGGATTAATAAGAACAATTTATGTACCAAGTTTGGTGTCTGTAGCTAAAACTAACCCCCCCATTTTTGACAAAAGGTGGCGCTATAGAGTGCCTCTTCCACGCCCGTTTATGAGCTTTTTCCAGTGTCTAACTATCATTAATACTGATATGTGTGTTGAGTTTCATGACATTCTAAACATGTTATCTGCCTCAAAATCACCAGAAACGAATTTTCAACTTTGACACGTTGCCATGGCAACATAAGTTTAGATATCAATATTCCCTCCACAGTTTTACATCGGCCGTGTTTTGACATTATTCTGGTGAAGTTTGAAGCAAATCGAGTAAAAATAAGATGCTGAATTCAAAGCATTTTGAAAACGACACACTTCCTGCAGCCAGTTGGTGGCGCTATAACTTTCAGTCATAATAGTCACATCTATCCGATCGGCATCATACAACGAACAAATCACTGAAGTTTGATCTGCATCATACAATGTATGTGGACGTTATTACGCATTTCCTGGGTCTCATTTTTCGCCATAACTTCATCGCCTCGCCACGGGCAAACCGTTCGACATATCAAAAATATCTTCGCAATTTAGCGTCCCCAATGTCTTGAGATCATGTTCACCGAGTTTGGTGGCAATCGTATGGAAATCCTCAGAGGAGTATATCAAATTCCAGAGCATGCGCTTTTTAAACAGCCCTGAATAGCCGACTTCCTGTTGGGCGGAGCCTAAAACATGCAGCATGAAAGTTGTTCAGCTCAATGAGTTCTATATGTGTACCGAGTTTCATATGAATACGTGCAAGTATGTGTGAGCTATACATCAAGCTTTCTGACAATTTTGCAGGGGGCGCCGTAGAGCCCCTGTGCCACGCCCGGGTCCCAGCCTCAGCGGCGTCCTAATGGCCGCAGGTTCCAATGTGTGTGCCAATTTTCAAGAGTTTTCGGGCACGTTAAGGCCCCCAAAAGTACCCGGATAGTCGAAATAAAAAATAATAAAAAAAAAAAAAAAAAAAAAAAAAAAAAAAAAAAAAAAAAATAATAATCCTTAGGGGAACAATAGGGCCCTGCGCCTTACTGGCTTGGGCCCTAATAATCCTTAGGGGAACAATAGGGCCCTGCGCCTTACTGGCTTGGGCCCTAATAATCCTTAGAAGAACAATAGGGCCCTGCGCCTTACTGGCTTGGGCCCTAATAAAGATAAAGATAGCAGAGTCCACACCACAACAACGATAAACGCACAGAGAAACAATATCGTTGGAATCACTTTCAGAATGATTTTATTTCCAGCTGATGAAGGATAAAAATATTGACAGACAATAAGAATCCATCCTGCTATAACGAGCTCGAGAATCTAAAGAGGTAGATGAGCGTGCGCTTAGAATAAACAGACGATATGTGGTGTGGATGCTAATAGTTATCTTTATAGTTATTGTTCTTGGTGTGAACGGGCCTTAAGCCATGCGACTGGGGTGTAATTTCCTGATACCCTACATTAAGCTTTTTACTTCCAGCAATTGTATTTAGGCTTTAAAATAAATTCAAATTGAGAAGATTATGATGATGACCACAGAGTGGGTCACAGATCTTCTGCATAAATCAAAACCAATGGAAAAAAATTCTACTGGGTTTTAGACTAGGGGAACCAGGGTGACGATAACATCTGGGTTGGCCTACAAAAACATGTCAGACCAGCTAAGATGAACAAACCAGCTTAAACCATATTTTTCCGCATGGATGGTCCCTTTAGAATAACATATATTCTCTTGAATCCATGGAGCACATTTACAGGATTTACAGCGTGTTCCTCAATACAATTAGCAGGATAAGGCGACAGCATGCTATTTTCTACACGACTCTATAACGTATTGTCCGCCAAAGTGGCTCTTTCTACATTCCTTCCAGCATACAGCAGATCGTCCTCATCACCTGCTCATTATTTCTGAGCCAGATTAGCAAAGGCCGATTGGCTTGGTCCTTTATCTATCGACGGGGTGATTATGCACTGACAATGTTAATGAAATTAGTCTCCTAATGCTTTTTGGACCTATTAAAATTGTGCAGATCTTCAATCCACAAGAAGTCTTTCAAGACACCCCTTTTTTTCCAAGCAGACTAATAGAATTTCCAGTGAATTCAAATGAACGCTGGTGATGAAGAGGGAAAGCAGCCATTATAAATCATGAACACACTGCTTTGTTTTTCATTTGAAGTGTGGCCGCCTGGAACTGCCATAGAGCTGAAATACAGCCAGGAAGAAGATGGCAATATGTGTGATTTTGATTTGGAACAGAAGTGATTGTACCAGAACACATTCACAGACATTTAAACGGAGCTCGAGCATTAAAATTAGCATTTGTGTGGGTTAGAGCCGCCTTGACTGCTAATACAAAATTAAGCTTTTACAAATTTATATGGACATCTCCAGACTCAGATATAGTAATGGCTTTCTTTTATGAAAGTTCATTCAATTAAGTCCCTTTACGGGGAAAATATGACGTCTAGGTCGGAATAAATATGAACAAATTGCCTTTGTGTTGTAGCGCTCAGGGCTGTGGCAGGAGATGAGGGAGGCTTACGAAACAGGAAACATCTGAGGAAAAAAATATGATTAAAATAACAATGTGCTGCTTTTCATATCCAACCACGGAGACTGATATCCAGCAATGACCTCTGGGAAAAAAAATCAACAACAATGCATCATTTTCCATTTCCCCTAAAAACCAGAAGTGCCAACAGGGAATCTGTAGTTCTTTGCCTGATCGTCAAAATACTGCTCAGTTAACTTGAAACGAAACGAAACTCAAAGTCCCTGGTCACTACTTAGAAGCGGTCGTCAGCAAGTTTCCACTCGCATAAGATACGTAACACTCAAAAAACACACCGCCGTGTCAGACCACACATCGAATGTGCTGTGCGGCTAATTAGGAGGGCTTGTCAGAGTCGTTTGTGGCAGATAAAGTAGATTTTTCTGAGCAGCGACGGCAGTCTAACAACAGATAAAAATCAAAGAAGTGTGAGAAAAGAGTGCGCAATAAAAAATAAATAGCCCTGGGTTAAATTAATCTGAAAGTCTTTTCAATTTCTCTGCCACAACATGGCAAAAGGTCAATCTGGTATGAATGAAGCCTCATTTGCGGCACTTCAGAATGCCGCGTCGTTAAAAAATGAAAGAGAAATTGCATGGGTGGCATCCGCTATCCCCTGTGATGACCATTCAGCCAAGCTCTAATCTCATCAGATGACTTCAATCAGCAATCGTTCTTTTTTTTTCTTGGTTAACTTCACTCCAAAAAAGCAGGACTTACTGCGAGCACCAACAATGACTTTATTCTCTTGGTTTTTACGGATGGGCGCCATATCCCTTGATAAAATCCCTTTCATTTGTGCCTGTCAAACATTCATGTTTTACCTCTTCAGTGTTCCTTTTGTCTCTGATCTTAAATGGAATCATATATGGGGAAACTCAAAGAGCGGTGTGATGGTTCCTACTATAGCACAGAGTGCTTATTCTCTTCATCCATGAAAGGCCTGTGTATTACAAATGGAAATCTCAATTTTCCAAAGCACAGGCAGTTACACAAACAACCATTTGAGCATGAAAAGTGCTCTGAATTACATTCTGATGTGAAATAAAAACCAAGATGGACTGTGCGCAAAAGAAAAAAGAAGAAATGGAACAGTTAAAAAGCTATGAGGCTCTTTGATCCCGCATTGATTTCTGGGATACCACAGATAGTCATCAAGTCCGGCGCTTCTCCAAAACATCTCTGGTAATTATACACTACACTAAACAAAATAAAATTAATAAAAAATAATAACAATAATAATAAATAATACTATTAATAAAATTAAATAATAAAATTAAATAATACATAAATTAAATAAATGATACAATTAAATAAAAATAATAAAATAAAATAAATAAAAAATACTATAAAATAAAATAACCAACATTACCTCTTGAAAGCTACACTTAAGGGAAAAAAAAGGTGTAGAAAAAAAAAATTATTCACAAATAATTAAATGTTTATGCATTTGGCTCTTTTATCCAAAGTGACTCGAGGCACACATTTTTAAATTTATGAATTTTAATTTCAGATTTCAGTTCTTGGGTTGCGTTTCAAGTGCCATGCTCTAAAGTTTGAACTAAAGGCAAAGAATTACAAAACATCAACAAGTTACACATTAAATTAAATGTCAAATTTTGAAGACATTTTTTATTTTTTATTTGTAAAACATATTCAAACAATCTGTTTTATTTACAACATCTGAAAATACTTTTACAGCGCTAAACACATTTTGTTGCTTGGGGTAATTTGTACAGTGCCTGGATTCCAGCTGTTCTATATGTTTCCAGACCTCCACATGCAGAATTATTCACTCCATACCAGCTATCAAACAGCATTTGTGGTAGAGCACTGATTTAACATAACACATTCTGACAGTCACCTGAGGATATGAGCAGAACGAGTCTAGAACGTCCTTCCTCTGCAAAAGCATTCTCTAAGCTGACAATGGATTTCCATTAGCTTTGAGTGAGACTAATTGATCTTCTTAACAAATGTTTTTTTGCCTACAGGTATCTCAGAGAAAGGGACACAGTATGCTCTGAAAGAGAGATCGGAAAGCACACGCTCGCAAAGCTCCCGATCAATGGCGAGATGGCTCACTTAAGTCACATCAGGTAAGAAGCTGCCAAGCCACTTATTTTTCAATAACCAACCTGAAGCACCATGAGAGAGTGGAGAGGTCTGTTGTTGCCTTCTAAGAGTGAAAATACACAGTTTGGGGTGGTGGATTAACCTATGCTGAAAGAGAGACATTTTTGCCTTTCTCTAAGCTGTTTATTAACCAGACACATGTAGAGAGATATTAGGATCACATTTCAAAGTGCTAATATTTCTGAGAGGCTTCAATCTGGGGAATAAGGCAGTAAACAGAAATAGATACATTACAGAGTTTATACCTACATTTCTGAGTTTAAGGGCCCAGCATATTCAACGCAATTTAAAACAAATTATAAGACACTTTTAAAGGTTGGAAAAAATAGAAATAAAAATGTAAAAATTTATGTATTCAACATGCATGTTTACTGTTGTTTTAAAAACATTTACAAATGTCAAATTAAATTAGAAATCATTCATATAAGATCATTGTTTGATCTTTCATATTGGACCATTCAGTGATCAGCAAATCATCCTATCAGAATGTTTTCAAAATAAATAAATTAAAATAAATAAAAATATTATATATACAAATTATAAATAAAATAATTGCCAACCCCAAATTTTGAAGGGAAAAGAAATGGAAAGGGTTGTGGTATGTGGCCGAGTATGTTGTGCTCTGCATTTAACCCATCCAAGTTTACACACAGTAGTGAACATACACCCGGAGCAGTGGGCAGCCAATGCTGCAGCGCCTGGGGGGCAGTTGGGGGTTCGGTGCCTTGCTCAAGGGTCTCACCTCAGTCAATCCCTGCCGGACCTGAGTCTCGAACCCACGACATTCAGGTTACAAGTCCAACTCTCTATCCATTAGGCCACGACTGCCCATTCGAGGCCATGACTATACAATGGTATAGTGTATCATGAATCATATGAAATTCTGGGTGTATCTTCATCCAACAAACACGATAGCAATCTAAAGCAGCAAAAAACTCCAACAACCTGTTCGTCCAGCCTCAAAAAAACACTGTTTGTTCACTTTGAGCTCAATTTAATAAAGTCATGAAACCCCTATCAAAAACAGTTCTTGTACGGGGTGCCCAGATGTGTCGCGTCCAAGTGTTTGCATGTAAACCGCAATTGAATCTATTAGGGAACATCCCCTTATAGCGAATTAAGGGGAAGAAAAAAGTAAACTTGTAACCTTAGAAACAGTTCCCTAGGAAACAAGGAGCAAGAAAAAGAACTACAGAGATGCACAGGGAAAACACGGTCATGTAATTACATGAATGATTCAAACGTGAGAAGCGACAAAAATGACCAAAAACAAAACGTCCAGAACTAAAACGCCATATCAAAACAGATCAAACTCACACCAGCTAAATAATTCTCTACTTTAAATGCAGCACAGATGATCCGCTCTCAGGAAATAAGTGATATTCCCAGTCACAGAGATGTCATTTCGGTGATGAACACGTGGGCCTAACAGGACTATTTTTAGCATGGCACGTGTTAACGATGCCATCCAACCTCGCGTGCCCTGGCAAAGGGCCAGACATCTGCCACTGGGCCACATCTTTCACAGGGGAGTGACGCCATGTTTAATCGCTCAGCCAGGTTGATTATCCCCCGTAGCCTCTACCATCGTACCACGTCTACAACACGTTGTCATTTCGGGTGTGTGTGAGAGAGTGTGTACATGGCTGTCAGACAGAGCTCTTCTTGAAACGCCACCTCCAGGACCCTATTATATAACAATAGCAAAAAAGCCCTGCTTATCTATTCTTGCACGAGGAAACGACTCACGCGAACTACCCAATAAAGGAAAATCCCTCATATTTCCTAAACACTCCTGCTTTAATTGCCTTTATTTGCTGCGAGAAATTAATTTGGGGAGAGCATTTGCATTTGGAGAATGCAAATGTGCATGAATAAGTTACTAGATAAACCCATTTCACAGTTTAACAGCTGGGAGTTGTTTCTGTAATTTTCCATTTTATAAGGCGACGACACCAGTACACATATTTGGGCTCAGCATCTTCGAGGAAGATTAATCAAATCACACGCTAGGCAAAATATGTTCCCCCTCGCAGCGCCACAACAACCTATCTAGTCATTGGCAGGGGTTTAAGTATTAACACACGTGCGTTTACACCGGCTTCTTCCTGTTTAGCACCGATACACTGTGTTAAAGTGTATTGGCTAATGCAACGCTGCACAAGACTGTGATGTGTCACAAGTAAAAGTTGAGACCAATTTCTCATGACATCAACACCTAATGACCTGTATCATACCGTGCTATTCACAGCATCGCTTGCAGGCTATAATGATTGTGTCAAGAGACCAATGACAAGAAGTCACTGCTTGCTGAGTCCATTAATGACAGTTTAGGATGAGAAGTAAAGACAAGTGAAGGAGACACAGCAGTGTTATGCACTACAGTAAGTTACTAGAAGGGCTCTACGCTAACAGTTTTGATTAATAGCACTCCTTGGTGATGATGTCACAATATATGCCTACGGCAGTGGCAGGCACTAAATTAAAAAAATACAACAGAATTTACAAACATGGTAAATACTTGACGTGTGACATGACAGACAACTTTATTAATCTTTTTTTTTTTTATTAAACAAATTTTGTATTGGTTAACCTGAGAGGTAACACTAAACAATAACAGTACCAAACTTAATTAAATTAAATTGGCGATTCTTTATAATATTTTTTTTATTAATTCTTACTCATCCTTAATTTGATCAACATTAAAAAAAGTTTAATTTAACTAAAAAAAAACAACAACTTAAAAACAATTAAATGTGCATATATGTGAAATATTAACTAATATTATGCTGAACAGATCACAAGTTGTATGTTACAAAAAGTTAAAAATAATATATATATATTATTATTATTTTTATATTATTTAATATTAAATATATATTTATATATATATATATATATATATATATATATTCATAACAATACACTGTTATTCATATAATATTAAACATTTAATTATTTATATTTTATTATGTAATACTTTTACTATTTAATAATATTTTTTAAAAGAAACTATTCAGATCATCAAGGCTGCATTTATCTGATCAAAAATAATTACTGTGAAATAATTACTGTTAAAATAACAGTTTTCTATTTTAATATACTTTAAAATATTGGATATTTATTTTTGCGGTGGTAAAGCTGAACTTTAACCAGCCATTAATGTCACATGATCATTCAGAAATCATTCTATTACCCTGATTTATTATCAATGTTGGAAATAGTTGTGCTGCTTACTATTTTTTATATAATGTTATATAAACTACCAACATTATAAGTCATTATAGCTACCAATATTGTACGCTGTAATTTACCAGTTCTACTTTGCTCATGATGAATATTAATTACGTTTGCCCAGTAACTTATTGGCTGAAAGGAAGACTTAAGTGTGAACTAATCAGCTGTACATAAATGAATCCTCCTATTACAAGAGCATGGTTTATGAATATTTATTATTTGACTGTAGGCAACACCTGACCCAATTAATATTCATGCACTTTACCTTAAATTTGTATTGGGATGTACACACAGGGGAAATATTGCACTTAAAAACAACTACGTGTTACACTCTGAAAATGTACAATTGAACCAACAATTAAAAACCTCCATAAACGTGTTCCTGTGTGAACGCACCTGTGTTTCTAACAAAGCTTGTCTTCAATAACAGCTCATCTTGTCACACTCTTTCAAATTTTAAACCAAGTGAGACAGCAAGACAGCTGTCAGCACTTTCCACAAATATTGTTTTAAAATATTAGACGCACAAATCCCTTTTGTTCCCAACATAAATAAACATGAAATATGTATTATTTAATACATTAATAAAATCACAAACATCATAGAAAATTTATAGAAAATAAAACCACTCCTATAATATTTAGTTTGAGGTCGACAATCAGCCTATTCCTATTTTTTATTAAAGTATTTTGTACTCTATTGGTGGAATGTACCAACTGTATGACAAAAAGCATGTAATCATCCTAGTGTCTCTGTCGCTCCTCAATCTCTCTCTTTTTTATCTACAGAGTTATCCTCAAACAACCTGAGCCCCAGATTACCATTAAATCATTGATTAATGTTTTCCTTTTTTCCTCTTTCTGGCTAACGCTGATATTCCGTGACCCAAATCCAGGAGCCTGTG
The DNA here is from genome assembly GCF_936440315.1 of Barbus barbus. Taxonomy (NCBI): domain Eukaryota; kingdom Metazoa; phylum Chordata; class Actinopteri; order Cypriniformes; family Cyprinidae; genus Barbus; species Barbus barbus. The sequence continues at coordinate 17,808,070 of NC_136763.1, forward strand.
TTCAGTTTGCAGCTGGGGAGAAAGTGAGAGAGAGAGAGAGAGATTTTCTCTCTCACGGGTGAGCTGCCTCTGCCCAATCAAACCGCCATTTCGGCCCGGTGGGCGCTTGGCTCAGTTCAGGATTAAGAATGACACTCAAAGGAAGCTGAGCTTCAGCCAGTGGCCTGACACTCCAGCACCAAACACACTCTGGCACTCTGTCTTATCTGGGAGAGCTGACACTAAAAGCACCTTGCTACATCTATAAGGAGGCTTGTCGTGTACCGCTGCTTGCTTTCTTGCTTTCTCTCCTTCTGTAAATCTAGACGAGACTAGAAGTAAAGAAAGCAAATACTGTGCACTATACAATAACAGTTTTGTCAGAGCTCTCCCTCTCTGGTCCTGGAGGCTGTCAGTCATCCAAAAGCATGGTCAAACAAACCCGTACCGGGTCAAACGCAAAACCAACCCCTTAAGCTCTCGCTCAGGCTCGCATCATCCAAACGTGTAAAGCGGTGTGGCCTTGGCCTATACCTCACATGCTATTTAAAAAGACAAGATGCATAAAATATTGAGTTATAAGCAAAGGTCCATTATTGTTCAACTTCAATTGCTACTATGGCATAACAGATGAACAAAGCCATATGTGTCTCTACTGATCTTGATTACATAAGATTACAGCAATTTACAATCAAGCCATTATACCCGTACAGAGACCTTTACCCTGAAACCTCCCAAAGCTATACTCAACATGACATTTACCCTCAGATTTCTCATACTGAGTCCTTAACCATAAAATCTTCTGAAACGGTACTCAACATTACACAGAAAAAATATTGGTTTAGGATGTACCATTTTCACTCAGAAATTACTAGTAAATTTCATAAATAATTGAATTAAAAATGACATTTTAAACTAAAAATGTAGGTTTTTTTAATGCGTTAAGACCAAAATATACTTAATTTTTGTATGCGTACGCTAGCGTATACGTACAGTCGAACGCGTAGCCTTTCAAAGTATACTCCATTTGAAGTTGTGAACAAACGCAGGTGGTCGACACATGCGCTCTAGAAAGCTTCATCCATATTCACTTGGACTATTTTTCCCCGTTAAGTCATGACTGATAACAAATATTTTTGAACTCTTTTAAACCAAAGCTGAGCCTCTTGCTCACAAGCGCTTGTCAATGTGAGCGTCTGTTGTTGCAGTCTCCGCTATTTTGTTGTCACTGTCCGTGTCTTTAGTTTCATTTTCTACTGTGAAACAACAGCCCGGGACAGTGTTGCCACTGTGTGGAAAAACTGATTACTGCAAACCTTGTAGTGCAACCTGACGCATGGTTACAAAAATCGGGTTGTGCGCGTAGTGTTCTGATGATGCAATTCACATCACGTGCAATGTACGCTGTCCCTCGCGTACACATAAAAAGTGAAGTATACTTTGGGCTTTATGGTACTCTTGTGAATACGCATCGACTGGTATGGAAGCAAAGAAATTGTTGAATAAAGTCGTTATTTTTGTTTTCTTTGCACACAAAAAGCATTCTCGTAGCGTCATAAAATTACGGAACCACAGATGTCACATAGGCTATTTTAACAATGTCCTTACTACCTTTCTAGGCCTTGAACATGGTAGTTACACTGCTGTCTATGCAGGGCCAGAAAACTCTCAGATTTCAACAAAAATATCTTCATTTGTGTCTTATGGGTTTGGAATGAAATGAGGGTGAGTAATTAATGACAGAATTTTCATTTTTGGGCGAACTATTCATTTAAAGAAGCAGCTGTTTCTTTTACACCGTCATCAAATAGCAATAAATGTATTAAACACCAAGCTATGACTTTGTTGAATGCAGATTGGCTATTTTAATTGGAAGGCGGAACTAAAAATCCATAAAATGGACCAAATAGCCATATTATGGGTTCCAGTCCCATCATTTTAAACACTTCACCTAAAATCCCCTAAAATTAAACAGCTACTTGAGAAATCCAAACATCACCAACACTCAGAGAAACAGAGTACCAAATACCAGATATGATGCCTGTCATTGATTTTACAGGAACATGAAGAAAGAGAGTAAAAAGGAAAGAAAGAAAAATAAAGACAGAATATTTCCTACTACCCTTACTGTTTCTTAGCAACTGCTTTGTGCTCAAGTCTATAGTGAGACTGGAAAGAGATGCTTCAAAATGGTCTCCATACTGTCTGTGAGCCCCTTAAGGGCAGATGCATCCTCTTAATTACTACTACAGCATGATATATTGATTTGAGGAAGTATCGTGTTTCATTCCAAAGACAAAACTAAGAGGACATTCATTCCCCTTCAACCATATCCTTCCCACTAAATTCTACATTAATGACTTCATCCTGCAAAGCCTCAAGTGTTCTTGTCATTCAGCGCTGGATGTCCTTCTGAGCTACGGATAATAACACCAGATGTCTTAAAACGCTCTTCAACACAATCATCTGCTTTGACTACACTCAGAGATCTTGTTTATGGTACATACAGAGCTTGTGAAAAATACAGTATGTTATTTAACTTTAATTGAATATCAGGCTATTCCTACTGTGTTCATTTTAAAATAATCTCATTGCAGTTACTCTTCTAAAAAAATATTGATTATGACTGCATGACTGAGGTCCCTTTCGTTGACATGCATGTTGTGCATCACTTGTTTTGGATCATGAAAATACTCTAATTAATTTACATTTATAATACAGTAAGGACACTACAGTCAAATTTAGGTTACCACTCAACCATTTCAGTGACAGCAATGGTTGTTCATAAAAACACAACAATTTAGTGAATTTCTTCTTCTAAACATGTTAACTGATTCAAACCGAGTAACAACTAAACACAAACATGTCAAAAAGAGTGTCATTAGAGAAGAATCAATAACACGGATGTGGCCTTTTTTATTTGCAACTTTTAAAAGGACTATTATTAACTCGATATGACATCTTAAAAACATGCTGCTTATAGCGGGAGATGCTGAAAAAACATCAAGATATGTTTCAACTGCTAAAGACATATGTACACAAACCAACAATTAAAATTGAAAATTGTATTACATATTTTGGTCTACCATTGTACTGTATATCTGGTATGGGCTGCTATGGATTTAATAAATTAATGAAATAGTATAGTAATAATTAACATGACTAGCATAAAGAGTAATGCCATTAAAATATAGTAATGCCTCATGCTTCTGTGAATCATCACTTCAGCAACAAACCAAACATGCTGCTTTCTTTCCCGTGCCATTTTTGTAATTCTCCATAGTCCGCACTTTTGATAATCAAAGTAAGAAAGATGTTTTTACCAGAGCAAAGGAGCAATCAAACCTATAGAGCGTATTCTGTTTTTACTGTCCTTTTTTCAGGGTGAGAATAGAAAAGAATAAAAAACACCTCTTTGAATGACCCTGATTTGATGCACATTTCTCAACTAGCTGCATTCATCATAGGAAACGCTCAGAACTCAGAACATCAAAACAAAAATTCACAAAAGTTCTGCCTAATTAAATGAAGACAAATTAAATTACGTAAAGACAGCAATCAGAGGCAACATCACAGACTGCTGTAACCTTTTGCATGTTCTTTAGTTTCCCGGTGCATCTATTTATTTACACCACACAAAAGAAAATGTGCAAACATATCAAAAAGGTGCTAAAATTGTCAAACGCTTAAAAGTTAAATAGGCCAGTCTATGTTTAGTCTTTTGAGATTCGTATAGAGAGAGAAAAAGAAAGAGTGATACATCAAATACATAAACTATTCTTTCCCCCAGCACACAAATCCACATATTTGATCAAATCCAGATTAGTTCCACCTCATTGATCCCAGAGAATTATGCTATATCATGAGAGATTATATTAGCAAGCTTAAACTAGAGATAATTAAGCCAGTGTGATATTGTGCAGCTGAGAATGAGAATATACGTGAAGGAGCATGACAGCCGCTACACAAAAACCTCTTGAAACATGGGTAGAGTCCTAAAGAGGAAACTATTCTCCAGCTGGAGAGATCTCTTCCAGGAATTTGCACAGAAGTAATTTCACATGAATTAAAGGAGACGGGAGTGTGTACGTGAGTGAGTACAAGGAATAGCATGGACTTCTGTCTGTATGAAAAGATAAAACATAATATAAAATATATGCATATTTTAATATGAAGTGTTTTGAAAACAAATACATAAAAAAATATATAAAAAATGACGATGAATCATGCACAATAAGAATGTGTATTAATAAAGTAACTAGGATCTATTTTGATTTCATACTGAATATTAAAGGAGCAATCTAAAAGTATTGGTGAAGAAAATGCATAAGTAGGCACCAAATACGTTTTACAGCAACAGACTCTAAAATACTAGTCCGTAGAAGCTCTTGGTGTAGGTCTTGCTCTCTCTTCCTCTTCTTCAGCCTATCAGTGCACTCTCAGCGTCGCTTGCGAGAAGCCGTTTGCATAAATGATGACATAATGTCTCATGGATGCATGCATGGAGGGCTTTTTAGATAAAAGCAAAAATGGAGAAATGCAACTCTGCTCTTGTTATTTTTCCCCTCCATCCATTTCAGTCTCTGGAATCAGTTAAACAGAGATAGTGAGAGCTGCAAATGCTAAAGATAGGAGCATTAGAGAAGAGAGTGAGTCCTAACATACGGCTTGAGAGGGCTGTAGGGGGAGTGGAAGACCTGTCATAAATTAAAGATGGTTTCTCTTCTCTCACTCTCACCTCTAGACACATGGATATCACAAACAGCTGTCATGAGTAATTTATAATGCTACAATAAGCTTGCCAGATATAAAGTTTAGGCCTGTCAACTTAACAATATTTAGTGTGATTAATTACAATAAAATAATGTGATAAAAAAATGAACACAATTAATCATGTCCCCTGACCCGTATGTAAAGCTCATCCACAGATACAAGCATTGAGCCTCATCAAACCACGCTTACCGCAGATGTTATATGTATTAAAAAAAAGGGGTCTCATAGAGAATGCAGAGGTCTTGTGTTTGAACGTGACGCAATATATATATATATATATATTTTTTTAAGTGGTGCTCATTGCGTCAGATGCTGGAAAACAGTGAGATGCGATGCCACAGATCTGCATGTGTTCAAAGAGAAAAAATACTGCACTGTTACCAAAATTCTAGTCAAGACAATAAACTGAAAATTATTTTATTAGGTATTAAAATTCAATACTATTTTCAAATAAATTCAATACTAGATTTTGAAATTTTATAATAGTTTGTCTAAATCAAAAATTAAACAAGAAAGAGCTAAAATGCTATAAGTAAATTTAGGCATCACAGCATTATATCACATTATATGAAAAAATGTATATTTATTTTGGGATTTGCTAGACTCAAGTAGTGTTATTAAATTATTTGTGTTTTGATTAATTTTAAGTTAGATCATTTTAAGTTAATATTAAATTAGAATTAGATGATGGCAAAAGTAATGTACTGCAAATTAAATCTGAAAATCATGCACCATTAAATATCTATACATATAACAGATGTACTGACCATAAATGTAATAGATTAATCTATTGTACTAATTAACTTAATAAAAATAACAAATAAAAAAACAATTGACCCCTAAAAGGCATTCCTAAAAACATTCCATTTGCTTTTCTTACTTTTTTTTTTTTTTTTTTTTTTTTTAAATCTACCCTTTATACAAACTTAAATCAGTATCCACCATATGGCTGTTGCACAAGGTCAAAAAGGAGAGTGAATGAGAATGCCTATTAGCTTAATTGCGTACACATATGCTAGCCATTCTGAAAACACAACACTCATGCAAATCAGTCGTGCTCAGATTTCAGAACAATCAGAGAAGGGAGGTGAACTGTGATCCTCCTTTCTGATGCTGCATACAACACTGGTTCTCCGGGGACGTTCAGTACGCTCTGTTCTGCTCTCAGATCAGTGTTTGAGTGGGCACATGGACCAAAAGGCTCAGCCGAGTCCAACTCCCTCTGCTGGTTATTTGGGTAAATGTCACACTACTGGCATTTATCATCCACGAAAGCCCAGACTCGAGCAAACAAGCACGCTTGTGCACTCTCAGCCACACACAAACAAGCTGCCCAACGAATAACCAAAATGGGGCCAATTATACGCGATTAAAACCATAATAACCGCATGAATCAATACCTCTCGATACCTCTTATTTCCCAAAGTGGTAAATAAGCCCGTCATCTGCTCCCAAGCCTGGGGTTTTATGAGGGCATGAGTGGAGCACTCAGCATTTGGGACCTAGTGTCGGTGCCACTGATACAAGCTAAACACCAAATCACCATTCCAGCTGATGGCCTTAATGGACGAACCCCTTTCTTTGTTTTAAATGCTTTGACATTTAGGTCTATGAATACCCGCTGGGTGGGAGGGGACGAGGGTGGCTGCATCTGAAGGCAGTGGCTAATTTGCTTTTAAAATGGGCTGGCTAAATGACGGCGGAGCCAGGGTCCTGCTAATGGAGACCCCGCAGATGCTCGCCCGTATGCTCCTGGCTCTCCAGCGTATCCCAAGCACCCAAACAGTGGCTTATTCACTCTGCACAGTTTGACAGCTCCAGCTGCCACGGTCCACACACAGACATGCTCAGAATCATTGTGAAATACTGTGTGGCAATTATGCATTAACACTAACGTCATTTGCAGACACTCTTTTCCGAAAGTGACTCATAAGCAAGTGTACTGAAAGTGTATTGAAAGTGGCAATTATTAGAGCAGGCGACTTCAAATAAGGAGAACACCTAGAGCTTCACAGAAATCAAAGCAGAATAATTTTCAAATACCAGGGCCTACTGGTCAGTGCAAGTGCTTCAAAATGTAAGCTGACAATTCACAGAGGCAAAAATGAGGGAAGAAAGATGAAGAGAAAGAGAATAAATGAGGAGGAAAAAAGGAGTGAAACTGAGTGAAAACCAATGACAGCATTAGACGCATTAACAGCATAGAGCATAAAAATAGCACACTCAAATCCTGTTTTTATCTACTTTTACTGAGCTATTTTTTTATACTTTTATACTATTTTTTAATCCTTTCAGGATGCAATGAAATTCACTGTAAAAAAAAAAAAAAAAAAATTGAGCCAACTTAAAATTTTAAGCCAAACCAGCTTCTGTAGATTTTTGAGTTCTCTCAGTCGGCTCAACTTTTTTTTTTTTTTTTTTTTTTTTTTACAGTGTGTACTTTAAAGCTATTCTTGACAACTCATCAGTAACTTTCGATGTCACACTCGATAGTCTAATAAAAAATCTTCAACAATAAACTAATTTCCCTAGAATGAACCCTTAACAGGCATGAAATTCAGAGGTTTATTTGTCTGAAATTACCAGGCCCCAGACCACAGGAGCGACGATGACCCACTGAAGAGTTTAATAACATTGAAATCTCTGACTGAGAGAAGAGCCAGAATGTCAAGTGACGGCAGTGTATTTAAATAAAACCCCATTTAGTCTCACTCCTCCTGCCTGTGCGAAACAAATTCCACACACAGAGACAGAGAAGCCTTTATTTTGCAGCCATCCATTTGAAATTGACCTTTCAACAAAAAGCTTAAATTGGCCGAGGCAGGTTCTAAATTCTTCCTTTTAAAAAAAAAATTATCCCTTTCACAGAAGCAAAAATAAGCCCTAATGGGAGCAGACATCACACTAGCCGTCTTGCCATATCGTCCTTTTGCGGCATCTCACGGCCGAACCATCGCAAATTCAACATTGATGATGCAACCGGGGCCCCTTTTATATTTCAGCTTCAAACAGAAATGAGATCTGTATTACTGTCATAATAAAAATGCTTATTCCCATAACGCGGGATGTCATGATCAGACTGTGCGGAATAATTATGATGGTCAGCCCTGGAGCAAAGCGCTGTCAATACCTATCTAGCCTATATAGCCACAGATGTATTGGATCTCTCTCATTATAATATACCTGGGGCGGTGACTGATGCGTTGCGTCCGGTTTTGCTGAATAGACGCGCTGTCAGAATAAGTCAGTCAGGGCGCTGACGATAATTTATTATCGTCACTATATTCTTCATGGAGATGAATGTACCTCTCCTTTGATATTAATACATCACTCTCCTCTGCGTTCGGCCTATATAAAAACAAATGAGATTGAGACAGAAATATGGAGGTGACACTGGAGAAAACATTCCTTTTCATCGAAAATCAAACTGGTGTGAGTCTTTTTGTCTGCACTGCGACACACATGTAACTTTAGATTATGTCTAGAGGCGCTTCTACTTGTACTTGGTAAACGCTCTTCAACTTCTCTAGCATTTGTTGCGAACTTTCATCGAAATCCAATGATTTCTGATCGTGAGGATGTCGTCTCATTGGTATTTCAGGCCTGTCTGCTGTCTATTCATGCCATTTTGGCATTCTTTCTAGGTCTCTTTCCAATGTTCTTTGACAGCAGGGTTTCCCAATTTATTATCTGGTGTCAAGCATGGCCACCAGATCTTCCAGTAATTGATATGCCATTTAGGCGACTCCTTTTAATGTCATCACGACCCTCAACTCATGCTGCTCATTTCAAGATCAAAGGAAGTTTTGGTCAAGCTCTGAAAACAGCAAACAGCCCACATTTACGCTTACAATCACCTTCTACTGTGATAAACTTAATTACAGTGCTTTTTAAAAAGATAGTGTTCAGAAAATGATTAACCTGCATGGAGTTTATTTTTCAAATCACAAAAGAAAAAGACAGAACAATAACTTAGATTTCCAACGAAGGCCACCTACTGTGTTGATTTTATGTAACAGTAACACACAGTGAGGCTTTTAAAAACCTTTTCTTTTTCTTTTCTTCTTATTTTGAGAATTTTTATTAGCTATGTTCCAAATCCTATTCAACTTCTTCAATGCCTACATAGGCCTTCCAAGGCTGCACCTTAACAAAAACAGAATGCACCAGCATATTTGTTTTCTCCAGAGGGGAATTGATTTTACCGATAACTTACAAACAGTTCAAGACAGACCCACTGTGAGTTACAAAGTTGCTAATCAATGCTTTTGCTGAAGCCATCAGCTCACATCATTTCAACTTATTTATTATTATTTTTTTAAATACTTGCTTAACAGCACAATTCCAGGTGGAAAAACTACATTACCAATGATCCATTAGCCCTCTATGGAACTTCATAAATGAGTGGTTTGGAATAAACTACATAGGCTAAATGTAAATCTAATATCACTTGACTCAACTTACAGTTCATTTCAATAGTGTTTCATGTTAGCATGTTGCCTGACATAAAAACAAAATGCATAGCACACACACAAGTATTTGGTCAAATAATATCCCTTTTTGAAAATCGTGCACAATTTGTGATATTTTTAGGGTAGTAAGCCTGAATGAAAAATTTGAAAGTGTGAAAAAAGTTGGTGTGCTCCAGTCATGTTTTTAAAGTACCACACTGAAACAAAGAGCAGTTTCAAAGAACGAAGCACTGAATTTGCTCAAGTTCACCAGGTAGGATGGATGGATAGATTAAATATTTAGTCTGGCTTTGTGAGACTAGTAAATTAGTTATTTTTAGCGATTTAGCAATATGCAATGTTCTCAAAGATCGAATTCCCAGTTCTCAAACTGAAGGTTTGAACCAACAAATTTTGGATTAACATTCCTGATCCTTAGTCAATAATTTACCAATGTGATAGCTCTGAAGTTATGATGTCTATAAAGTAGCTGAAAAAAGAACCTACGAAGTTGTCAACTATAGGGTACAACGGGGCTTAAGACACACCTTTAGAAAAAATGTGCTATTCACAGCACCTAAAATGTATAATTGCAGAAAAAATATATATACGTTTCCATTGAACATTAATGAGCAACATATTTTGTGTGAAAATAAATCATTCAAGTTATTTATTTTGTTTAAAAATCTTATAAATGTATGAAGTGGCAAGGGTACTGATACAAATATATCAGCTAAAATAATGTTGTTGTTGTTTTTTTTTATAATGTCTAAGTTAATACTAGTTCAAAACAATCACTTTAGCAAAGTTTGTACTATTTTATGTAAAACAAATTATATTTTATTATATGATATGATTAATATCATGTCTTTAAATATGATGGTTTCATTCTAAACATGCTGATTATCTCTAATATGGACACCCAACATAATATATGATATTTACCATCTGAATCTAACAATGTCAGGTCAACAAATGGAAAAGTCAGGCATGTATTAATTATCATGTTAATTACTGTGCCTTTTAGCCCCGACAGCAGGGGCACTTTTTACCCCAAATACCATACTTTTACCATATCTTTCGTTATTTAAAAACTGTTGCTTTATCTTAAACAAATCTGAAAATTCTTAAGACCACCTTTGTCTCAAAATATATGCATTCATTTTAGCGATTCTAATTTGCTACTTAAATCTACAACAAAAAAAACCCATAAAATATTAGATCAAGTAAGCACAGAATCAACTTTGCGCTGCTGCGCGATCGCATCAAAGATCAGACAAATATACACGTGCATCTTGAAAACCGAATGTTTTGGAAAGTGCTATGCCACGTTTTTGTGCCATCTAGTGGTTTAGAGGAAAATAATATCAAAGGCGCCTTTTACCCCGTTGTACCCTAAGTACCAAGTGTGGACATTCAGCTCAGTGTTATCGGAATTAGAAAGCCGTCGGAAAGTAATGAAACTGACCTCTTGTCTTTCAAAAGACGTTTGCATTCTGTCGTTTCTCTGTCATTTCCCCTACCAATCGGCCGTAGCCTCCAAAAGTGCTCCTTAATGAAAATGAAAGCTGATCCCGGCCGTCCATATTGATTCCACACGCCTTTAAATGCGGAGAGGTCACAATCAAATCTGTGTAACTTATTTTGTGCTACACAAACTTATTACACTAATGAATCAAGCTTTGACCACACACCTGAGTTCCTTTCAAGGATAAACACCTGCGGGACTTGAAGCACCTCAAAGGCTTCTCAAGACACGGCGCTGAGACCCCGAGCAGCCAAGGCATTATGATTCCATCCTTTCTGCATAATAACATCAGATTAAAACTTCATCCCCAACCTTAATGGACACATCCGCAGATAATTACAGCTAACCCAAAGCTATTTGTGTTGTGTGAAATTGAAGAGGCTGTATGTCAACCCTCATATCTTATTCATCTAATTCCAGCAACCTGCTTTACGGTAAAGTGCAGGCATTCTCTGTTGCATGGCTTTTAATTAACTGAGGTGAAAGGGAGCTTACAAATTACAGGCCTGGTGTCGCATAGAGACTCCGATTTCATTCTGGCGGCGTGGAGCCTCTTGTTATTGCCACAATACTTGGAAACAGCTTGTCTGCTAGCATTTAGCATGCTGATTCTGCACGCTGATAACGGGGAAACCTTTTCCTGTGACCCGCAAACAAGCTTCCTGGACTTCATTTCCAATGAATATGATTAGGCCCACTGTCACTCAAGCTAAACAGGAAGATGCGGCGCTGATGACAATTTACGTATATCAGGTCCGGAGTCGCGCTTTCCTTTGCGGAAAACCGCAACTTTGTGACTTTAAAAGAAGCATGTGTACTAAATGGCGAAAGTTAATTCTACAGTTTGGGTTTCCTTTTTTTTCTTTCAATTTGTCGGAATAGATTGAAATATCACAAAGTCCACCGGCTGCCCACCCACTGCCACTTAATTGGCCGAGGTTTCCACTGGGTGAGACAGTACAAAAAATGCTGCTATTTCTCTATAAGCTCTATGTTTTATGAAAGGGTGAGAACTAACCAAAGGTCATCCTCAGCAGAGATAAAGGGAACGGTGGGCTAAAAAAAAAGAACAATATTAACATATTCTCTGATGTCAGTCTTCAAAAAAGAAACTCTTTTAGAATGTCAGACAAACTAATCGTGTGGGTTATTGTCATAAAGACCCTGAAGATCAATTTTAAGAACTATTTAAAGCAGAAAATCTCCATCTGCTCCAATTCACAATATAGATAAAAACATTTAGGAAATGGCTATCTTGTATAGAAAAATCTGGCTGCACTACAAGTGTCAGATAAATGTAAATATAATAAAAAATATAAAAAAAATAAATAGTAAATATACATGCATTAGAAATGTAAAGAAATAAAATTTAAAAATATTTTGTGGAATGGGCTGATTTGGAAAAAAAAAACAGCAACAGAAAATTGACTATAGTAACTTAAAATACAAAATAATTGAAATAATAAAATATGTATTATTTACATTAAAATGAATGAAATAAAAATAAAATGAAAAATAAAAAATGAACTACGTAGAATATGCTGACTGTAAAAAATAGTAACAATTCAGCAAAACTGCAAGTTGACTATTAATAGTAGTTGTTTAAAGTATAAAATAATAATAATAAAAAATGCATACATCCATTGATTATTACTTTTTTGTAATTTAAATTTTTTTTGTAAAAATGTGCATTTACAAATGTAAATACAATTAATGAACTTTTTCTATAATGGGCTGACAAGTAAAAATAATATGATTAAAATGATGGTAACAGAAAACAGCCTCCGCTAAGCATCACCAAAATGAAAGTGCTATTTTCGGACAACTATAACCAAACATAACCATTGTTTTACAGCAGGTTACACTGTCCAAATACAGGAGGAGAAGTACTTGAGCTCTAATGTGAAACACACTGTACTATCCAAACCACTCCAGTGGCCCAATCCATCATGCTCTAATGCTGCCTCATAAACCATCTGCTAATTGAAGGAGCTCAGAATGGCCTTTTCTCTTCCTGTTTCTATTGTCTGGCTTTTCTTTTTTCCCATTGATTGTATTTTTTTCTGTATTTCTCAATCCTCTTTCCATGTCCAGGTTTATGCAGCCAATAGAGCTCCACAGAGCATCTCAGCACTGGCACAGTATTGGAGGAGCCCGGCTTCTCCCAGGATGCCCATGCAAAACTGATTAATGTCAGGCCAGCATAAACCCAGATTACACCCGCAGCTTTGAACTGCAGCTGTAGAATCTAACCCAATTAAAACATCCAATTACACCCCACAGTGAGTGAGAGATCGAGAGAGAAAGAGAAAGAACGAGAGAGAGAGAGATCAGCCTCTTAAACAGAGGAAACAAACATATGTAATGAAGCTTTCTGGCTAATGAACAAAACACACTCTAGCATGCAGAAGACCCTAGACTGGCTATGGTACTGTGATGGAGTACTTGCAACAAGAACGTTCAAGCAATGTAAATATGATTTGTCTTTAAAAAAAAAAGGACAACATTTCAAAATAATTGGGCTTTTATTCATTAATGGATTAAAAAATAACAGCAAATGTAAATATTATTTGTAAATGTAAACTATATGTAAAAGTATTTAATTTTTTGATTGTATTTTTTTAAATAAAATCTCTCTTGCAGCCAAAAGCCAAAAGTGTGACCCTGGTGTGAACTTCAAGTACAAAAGCTGTGTCACTGCTCTAATTAAATAATGCTTAAAAAAGATGACCTACTTTCCATATTACATTTCACAGCACACTTGCTTCAGAGAGAAAAAAAAAAAAAACTCATTTCTGTATTTTAAAAATAGAGAATGCAGAGGAACCGTGCAAAAGGTGTTGGCATTTAATTCATCTACAAGAAAAAAGCTATAATTATATGACTAATTACAAACGCGTGGGAAAACAAAAATAGTGTTGCTGTTCCATGGACCTGCTAAAAGATCAACATTGATTTTTATTAAAACAGAATGAAAGATTAAGAACAAGATTCTGATGTTAGTTAATTTAGGACCTTCATTTTCTTAATACACCTGTTAACTCTCGTCTTCTGTCTTACTGTTTAAAACTGTAATAAAATTGATTCTACACACCAATGTAAACATATTGGGCATTATAAACTGTTTAATGCTGGATTCATTTGGTTAAATAAATGTGTAAAAGGCTTATTTTATGAGGCTTTTCGCTGATTTGACCAGATTTATGCCAGTAGAGCGGGAACATCTCACTGTATGTTTCCCCCGGGCAAGCCCTTATAAAATCCCTCCCTACATAGCATTATGCACACAGAGATGAATAATGCTCTTTGAGGCTCTTCCACACCCCTTCGGATTACAGACCTGCAGAGGAGGAAAACAGTCTGTTTTGGGCTCTGTTGAGAAAGCCACTTATATTGTACTTGAGGGCAAAGAGGGCTGCGATCTCGCCATGCGCCTCGCTGCTGGAGGGTGGAGGATGAAGAGGAGGAGAGGGTGTGCACTTACACAACTTCTACAGAGACGCCTCTTCGAATAGACCATGCACTGGTTTTTCTGCAGGTTCCTAATTAATAAGACAATCATTAGGTGTTCTGAGCTTTTTGCAAAAGCAGCACTGACTCCTAATCCTGCTAATACTAGACAGAATGTGGGCGTTTTTTCAACAGGCATATTTATGTTCCAAGTTGGGTTCATTTTTATTACAATAAACAGGTTTCAGCCTTTTTTCTTTTTGTAATATGAAGATCACACTGAAAAGGTCTTGGAAAATTTATACCGTACCTTCACCATTTACATTTGATATTCATTTTACCTTGTATGTGTGTTAAAACAAGAAAACATACAATAAATAAATAAAAAATGAACAAAACAAACAAAGAGTGAATAAACAAAACATTTCAATGTTTATTTTGTAAATATTTTATATTGTTCTATATATAAATTTTTTCATATTATGGCTGTTTGGAATCTCAACAATCAACATTCTTTTTAAAATACTTTATTATACTTTTTAAGTTATTATGCTTTGTCACCAAGAAGACAACAGTGCTGATTTAGAGCAAGATTCTGAAAAATGTCAGAAAAAACAAGGTAAATATCACTTGTAACTTCGAAACGATTGTAAAATTGTCAATTGTTACACTGTGCAGATAGAATGAATAGAAACATATTAATTGTGTGTATTCATGATGCATGCAATGTAATTTCCATCACAAAATGAATTATGGTTTGTGGTAGAAATGTTAATTGTTTTAAAAAGAAATTACATGCTAAGTGCTTTTACAAATTTTACGAAGCTTTGAGAATACTTTTTGTGCTCAAAGAAAACAAAAAATAATGACTTTATTCAACAATTCCTCTCCTCCTCATCCCGTCTGCAGCAGTGTGCCTCCATCGTGGAAAGAGTACATTATGCATGCACTTGCTTCCTCTTCATGTATACAATGCATGCACATGGCGCTGCTACTTACGATAACTCGTACATGAATCAGCACGCACGTGTCGTTTACATGAAGCGGAAGCAAGGGCATGCATCGTGATACTCTTCCACAATGGAGGCGCACCGCTGCAGATGGGATGAGGAGGAGAGGAATTGTTGAATAAAGTCATTATTTTTTGTTTTCTTTGAGCACAAAAAGTATTCTCATAGCTTCGTAAAATTACAGTTTAACCCCTGATGTCACATGTACTATTTTACCGATGGCCTTGCTACGTTTCTGGACCTGGGAACATTGCAGTTGTGTTGCTATCTATGGAGGGTCTAAAAGTTCTCGGAGTTCATCAAAAATATCTTAATTTGTGTTCCGAAGATGAACGAAGATCTTACAGGTTTGGAACGACATGAGAGTAAGTAATTAATGACATTTTTGGGTGAACTATCCCTTTAATTGTGTGTTTATAATACATAAAATCTTAGCTATGAAATTAGTTTTAAAAGTAACTTTCATTGTGGTCATTTCTATCACAGAATGGTTTATGTTGGAAATAACTTTGTTTAAAAAAAAAAGAAGACAATATATACTCTGTTAGACACCGTTAGTAAACAAATTAATGAGCCAGTGAATTTAAAAAAGTCATCCTAAGGCAGTTTAATCCCTTTTCCAGACCAAAAGCGCCCATGGTTGAACAAACACCCACCTTCACGACATTAACCGCGTGTGAGCCTGGAGTAATGGAGAGGCCAGGAAAGCGAAAAGACAGCAGGCTGCTTTCTGAGAAATGCGGTCGAGCGCTGCCACTCCTGCCGCCTGTCTGCAATAGAAATTCTGTAAATCCTGCAAATGAGCTGAGCTCATCTCGCAAGGCCTGTCAGCAGGGGTAATGGGGGGTGGGGGGGGGGCTCTCCTACACCACGGATCCGCAGGAATCCTGGCTGCTCTGCGGCCCTTCCGTCATTAGACACAGAGCCCGCGAGCATGTACGCGGCAGCCAGCCAGCGTGTCACAAAGAGAAAGTGTTGCTCGGCGGCAAACGTCATTTAAATTCATCAGCGAACAGGCAAACACACACGCACGGACAGACAAACAAATCGCGCACAGAAGCAAACAAACAACTCCAGACTCATTTTCGATAAGCAGAATTAGAAGGAAGGCATGGGCGTTTTGTGCAACTATCACAACACAAAAGGGAGAAAGTAAAACAGAGGAGATTCCGACTGTCGTTTTCCATCAACGCTGCGAAGCTTGACTATTATGAGAAATGTCAGTTTGCCTTTCTCATCGCAGAAAGCCTCTCTTCAAACCAGATTCACTCTCTACTAGTCACCGGTACACTGCCCAGGGATCACATGATTCCGAGTTGCCCTGGCAACAGGACAATGATAAATTAGCCTGTCGGAGCGTAGCATTCTGCTCACACAGTCGTCCTGCGAGGTGGCTGCTCTGAGCTTTTCCAGCCTAGCGTGTTTAGATGTAGTTCCAGCGACCATCTCCCAGGTACTTGGCAGCTTGATACCGGCTATAAGCAGAGTTTAACTGCTTTACGCTGTTTAATTAGGGCCGTGCGCTTGTCTTGAGGCGGACCTGGTTATTTATATCTGGTTACTTATCGTGTGTAGCGTGAACAACAGGTGAGGACTCTGCTGGGGAGACACCTGTTCGGAGATCAGCGTTCAATGATTTGTGAAACATGACAAAGGTGCAAAGCTGTGTAGGTGGAACGTTCCCTTCGACTTGGCTGACTTCCCTGTCCTCCATTTCGGTTTCACAACATTAGGTGACAGGAGGTGTTTGAGAATTCAAGGCATGCAATAAAACATGACTATTTAGAGCTATATTTTCATAATACAAACACAACATCGTCGTGGCTCTATATAGGCATGTAATTGCCATGCACAGATGGTGGACATTTATTTTAATGGTCCATGGGACAGAGACATAAACATTGCTGGGATGAACAGCACAGGGCTGTTAAAAACTCACCAGTGACCACGTTCACATGCGATCTGCAAGTCTTCAGAAACTAGATTTCTTTCCAGAATTCTAAACGTTCGACACCTTGTGTATTTGTCAAATAAACAAATAAGAAGCCACACACACTATTATATACTTTTCCCCCATTGTTAAAGTTAATCTCACTGGCTGCTTTCAAAAAAACTAAACATTTACAACGATGAAAGTCTAACAAGTTAGGGATGGTAAGATTCACAGATTCACAGTGCATCGGCATAAAAGTTAATGATGCAATGCATCGATTTAAAAAGTGTGCATCGAATACAAATTGGCATATGTATCGTGATGCATAATTTCTAACATATCTGCATCGGTAAAAACCAATTTGTATAATATATAATTATTAGCAGATGTGCTCTACTTTTACTATCTAGAACATGACCAATAATTTGTGACTAAAGTTTTTTATGTACAGTAGATTGATTTCTCCTCTCTAAACTGTTTCTCAAATGCATTCTCTCAGCCCCACTGCTGCTACATGAATGACACATCACAACACTACAGAGACCGAGGTGTGTATAGATTAACATGGCTGTCTATCTGAACGAAAAAAAGAAAAGAAAATTTGAACCATATTGAATTGCATATCATCAAATATATATATTTTTTTCCATTGTGACGTATTGCATTGAATCGCATTGTGTTGAATCGAATCAAAATCGGATCGTACTGTAATGGGGGTGAATAGTAGTGCATCGGTAGCTGCTTTATTTGTATCTTATATCGTATCGTTGGTTATGCATCGACATGCGTATCACATCATCATCAGTTATAGAGATGCACATCTCTAATACATATATACTTTTCCCCTTTTGGTAAAGTTAATCTCACTCATTCATTTCAAAAAACAAAATTACAGTGATAAAAGTCTAAAAAAGTTTTATCTTAACCTACCTATGACCCACAGTAAAGCATGGACCGAATCTCTGAACAATAACTAGCCAGACAAAACAGAAGCAATGCAAAAAGACAGCAAATATCACCTCCCCTGACCCTGGTGTTGATTACAAGATGTTTAGGACCTGGATAGGCAAGTAATCTGGTGTGGGCATGTGAAAAGAGAATGAAGCAGCAATGGTTTTTTAATAAAGGACGTGTCCTGGTGGAGATAGCTAGGAGTTATGAATTCATGGAGTATTCAGCATGGTGGGGCCAAGACTCAAAATCCCTGCAGTGCATCAGCGCTGTCGAGTCTTAAACCGACCAATCCGTCTTCTGTCCTCCCGGCTGTCACAGCATGGACCTGAAGCTCAGAGCTGCTGCCTGCACACTTTCATTACATATATCACTCTATGGGGCAGCCATCAAACAGGCTCAATCTGCGTGTGATATTTTATCTCACATCTTCAAAATTAATTAACTGTTTATCTAGTGCAGAATGCAAAAACGTTATTTTCAACAGGCTGGAGATATGGCATAGTGGTTAATACTGAGCTCTGGTGCTCACACTGGAAATACAGGTTTGAGTATGGCTTGCAACTATCCTAACCCTGTTCCTGCCTTCTTTCCTCATCACATTGCTCCTCCTGCAATAACGTATCAGACAAAACAGAGACAATGCAAAAGACCACAAATATAATCTCTCTTGTCCCAGGTGTTGATTACAAGATGTTTATGACCTGGGTATGCCTAGTAATCTGTTGAGAGAATCTGAATAAAGAATGAAGCAGTGTGGGATGATATTTTATCTCATGTCTTCCTAATTAATGACTATTTAGTATAGAATGCAAAAAAAGCTATTTTTTAAAAGGCTGGTCATGGCATAGTTGTTAATATTGTGCTCTGGTGCTCACATTGGAAATGGAAGTTCGAGTCTGATTTGCAATTATCCCGATCCTGTTCCTTCATTCTTTTCACATCACTTTTGATCCTCCTGCTCTCTGTCCTATCAAAAAAAGTGATTAAAAAAATCAAATCAAATCTAAACCTAGACCTGACCAATGTGTGAAATACCGGTTTCAGATTGCAGGCCCCGCACCTCATCCTTCTCTCGTATAACAGCAACACTCTGTAAATGTCACATTGAGCGGTGAGGTCATGCGTGTAACCCCGGGCTCAGCACGTCTGACGTGTATAACCCAGGGCTCTGTCTGTCACGTTAAAGTCACCATCTAAGCCGGGGGCATGAGTCTGCCCGCTCTGATTCACATTCAGCAGGACAAACCCGCTACCGCTATTGGTTACAGGCCTACAAAGCACTTTTTCTCAACGGTGACACACTCTGCACGCCCAGCTTACCTAGGATGCATGAAATACAGACTGCAACTACAAACCCGGGCCTCTTTGTACAGTATAACACACAACATTGTTGTTTCAACACGGTGGCTGACTCTATAAAGCAGAGAGAAATAGTATTTGTGTATTTTCTGGAGACGCTTTTTTTTTTCATCTCTCTCTGGAGATGGCTGATGAGCCTTGGGTCTGGTTGTGTCCAGTTCTTCCCTGTTGTGCAGTTCGGCTAATTCTTCACTAATCACAGTGACACAAGTGTCAACACTGGTAATCTTCAACCCTCCGCCACTGCACCATCGCCTCGGCAACAACCCATTTGACAGCAGGAATTACGCAGTAAGATATGTGAAGTGCTGGGTTCAGAGACACATGAGCAAACTTTCTGGGTGTCAAAGCTTCGGGCAAACAGAGGAACCCTTATTAGAGCCGTAACCAATGGTTACACACCACTGCAGGCCAGTGAAATATGCATTAAGAGGACGGAAATGAAAGCGAGAGATAGAGAAAGCACAAATAAATAATGCCACTATGCCTTTGCTGCTCCTCAGACAGCTCTTTTACTTAAATATCGCTCTTTGACGATTGTTTTCTCTCTTCTCAGATATTGCAGGTGCTGGTAGAACTCAGACCACAGATCTTTATCTCTGCGTAATCAATAAAGACAGAGCGTCCTATCAATGCGTTCAGCCTGTGAGTGCCTGAGCAAAGAGAGAGGAACCCCTTTAAAGAAATAATTCATCTGAAAATGAACATAAACCAAATGTCTTTCTGTGGAACAACTAAAGATATTTAATCCAATGTTCAAGCTGCTCTTTTCCAGACAAATGAAGAGGATTTCCGATTATAAATAACAGAAAATTACTTTACAGTGCATTAATTCCTCATCATGTAATACGCCAATTAATTCTGTTTCTAACTTTGATACAATAGATTGAAACATATTGATATTCAATACTATTTTTGATACCACAGGGAAATACTGCTACAACATTCAGAGCATAAAATTTGAACAATATCTAACGCAGTGACTGGAATGCAGAAATGCCATATAACTACTTTGTTTGAGGAACTACTTTGTTTAGCTGTTACTTACAGAAAATATGCCTTAATAGAGTGAAATGAGGTTGATGGCTCCATAGACAGTTAAATCTGGTATTAAAGAATTAGATTAGACATTAGATTGATTTACCTGTGGAAAGAAAACTTCAAGTTTGCAATGAAGTGTTCTTAATGCTGTACAATACAATATTCTTTACTGCAAATGGAGAATATGATTGAGTGCAGTCTCAATTTCCCTCAGTATTGCGGTACTCATTATTACCTTTGACTTGATGAGGCATGCGATGTGGATGAGAGAAAAAAATGACAATAATGTTAATTCTAGTGCAAAAGAATCTTCTCCAAGCGGTTTTGGCCATAAGCAGATCATAAACTATAAATATATGCCTCTCGTTTTGTTGTTCCACTTGTTATCCTGTTTTATATCTATCGCACTGAAATGCAGGAAGTATGGATTGATCTGGTCTAGGAATTATCTCATTGGAGGGCACCCAGGCATTTGTGTTTAAAAACTGGTGATGCATCTCAAGAACTATCTGTAGCAGTCCATTTCTTTACTATAACTCTTCCTGGTTAGCATGGGCTAGTTAAAGGGCTGCATGAGGAATCCCATTTTAATCATGATCACAATTTCTGCTTCTCTCCATTTATTATTGGTTGGTGGTTATTTAGAATGCAAATTTTTTTTTTTTAAAGGATGGAGGACAAGGCATTGAGGTTAATATTGAGCTATGGTGCTCATATTAGAAATGCGGGTTCAAGTCTGGCTTGCAACTATCCTGATCCTGCTCCTTCCTTCTTTCCCCATCACTTTTGGTCAGGTATTCAGCCTGAAATGTTTCATTTTAATTTGCCATTGTGTTGCGATTGCCAGACGTCAAGAGTTCGAATCCCACAAACATATGCTATTTATTTTCTGTCCAGTGGTTTATTATCTACCAACCTGCAAAGATTATAACTGGATAAAATTGTCCCTCTCCCACTTTTAGACCAGTCAGATGACATTTACAGCTCCGGTGATTGGCTCAAAACATTTGTGACCAAAACAACAGAATATTTCATTCAGCCGAGAAACTATTTGTTGTGAAATAATTCTGTTGTCATACCTCAGGGTTGTCCACTGCATGCTGACAGGTTGATAGTAACAGGGGGTATGTCTTGTCTGTTCTTGATGGAAATCATTCATATGTGGCCAGTCAAGTGCCTTGGCTCTCCAGAGAGGTCAGCAATTTAGTCTCCCTGAAATAGGCACAGGTCTGTAATTCAATTCATTAGCACTGGGGACATCGGTGATGCATGTTGAGACCCTCGTGCTGCTTTTAGCAATAGTCTGGGTGTAATTGCATGGTGCTCTCTGCAACTGTATGAATGCAAAGGCTCTTTAATTGCACTCTAATGACACAGTGGGGCTGATTCCAACCTTACAGTGCTGCCGGGAATCCATTAGCACTGCTAGCACGAGCTCTGCATGAGCTAGGTATTGGCTATGTTCTGGGGTTCATGTAATATTTTGCCACAAGATAACATTTCCCATGTGGCACAAAAACATAGGGTCTTTGAAGTAAATTATTTAAGCTTTATTTACAGAGTTTCACTTTCACAAATCTGAAAGAATACAGACCACAGAGTCTCATTCACCAGGGCTAACTAAACTGGAATCTAACTGGTAACAGAGTCAGTGGCTTTTTATAAGTGTAGATTTTTTTAATCGATAAATTCTTACAAAAGAAAATCCTGTTTGCACTGCAGTCATTAACTCAACAAGACTCTCTTGTGAATTATATTTTCTGCAGAGTTGTTTTCACTGCATTTCACTTGAGAACACAAATAATATTCATAAATCAAACCATAAATGATATTTGTGTTTGTACGTAATCTCCATATTATGACCTTTTGAACATGGGCTATTGCATATTTCCAAAAACATTTAAAATGCATTAATAAATAAATAATTGTAGGGCTGCACTATTGTCTGTTCAACTGATCCTCATGGCCCTGAATCAGTAATGTGATTATACTCTCTATGGTATTAAAGGTGTTGATGGATTGATATGACAACAATAGCTACAACAAAAAGATGACAATTAAATCAATGTAAAAATAGCAGCATGAGAAATGTTTCCATGAAGACACACCCACACATTCCTGATAGTCCCTCGACTCCACAAGTGACATCAGACTAGGGCGCACTAACAAGCATAACACGTCTTTAATGAAGTGTGTATAGATTCGTGCAGATGTGTGAGTCAGCACACGTATGAATTCATCCAACACAGCATGGTTCATTTTAAGGGTAGACCGAGCTGGAGTTTTCAGCATATCTATCACCTTTGCTATTAAATATTATTTGAATATAATTTAATTATTAATAAATCTTCTATTTGAACCCAACCTATGACTTCGCTCAATGAGAAAAAAATAAATAAAACAAATCAAAACTACAAATCTAATTATTTTATTCACACACACACACACAAGCAAAAACGAAGAGAGTAAAACCTAAGCACCCCATAACAACTTGCTGAAACTCAAGTGTTCATGTAACCACAAAGCCTGGAAACATAAAAAGAAGTAACTTTCATTTCCTAATTATTACTGATGGGTCACATTATGTTAATGCTTTAGTAAAAGCTAATAACTGCTCGCTATCATACTCTACAAGCTACTGAATTCATTTTACAAAGCTTTGCTAATATAAACAATTGAAACACTAAATCAGAACATGTTTTTTTATTATTTATAATTTAAAATATGAGGTAAGAAACACGGTTTGCACCATAATAAATTGCAGTGAACCTCAGTACATTAACACTGCTACGAGAATGAAAAACTCCAAATAGCATCTTGTAGAAGCTAATTACATGGCATAAATTTACAATGAGCCATTTATAGAGTTAAAGGCTTCAACAGAAACAAAGGCAATTAAGAACAGAAAGAAATGAACACATAGCCTGATGACAATGCCCAAGGATTACATCTTGTTTCTGGAGACATTCCATTCCATTTGACAGGAAAAGAGATCATTTTAGACACTAACCATTTATATCTAAATTGATTATATGATTTGGAAAGAGAGAAGAAGCAGACTCAAAAATCTCTTAAGCCTAAAAACAAAAGAAAACATTAGAACGGGCATGCTTTTAAGTACTACTGATGTTTTGTTCTGCATTATGAAGCACATCAGAGAGAAACTGATTATCAAAAAAATAAGGAAAAGATGTAGGACAGGGACATGGTTCTATCTCTCAGTTATTTGGATGGAGGAAGATGTCAACTTGTATGAAAGGGGTGGAGTTTAAGTGGACTAAATGACTGGAGATGTCATACGTCAACAGAGAGAAGTCTGTCATTTTACTGGAAGGTTGAGTTTGAGTTATATTTTATTGTCCTTTACAGGAAATTTGTCTTGGACTCAAAGCTGCAACAATACACAACAACCACACACACACACAAAAAAACCCCACAGTTAATGTAATTTACAATTTAAAATCCTAATAGATACCCGTATAAAAGAATTCTTATAGTGATTACTTCTACATAATGGAACTCTATAACACTTCCCTGATGCCAGTTATTGATATGTTGAAAATAAAACATGACTTGAATCACTTACTATTGCTTGTGCATTCTTAAAAACCAATGACTCATAAATGGACTGAAGTGACATATACTCTCTTACACCTATGACTTTCATGGCAACTTTGACAAGACATACAAGCTGCGATTTTGATTGAACTGAAAGATTGCCATACCAAGCCGGCATTGCATAGTTCACGAAACTTCCCAAAACTGCTTGGTAAAACAATAACATAATATTTTTACTTACTCCGACCAACCTAAGCCTTCTTAAAAAATATAGTCTTTGCTGGAATCTTGAGCAGAGATAATCAATGTGGGCTTTCCAAGTCAATGAACGGTCAATGACCACCCCAAGATACTTAAATGTATCGACTTGTTCAATAATGTTACCTTGAATAATTACTGGACTGTAATCACCCAAACTTTTTGGGTCCACTATCATTTCCTTAGTTTTTCCAACATTGACAATAAGATTATTTATATTACACCACTGCACAAAGTTCCTAATTTCAGACTGATATTCTGTTATGTCCTGATTCTTTCCTAAAATACTTAGTATTACAGTGTCATCAGAGTATTTTATAAAATAGTTGTTCTTATTTCTACTAAAATAATCGTTTGTATATAAAGTGAACAGAATTGGAGAACATACACAACCTTGAGGGGCACCTGTACTAATTGATTTAACATCAGATAGTGTATCATTTACTTTAACACATCGAGTATGATTTGTTAAGAAGGAAAAAAGCCACTTAATAATAAAACGATTAACGTTAATTTTTATAATCTTGTCCAAGAGTAACTCTGGCTGAAGCATGTGAAAAGCTGAACTAAAGTCCACAAAAAGTAACCGTGCATAAGCATTAACGTTCTCTAAATTTTGTTCAAGTGAACAACAGTATTGACAGCATCAACAGTCCCAATAGCAACTGGTCTAAAATCATTATTATCAGAAGCACCAGATTTTTTGGGAACAGGTGTTACAATGGACTTTTTCCATAACAATGGGACCATATGATTGTCAAGTGATTGCTGAAAAATCGGGCACCATGCTGGGGTTAACTCCTCTACACACATCCGCAAAAGATGCTGCGAAATGCCATCCGGCCCAGTTGATTTCTTAGTACAAACTTTACAAAAAAGTGTAGTAACTTCATGAGTGTTCACAAATAATCTGGCTTCCGTACCATATTCAACAGTTTGTAAAATCACTTCCCATTCACTGACAAGATCATTATTATCAAACCGTACAAAAAACTCATTCATCTCATTTGCTTTCTTAAAATCATCAGTTGTTACAAAGCATTGTTTTTTAGAATCCATATTAGAAATTGTCCTCAAAGATTCCCACAATCTCTTATTATTCATAGATAAAAAAAGTGTTCAATATAGTCCCTTTTGCATTTCTTAGCTTCCAATAATAATTTATTCAGTTCCCTTTGTACAACCTTTAACTCAACCCAGTCCTTCTTCATAAAAGCTGCCTTTTTCTTATTGATGCCACTTCTTTTGTTATATGAGGCTTGTTGTTTGGGAACATCCTAACTTCCTTTTTAGGAAGTATTGTATCCACACAGAAACGAATATAATCAGTGGTCGTCTCTGTCACGGTGTTCAAATCTGCATCATAAAATACTGACCAATCCATACACAAAAAACACCCTCTTAATGCTTCCACATTCTCTTCATTCCATACTGTTACTGTCTTAACCAAGGGCTTATTCCTTTTCAAAACAGTTTTATATGTTGGTATCAAATGAACTATATTGTGGTCCGATGTTGATAAGGGGGGTTTAATTTTGGCCTTGTAAGCCTCCCTGATATTATCATAACATTTATCCAGAATACTGTTGTTCCTTGTCGCACTTTTAACATACTGGTAGAAGCCTGGCAAAAATGACTCAAGTTTACACTGGTTAAAGTCACCCATGATAAGAACTGGAGCACCAGGGGTTCGCTGTAGTTGTTTCTGAATACAGTCTGATATGCATGAGGCAGCTCTGGATACGTTGCCGTTAGGAGGGATATACGCTACACACAATAAAATACTGCCAAACTCTCTCGGGAGATAAAAAGGTCTTAAACTTAGGCTGAGATATTCCTCTGACCATCATGGCCTCCTAATCATCCCCCATACACTGATTGGCTGCATCACTCCGTCTCCTCTCCACCAATAAGCTGATGTGTGATGGGTGTTCTGGCGCAATATGGCTGCCGTCGCATTATCCAGGTGGATGCTGCACATTGGTGGTGGATGAGGAGATTCCCCCCCTTCCATGTAAAACGCTTTGAGTACCCAGAAAAGGGCTATATAAATGTAACAAATTAATTAATTATTATTATTAGATGCATGTCTTTCACGGTATATATGGGATGGGAAACGTCCTCGTATTAAACTGACTACCTTTCATCGATGTTGATTACATGGAGGTCTTTTTTCCCCTAATTTTAGACTATATGCTCAAGTCTTTTCCCTCTGCCCTTTATCAGTTTGGTTTGATCCTGACGCTTCTGTGTCTTGGAGAGCAATTGAGAAATCTATTGTTTATCTGTATAAATTGATGCATCTTGTTTTTTCGGGAGTTCTGCTTAGGCAGTGTAAATCTCGGTTTGGTCCCGTTGTAACCCACCTCCTCTCCACGTGGAGGGATGTTGAAAGACGTTCACGACTAGCTACAATATGGCATAGGCATTCACCTATTTTCCACAATAATAACCTTTTGCAGGCAGTACTCAATTTCATTTTCCGCAATGGACTCATAGTAAAGTAAACACTGGGAGATATCTATGATGATAGTTGTATAATAATCAATATAATCTGCCAGGCACCTCCTTTTTTATGTATTTGCGTATTAGATCGGCCCAACGGGCATATGGGGTGCCTTGGAACTCTCAACTGTCTGTTCACCCTTTGCACAAACTAATCCTTCCTTCTGAGGAATCTCCCTCCTCTGCTTCAGTTATCTATCTCTTTCTTCTTGAGCATTACTTGACTCCAATGAAACGTTTTTATATGAATCTGTCGTCTTCCCTCTCCGACAGATTCAGCCCCCCTCTCTCACCTTTTTGGACTCAGCTCTCACAGGACCTATTATATTTGTTGGGTAATGAGATATGTTTGACTCCGCGCCATTTTTTCATGAATGACTTTTGGGACTTCAACTTGTCCGTCCAACAAAGATCTTTACTGTTAGCTGCTCTCACAGCAGCAAAAAAAATTGTTGGTCAACCGGTGGAATCCTCCTCACACAATGGACAGACGAACCTGGACTGTGTATTTGTTGTACATTATCTCGATGAAACTCTCTACTTCTCGTATACATGGATCTAATGAGAAAACTGTTCATTCATGGCATTCAGCTTTTATTGTTGTCTTCGTTTCTAAAATCTTTGTAAAAATTATTTTATTGTTATTTATCTATTAATAGATGAATTTCAATTTCATATGTCTCTGTGGAACAGAACATATTCTGAAGAATGCTGGTGACCCAACAGGTTTCCATTGATTTTCACAATATGGATAACAATAACAATGGAAGATAATGAGAACCAAAACCATTTGCTTGGCAACATTCTTCTAATTATCTTCTGAAATGTTCCACAGAAGAAAGTAAATCATATAAGTTTGGAATGACATGAGGCGATTAGGCCTAAATGATGAAAAAAATTAAATAAATAATAATTAAAAAAATAGAGTACTTTTTACTATACTGTACCTTTAAGGGTACCTAAAAGCACATTTTAAGGGACAATCTTAGTGTAGAAAATAAATCCAAAACTACAACCGAGGTAAGAAAAAAGACAATAAAATAGCTCAGAGTAATTAAAAATGTATTATTTTTCCCAATATTTGTCTCTGTAATGTATTTTTATGCTTTATTAAGAATATTCATGTTGTTAGCCTAGCAACATGCTAACAGCAAACTCTACTTCAATCAATGATGAGTCCGGTGGAGTTGATGTTCAAATTCAGTTACTTGGCTAATGCCTAAGGAGGAAGCTCACTAACCAAATAACTTGATTTATCTTAATAACTTATTTTCCTCAATCAGCTTGTAACTACAATAGCCATTTATCCTTAGTACAAAAACACTTCCTGTGCTCTTCCAAAACCTCCACATGAGATTTAGAGCAGCCCATGGCACCGCATGCGGCCTGACTGTATACTCCATCCTGGTATAGCCTATTAATGCAAGAAAGTGTGGCCGGAAATCCTCCACATGGATTTCACCCCAATCCCTAAATCAGGATTTAATCACACAGTTCCCATCACGGCCAAACATCTCGGCTCTTCCCCACAAAAACACAGAGGGCATGGCGGCTGCGAGCTCTATACATGATAATACAGTAGCCTCCCTGAACAATACTTCTCTAAGCTGCCTGGGAAAAATAAGTCCTCCATTCACAGGGATGAAAGGGGGGGATTTGTCGCCACGGCTGTGGATTGATACCGCAGCTATTCCCTATGACGGTTTACTTGAGCTCACCACCCCCCATCTATGAATACTTCCTGCTTGAATGGTGGCGGCAGACACCTTTTGCGACAGAAGCATCCTCGCAGCTCTCAGAGAGGGTTTATTTGAGCCCATTACCCAGAAAGCTCCCTTCTTGGGCCTAGTGGAAGACGAATGCAGCATGGCAGAATTTTGTCATCTGTCATGGGGAATTGATATCAACCTGTCAGTTGTAAGAGGTTACACAGAGAGCAAACCAAAGGGTGAAAGCATCGATCTAAATGGCACTGAAAATCCAGACAGACTTCAGTCCAATGAAACGTAAAGATCAATGTGCTTGGGTGGTTTAGACAAAAATGCAATCTCTGGACACGCAAATATATTATAACGAAAATGTATTTTTCGAGGGGCCATTATGATGGGAAATCTGCTGAGAGCTGAACAAATATAAAGCAGCCAGGGTTTCTGTTTAGCATGGTACTTGGCTTGGTAAATTTGAATTCTGGTACTACTGGATTTGAGAAGAATTACTCTTATACACAGTCAATATTTTTATTACGTGTCCAACACACAATTGTGGCCTGGTAATATTATAAAGTCATAAAAACCATAAAATAAACACATTACTTGAAAATAAAATAAACATTAACTGAAATAAAATAACATATTATAAAAAAATAAAATAAAATAAAATAAAACTTTATTTCAACTACACTGTGAAAAAATATATATATTCTTTTGAAGTTTAAGTACTTTTTAAAATTAAATTCTATTTAATTTTTATACTTCAAAATTGTTTGTTTAATATAATGGAAAACTTGCTGTTTTTGTAATTTACTAGCAATTTCTCAGTGAAAACTGTTTTGCTACTATCCACCCCCCCCTTATTTTTAGTGTCTAAAGTACACACAACTGTGACCTGGTAGGGGACAAGACAGGATTATCATCATTAAATAAACTAAATAAAAACTAAAACCATATAAAAAACAATCATCAATTGACAAACTAGACATTACCTGAAAAAAAAAAATAAATAAATAAATAAATAAATATATATATATATATATATATATATATAAAACTTGTTTTATTTTAACTACACTGTGGATATATATATATATATATATATATATATATTGAAGTTGTAAATAAAACAGGTTACTGGAATGCTTTTTACAATTAAATTCTTTGTAATTAATTGTGATTACATATTTTTAATGTGTAAAGCACTCACAACTGTCACCTGGTATGTGACATGGGGTTATTATCATTCAATTAACTAAATAAAAACTAAAACCATTACAATAAATAAAACAAACAAAGTGAAATAAAATAAAATGTAAAAATATATTTTATATATAGCTGTCAGTACAACATTTTTCATTTTCAATCAGTTTAAAATAAATTAATAATACTAATAATACTAAAATAAACAACAATTCCTAAAATAACAAAAACTAAATACCAGTTTTACTACAAACTAAAACTAATATAGACATACAAAGTTCCATAAAATATCCTAAATTCGAAATATTACCAAAAACTATATTGATGAGACTAAAATAACGCTGGGTTGGGATCAACTGGGCTCTTAGCATAGGTCTGGCACACTTTCACGGCCACAGAAACACATACAAAACTGTCACAGAGTTTTCCTAGAATGGGGACCCATGGGGCAGAACACAGCAATGACTTTGCCAAAAGGGAGAAAGAGGCAAAGGGACAGACAAAAGAAAAGCTGAGGAGATTAATGAGCCTAAATTCTGTTTTTTTTTCCATTTAAACAGTGTTACATTTGTTAGGATAAACTTAGGTTAAAGGTGTCCCACATGCCCTGGTGCTCTGAGGGTAGAGGTTAGTGGTTCGGTTCAGGTGTTAGACTCCAGCAGGAGGGTTCATTGGCCCACTAGCGTCTCCTGTGGGACGACAGCAGACTTTTTAAACAGAACTGGCCTCTGCCCTTTCAAACCCTCGTCTACAGCCTCCAGAGAACGGAGTCACCTCTAAAGCTCACTGCGAAAGCTGGAGTT
Source organism: Barbus barbus (assembly GCF_936440315.1). Classification (NCBI taxonomy): domain Eukaryota; kingdom Metazoa; phylum Chordata; class Actinopteri; order Cypriniformes; family Cyprinidae; genus Barbus; species Barbus barbus. The sequence goes on from NC_136763.1 coordinate 17,838,584, forward strand.
TCAGGGAAAACCAGGAGGGATTACAGGGGCTTCTGAGCTTAACTGATGTACAAGGCTGCCTAAAGTGAGGCACGAAAAATTAGCCCTCATAATCACCTTGACTTTCACTGTGATGACACCTCGCTTTTTTCCACCTCAGGTGTTGAAGTAAAGACTTAGACACACGGAAAGCATTTAGCAACTTACTGACGTATATATTAGACACATCGATTTCACAAAGAGATGGAAAACAAGCCCAGAAGCCTTGTGGATCCTGTGTTAGCACATTTGAAACAACAACACTGGATGTTAGATTACAATAGACAGCTACATTTGTGGTACATGAGTACCTGGCTGTGTACAATGGTAAGGTATTCAGAGTGGTTTGTTGGCGCATTGTAATGCAGTTGCTTACTATTCCAAATAATAAAAAGGCCATTTTTTAAGGATTTTCTGGACCTTAGATATGACTTCTAGATATGGGACAATAAGTTATCTAGCTTGGGTCCTTTAATCTAGATTTGTTGTTGTTGTTGTGTTATGTTATGGTTTAAAAATACTAAAAACTAAAACAATAAGGCTGACACTTTATTTTAAGGTGCCTTTGTTACATGTGTTATACATGTACTTACTATTAAAATAACAATAAAGTATGCATAATTACATGCAAGTAACCCTAAACCAAACCCTTATCCTAACCCTAACCATATCGTAAGTACATGTAGTTAATTACCCAGTACTTACATGTATAATTACACTGTAACAAGGACAACTTAAAATAAAGTGTTACAACAATTTATCAATGTAAAATGAATGTTGTGAGGCTTATTTTTAACATCACAATTTTAAATAAATATAAAATTAGTTTTACTTTGTTCATTTTTAGTTTTCACACACGACAAAATTATTCAAACATGTAATTATTTATTTATTTGAAATATTTATTAATTGTAATTTGTTCTGCAAGGATGCATTAAACAGTAAACAGATTTAGAATGTTACAAAAGTTTTCTATTTCAAATAAATTATTTGACTTTTCCTAAAAGAGTCTTGAAATAAAATGTATCTCACTTTTCACAAAAATTAACTAGTAATTTCTAGTAGTTCTACTAACTAGAAATGTTTCTTAAGCAGCAAAGCAAATTATTAGAATGATTTCTGAAGGATCATGGGACACTGAAGACTGAAGTAAGGATGCTGAAAATTCAGCTTCGCATCACAGGAATAAAATTATGTAAAAAATACATTCCTTTTTAATATTATTTATCGTGTGTGTGTGTGTGTGTATATGTGTGTATATATATATATATATATATATATATATATATATATATATGTGTGTGTGTGTGTGTGTGCAACATCAGACAAAACCAATAAATAGCGATAAATACATTTATAGGATTTGTGGTTATTCATGGAAAGCCAATCATAAGCATCTTTTTATGAAACAAAATGCTCTAAAGGGTCTTGGTCAAGCACTGTTGTCACAGAAACAACCCAGCTCATGACCCCTGTGGATGACACACAGAGGAAGACAATCCAAGCAAACAACCCAGAGCTAAAAGAAAATGAGCTACACAGAGCTCTATTTGATCTTGAGGGGCTAAAGAACAGATGGTCAGAGTTCATATATAAATACACAGATAAAATAAGATTATTAATTGATGCATTGACCATTTTGCAAAAGGAGCTAAATTAGACCAGAAGCCAACAGAATAGGAAGGAGAGAGTTCAGCCTAGTGTCAATTAAACTGATTGGAGCCCACTAGGATCCTAAATTCTTGTTTTTATAGATTGTCATAAATACAGCCTTGGCTTGTGAACTTCGATTGACCTCCACGTGGAGTCAAGTCAATATCTTCCTCTGCAAGTCTAGTTAAAAGCAGCACAGAGCCAAGCAGCTAACCGTCTCTGCTTCACTCAACATTCATCTACCAAAGAGTTTCTAGATGTACTCAATGCAATATAGGTTATGAACATGGCTCTTTTATGTTTTACTATTGTATCTCAGGCAGATGTATTGTGGTTAGAGTGTCAAGGAGCATGAGGTTGGTTTCTTCTGGTATGGACTCTGAGGACCCAAAACGTAATCAACTTGAAAGGTCTGTCACACAAACACACGTGTTCCAGCCTCTCGCTGCGACCGGCGATGTTGATAGATGGTGAATGTCACCTGGCTCTCAGGGAGGATAGTTCTTGGCTATATCACTGCCACAGGCAGTAAGCAGTACTGTGAGAAGTAAAGCATAAAAAAAATTATAAAAAAATTAATAAAATAAAATATAGTTTTATAATAATTAAGCCACATAATTTACATAAATATTATTTATGTAATTTAGCTACATGTAAAAAAACTTAATATTTAAATTATGTAATATATATATATATATATATATATATATATATATATATATATATATATCACTGTGCTCAAAATACCAAATGAAGTAAAAGATAAAGTCCATGGTTATAGTCATAACAGCTATATTGAGGTTTGTCTGATTATATGCTATATGTGTGGGGCCTGCAGTCAGGCTGAGCCTTCTGGCAATTTGACCCCTCTCTATCCAAAGGGAACTAACTGACAGACATGTTAACTCTCTGCTCAAAGCACTTTGGTACGAGAGCCATTCTCATCAGTCCAGTAATCTGTCCTGCGTGTCCAAAATATCGGGAACTCTCTCTGTGATGTATGCCTCCTCCTGAAAAAAAAAACATCATGCGTCTACTTTATTAGACCAAAAAAGCCAAAGCACAAGGGAGAGAGTCTGACACCCACATAAACAAAGACCCTTTGAACAAAACAACTAGAACTGAAACTGAATACTTTTTATTCAGCTTTTTGTATGTACAATACAATGTGGCCTATTCATACCAAGTCTGAATTCATGGCATAAATAGGTGTTTATAGTTTTCATGTAGCTCAATCAGACTTTGTGAGAACAGGCCTTGAGAGTTCCTAGTGTGATATCTGTTGTTTTTATGCTAAAAGGCGCAATATGTATGAAGCAGGTGCTTATCTGGGTGTGATGTCAGGAGAAGTTGACTGAAACATCTTGCTGACCCACGTAATGAGCTCAGCCAGCCAGCTGGCTGCCGTCCACTTCTAGCCTTCTTCGTCTCATGTGATATTCCTCACTCATGGCCAAGAACAGGGTAACATGGATGCTGAAGGTTAATATACACCAAATCCCACTGATTCACCTTACCAGGAGTAAATCACCCTCGCTGTCAATCTCACAATAAAGAGATGTTCAGCAATGTTGACGACGCTATTCTTCAAGCTACTTACAATGCATATCAACTACAGTTAAATTACACGTTTGAAAGAGTAATTAGCTATAAAAAAGCTCATTTTAAATGCACAACTATCAGGTGACTTATCTTTTTATATTATTATGTTATATATGGTTTTGAATAATATTTAAATAATTTTTATAATATAATATAATATATATATATATATATATATATATATATATATATATATGCATTAACAACATTTGAACAGAGAAATATACTCAACCAATTACACTTAAAAAAACACCATAATAATTTATAATAATTCAGGTCCACTTTATTTTAAGGTAACACTGTTACACATGTAAATCAGACTAGTAAGTACTAAAAATAATTAAAAAAAGACAAATCGGCCACCATAACTAAAATATGCAGTTAAGTTAGTTACTCCTGGAAGCGAAGAAGCAGAAGTGAGAATCATTGCCATGTTCTGTTAGTTTAGTTTGAGGGTTGTAATAACCCAGAAGCCCCATGAATACATGGTGCCTTATAATAGGAATTAAAATCCATGAGGACAGGCAGGCAGACAATCGTCTTCTCCATAAACGCTAGCAACATTGCCTGTAACAGGATTCACATGACCACAATGAGCAAAGTCAGTTGCTACGGTTATACTGAGTAACCTGGCTTGGGGCACTACTGTCAGAGAGAGAAAAAGAAGGAATAAAAACATGGGGAAAAAAGCCATATCAGTACAGACCCCATAATCCTTAAGCGCTGCCATTACTATCACAATGAACAGGGAAAAGAACAGCCAACGCGTTACTATTGGGGGGGGGGGGGGCACTTTTATTTTGATAAGAGCCACCCCACTGTGTAATCATAATGGGAAAATAATTAGCACGCATAATTACGCTAAGTAATGGGAAATGCCAAGCACTCAGCTTGCACTGTGGTGGGTGTGAGCGGCACTGGTTAACATTGTTATGAGCGCACTGTCAGATATTAAAGGGAATGGTCACATGACAGACAACATAACACATGGTGCGGTCACATTTCTGTAAATTTTCACATTAAAAATACAGTCTTTTCCATAGGAATCCACATGATTGGAAATTTAGCGTGAGTGCGAAAGACTTCCGCGCACAGATTTTGCAACAGGTTCAAGTTGGTCACATGATTCACCATGTTGACGAAAGAAAGTTGCTTGGTTTGAAAGTGACTTCGAGTAGCTACAGTATTGTCAACAGACAATGGCCTGCCAAATTATCCAAATTTAGCTAAGTTTACACCACATTCAGGCTAACGTGCTGTTCACCGTCTAGCATTTATTACACTTAAAAAAATAAAAATAAAAAAAGCACAGAAAGTTGCTTAACTTGAAAGTAACTTCTGTGTTTTTCACACATTGCAAAACTATTGACAATAAACAATCAACTTTTTTTTTTTTGCTTGTGAAATTATTGAAATTTCACTCACATTACCACATATTTAGGCTAAAACACTGCTAACTGCCTAGCATCCTATTTTAAACTAGTTGCAGACTTACTAACCTAAAAAAAATGTGCTTAGTTTGGAAGTGATTTTCGTGTGAGCTCTGCTTAATATGGTGCTACACTACTGTCAACAGAAAATCGATTTTTCCCTATTTAGGCTAACAGACCGCTGACTGTCTAGACTCTTAATTAAACCTGGTTTCAGACTAACTAATAGTAAAAAAAGCTTGGTTTCAAAGTGACTTCTCTGTAAGCTGTGCTTCACACATCGCTAAACTATTGACAATATACAACAAGCTGTTTTTGCTCGCAAAATTGTCAATTTTGCTATTGTAACCTTACATTAAAAGTCATTGCACACTGAGTCCAAAATTTTCATCCTAAAAAAATAAATATGACCTCACGTTGTGTCAATCACGTTTGCACACTGCCTCCGAAACTTTTGTCCATCAAAAAAAAAATTGGATCACGTTCGATTTTCTGCGTTTTCGCATCCGTATCATGCATTATGATAGGAAAGAATGTGGAATACAAAAAAAAATGGAAAAACGCATGCGAAAATTTTGGACTCAGTGTGCAATGACCTTAAGGCTAACTGTCTAGTATCCTTACTTCTCAGCCTCACTAATCTAAAAAAAAATCTCTTTAATGTTTTGACAGTAAAACAAAGGCTGAGTAACACCAGAATAAGCCAATATATCAAATCTAACATGTAAAAATCATGCTGAACAAGTAAAGCTTAAAGTTTGTGTGCGGTTATGACCATTGCGCAAGTACTGTAATTGAAAATAAACATTCATGAAGCTGACAAGGGTATTTTGCTGAAGTTGTCTTCAGAGGAGGGTGATCTACTCTCGGTCTCTCTCCAGCGAAGTCATTTACGGAAGAGATGGGTGGACTCATCCGTCAAGTGGATCACGCCATTGCGCTGCAAACCCGAGATTGCTACATTTGTATTGATTTACCCTGAAAAGGTCCTCTGATAATTGCAACAACAATCTCTTCAAGTCAAGAGCACAAATTTAGAGTTTATCCTGTCCCTCCCCTCGCCTCCAGTCCTCCACGGGGGCAGCCAAGTCAGGTAGACACTAATGTGCTCACTGGCGTCCTCTGTTTAATGGTAGACCAGTAATGATGAAGAGAGGAAAACTAGACAGACATACACAAACGCACACTAAACGAGCTCTTAGAAAGCCGACATCATTGTGTGAGCGACAGCAAAGGGTATTCTTAGATAATCAGGAAGTCTATGCTGCAGCTTGACTGTTGTCATTTCATGTACAGTGTGCTTTACGTTGGATAATGAGATAAAGCTAGCATGACCCGAATGCCATGAGCCAATCCTACAAGGCAGATGTCCAACTATTTGCTCAGATCTGATCAATGCTCTCTTGGAGTAAACAGGGCCTGTGTCATATAACAACACATCTGATTGGGGTAGAGGAACGATATATAATACATACAATATAATCATATACCTGTCTTTTAAATGCATTTTTATTCTGTGGAATACAAAATAAGACATTCTGAAGGGCTCTGTACAAACAGTGAAAGTCAGTGGGGTCCAAAATAGTCGTAAAGAAGTTCTGCGTCTTAATAAATGCAATTCTTGTCAAGAAAAAAAGAGACAGAAGCAGCAGTTGTGAGTGGGTGGCCAACCCTAGCTCCGCCTATATATTGTTCTCTGAATAATACAAAATTAATACAGAAGTAAATGATTTCATTTTTAGATCACTAATGTCTTTAATTACAGACAAATCTCATTCTCTTCTTCAAATCATGCAGCCTACAAAAGTCATTAGCTAAAAAAGTCAAAATAAACAATTCCCTTTCTTTGTGTTTTCAGTTAACCTTCACTTAAACTAACAGCTTAGCCTACTAGCTTAGCAAAGCGCTAATTGATTTTTGATCAGACGTTGACAAAAGTAAATCTGGCATGACGATAGCCTCAACAAAGAAAGTCAAGGCTTCGAAAATTGCAAGTTTCGCAGTAGAAAGTATGAAAATGTCGTGATTCACTCAAGACGACAGCGCATTAAAATTAAGATAGAGTTCATTTTTACTCAGTCTGTAAAAGAGGTCCGTATTTCTCTCACCCCTGAATGCCAAAGTGAGCTCTTGTGAACCGGATCACTTGTGAGTGAGACCACTGGGCTCTACCTCTGAATATAATGATCCACTCACCATCAGCAGACAGCTAAACTCACTTGAGTGTAAAGTAAATTAAAAGAGCAATGTTGGCTGTACTTGCAGGGGATTATGGGGCGGCCAGCACCGCCTCGGCACCTCACCTCCACTGGACTCCCTAATACAGCGGGCTGTTTACTCAGGCTTTGGAGTTATTCCCCTGGAATTAAGCCCTGGTACCCACCTGTCAATCACCCAGCCCCTGCTTCAGCCCATTTAAAGCCCCAAATGGTCGCAGAAAAGCTCTTTTTAGCTGGTGAGGGCACTGGACCAGCTGGCCTGACGGAGAAGAGGAAGACATTCCTCGCTCTTCCGCTTCCCTACGTTTGGAGTCGGGATGCAAACACGAGAGAGGATTTGCCAGTTAATATCAAGACTTCATCTGCGGCCTCAAGAATGCAAGAAGCACGTGTAAATATGAATATAATATCAGTTGTGTGTTCGCTGCCACTTCTGTTTGACTCACAACGCAATATGACAGCAGGTGTGTGCGCGTGTGCGTTCGTGCATGACTTATTCAGCAGTGGGTGATTAATGGGCACTTGGGTAGGCTCTCTGTTAATAAGGTGGGAGGTATGAAAATCGGATGTACCTGTTAATATTAGTTTTGACTAATGATTCCTCCTGTTAGTCAAGCTCAAAAGGGGTCTAATGAGGGTGACGTCTGGTTATTAATGAAGCAATACAATGTTTATCATGCACCGCATTGCTAGCAAATGAATGGGTGTGAAATTTGATCTATTCCAATGTAATTGAGCCACATCTATCTTTGAATTACATTCTTAGAGTTGGAATGAAGGGCTTGGGGAATAAGAGACACTGAGCCGTTGATTAGTCTCGCTGGGTTATGACGAGAAGCCCATGCCTCTAATTCACCTTTCATTCATTACAACTCTATCCATCATGCTTACAGCCATCAGCATTCAAAATCCCGCCCGTGAAAGGCAATCACAAACTTGCCACACCTCTCCTGCCCTTAATTTGTCCAAGCGCAATGTAGAAATGGACATGCATTTAAAAAAAGGGATTATAAGCATTATGTGGAGACTGTAATGTGTGCATAAATTGATGCATCTATTAATTAATTCCCACATGTATTATGTGAAGCAGATTTGAACAATTTTAGTGAATGGACTACTCAATTAGATAAATGGTTCTGCAAAATGTCACTAGGATAAAAAAACTAAACAAAAAAAAACATTAAGTAGAATATTACAATTTTGTACAATTTTGTCTAAATGGCAAAACACTTAAAAAATTAAAATCAGTTGTTTTAAATGCTATTACTGAGTTTAGACAACTCTATTATCTAACTCTTAATATTAACGTACATTATGAAAAATGTAAAAATAGGGAAATGGGAATGCACTAAATGAAAAAATTTTTTATTAAATCAGACAACACATTATATGGTCTGTAAACTCTAATACTGGCCATTATATCCCATAAAGGATTGGATTAAAATTAAATAAAAATGTAATAATAATTAATAAGTAATAATTTTCAGTTTGCCTCGTTACATTCTATTCCTAACAAGTCTCAGAATATCTCACAGATATAGATATTTTTCTATTCATATATTTAAATGGTCTGTAAAATAAGGCCAATTTCCACTTGTTTTTCGTATGTGTCTTATTTATGTAAAACCACATCACATCTCTCTTCCCGAACAGAGCTCTTCATCACCTGTTCCAGGATGCTAATGAAAACTTTAAATCGCTTGATTTGGCATCGTGGTACAATTCTGTCTCAGTGACAAGGGTATGAAATTGAAACCTGGTCATCTGTTTAAATATCCCAGTTATTGTCAGATGCTAATGAAAACAATCTTTCACGGTTAAATTTGTGTGGAGAAATTACATAAAAAAACACATAAACCAAGAGGGCCTGACTGATGAAATGCACAAGATAGAGGAGAGGCAAGGAGAACGCTCCACAAAGTTCACTGCATTGCTGCCCACCGTTTCCCAGTGTTATTGCTTCTCTGTGTCTGGGATCACACAGAGTTTGAGTTCTTCCCACTAGGAAAAAAGCTAGAGCTGTTCTGCTTGCCTTCCCTCTGATGAATTCTGTTAATGACAATGAATTGCAGAAGCATATCTATGCCAAAACAACTCTTGCTTCATTGGTTATACTCCTCAGTTCAGTAAATTTGTTAATCGTACAATTTTTCCAGAAGTTAATATGCATTAAAAAATGAAAAAGACCCTCGAGCTTGCATAAAAAAAAAGATCTCTAGATAATACACACACACAAAAAAAAAAATAAATTTTATAAATAATACGGTGATGTGAGTGTGCCTACTAAGTCTATTTAGCTGAAAATTACATTAAAAAGGGAACAAAAGCTTTATGATTCAATCTTAATGCCTTGCATTTACATAACAAAGATCCCCGGGAGCTTCATGCACAGGTAACGGTTTAGTTTAAGCCCTCATAATGTTCCCATGCTGCAATGTGATCAGTCCCTGGTCGGCTATGCATCATTTTCACCACTGAGCCAACGTTTGAAGCAAGTTTTGAGTCACAACTGTACTTGCATCCAATTCAAAATAAAAAACTAAGCACTGTTTCAAAAGAACAGCATTTATTTGAAATAGAAGTCTACATTATGTAACATTATGAATGTCTTCAATGTCACTTTTGATAATTTGATGCTTTCTAAAAAATAAAAAAAATAAATAAATAAAAAAACATTAAAAAAGTATTATTTTCTTTAAAAAAAAAAATGGTAATTTAAATGGTACTTTAAACTTTAAATTGCAAGAATAAAATAATTGCAAAAATATGTAATTTCCATCACTTTTGATCATTTAACACATTCTTGTAGAATAAAAGTATTTCTTAAAGAAATCCTAATGACACGGGCAACAAGAACTTTTAAAAAAGTCAATTTTTTCATAAAATAATAAATGTACATTAATATCTTATCAAAAATACCATGATAATGAATAAAACAACCACAATTTCACCATTTTATGTGATGTTAACAGAAGAAGACATATAATAAATCATGTTGCTAAACTATGAATAAATTATCAACTTAAAAGGTTTTCAAATATAAAAATCGATTACCTTGAACATTTCCAGCAGTGGTTTTGCGAGGTTTAAATGCAAGCATACTGGGAAGATGCGCATAAATGGATTACCAAAAATTAATAAAATGTGCTTTTAGTTGCTTGTAAAGCATGAAACATACATAATGTCCCACCCCTACATTGGCTCGACAGCTGGGACAGCTGCCAGTCATCGGGAATGAATTTGAGCTTGTGGAAAAATGTAGGCTCTGTTTTGCTCACATTGGCTGAATTTCGGTTTACGCTCCATCTCAGAGAACCGCTATTCATGTGTCAACAATCAGAGCAGAATGCAGAAAAACACTGATGGGTGACAAATTACAAAGTAAGTTGCTTTCAAATGCGTAGCACTGCATAAACAGAATGCAACATGACTGTTTCAAGTACTGGCACATGAAAACAATCAAGGATATGTCAGCGTGAGCCAAAGGGTTGTCGCGGCAAATTGTCTCCACGCACAAAAGACATCACTGATGCCATCTCCGACATCACCATTGCGCATTGGCAAGAAAATAATACGTTTGACAAATAAAATTATGACTGGCAGATAACTAACCAGCTCTTGTCTGTAGGCAGGAAGAAATATCCGCTCTGTCTTGTCACGTATTAACCTCAAAAAAGATGCAGTATGTCCTAACAGCAGCGCTTTACTCCCGTTCATCTCAGATTGGTGGATGACTGACAGAATGATTGACAGAAAGTGATGCTGGATCAGGAGTATGGCAGGCTACTGATGTCAAAATCATTGTGATCCTGCATTGGCACAAATAACAATCTACATTGTGAGAAATGATGATTGCCAATTTCTGAAAAGGCTGCCAGAACAAAGCACGCACAATAAAGAGATGCTTCCGTGCGATAAATAGAGGCAAGCTGCTGAAACGAGCAGCATGGGGAAAGCACTTGAGCTCTCTGCCCTCTATATGCTGAAGAAATGCACACAAGGATGCTGGGAAATCTGTGGAGAGCCTTAACATCTGTCCAGTGGCCAGCGCTGATGTCCTGCCAGCCAACAGCTTCTGCACCACAAACGTTTGCCACAAACAATCCCATGAGGAGCCTCAGCAGTGTCCTTGACAAATCCTCCATCCACTCTCAATATGAGTGAAACTGAGGAGACTTATTAGGCACTGCTAGATGCATGTAACATGCATTGTGATGTATAATAAACAATTCAATAAATGAATTACGGAATACATTCAGTTGTTTATTTATAAGTAATTGATTGTGATGACTATAAATTATTATCTAAGTTGTTTCTGGGTCATTGTTTTTAATGCATTTGAGCAAGTCGATTGTTATTTTCCTTTTTTGTATTATAGATATTCTCAAATATTTAAGAAAATCTGTATTAGTTCAGAAAATGTCATACAAATATATAATGGGTTTTCAACAGTTACATATATATCACAGTAACATTCAAAAGCTTCAGGTGGGTAAAACTGAGATCTATTTTAGAATGAAGTTCAAACAAGTTCTAACAAAGTGTATTTATTTGATTTAAAATACAGTAAAATAGTAATAACTGCTAAATATTATTATATTTTCTATGGTATTATATTTTAAAATGTATTTTATTTATATGATGGCAATGTTGAATTTTCAGAATCATTACTACAGGCTTCAGCGTCACATGATCCTTCAGAAATTATTCTGATTTGATGCTCAAGAAATAGTTCTTATTATCACAGAACAGTCGTGCTGCTTAATTTGTATGTGGAATTTGTGATTTTTAGGATTCAAAAGGAATTTTAAAAAATGTTCTAAAGAACAGCATTTATTTAATTTGATGCATTCTTGCAAAATTAAAGTATTAATTAAAAAAATTATAATTTTAACAATACTATATGAGAGAGAGAACACTTTTTTTCTACTGGATCAATACTAAAAGTACATTCATTTCTTATCAATTTTTTTTTTTCATGTCACTATTCAATTACAATGCAAAATATGTATGCAGCTTATTTCTTCAGCATATTTTATACAAATCTTCCCAAAATAAAGGAACCATCCCAAATAATTACGCATTATTTGGGATGCCTCAAAATCATAACGTAAAAAAAATCAAATCAAAACTTTTGCCAAACAAATATTTCCACCCCTAGTCACTGCCAATAGCTCAAAAACTACTGATTCTTTCAGTCGTTGTTGGGCAACATTGTATAACACTGGCTGAAATCAGGCCCATAGCCAGCTATGAGGTCACCGAGGTCCGGACCTCTGTAAATGTTTCATGTTCAAAAATAAAATGTGTCCTCTGAATGACTAATTTGCTGTTAAACTCTTCATATGAATGTCTGCATGACGTAGAATTCAGTTTGCAAGAATGTTTAGCGTCCGTGGTATGAAAACGATCGCTGTGAGACGTTGCCAGAGTGAACGAGTCTTCTTGAGAGAGTTGTGAGTGAGGACACGGGCACAGATCCAGCTATTATAAGCGTTTTTGGACTTGTCTTTTCCACTTAATTTGACACTTTAGAAAGTCGATAAAGTAGGTTGCAGTTTTGGATCAGCAATATCTTTATATTATCTCATTTGCAAAAGATTTGAAATAATTTTTATTTATTTTTCGGTTTTTGTTTGTTTCAATAGCAATATCTGGCAACACTGCATCGCCAGCACTTAAACTGACAGTAATCAAAAAAAGCCGATGAACAGGTTATTACTGACAGGATAGCACAATTGGTCAGAAACATTGGAAACGCTGTCAAAACAGTAGCATGTGACACTAGTACACAGATCTGTAGAACAAGTAGGTTCCAGAATGAAATGAAATACGCGCAAACTAGCCATGTATAAGTCTTTGCTATGTCATTCAGTAGTTAAATTAGTTAATTTAAATTAGATGTTAAACTTATTATCTATATAGCAATGGTTTTTCATAAAAACTGTAACAGTAATATGTATTGTTGCATGAATAATAAACAGCTGATAAATTTATCCACCCCTAACTATAGTAAAGTTAACAAATTTTGATGTAATAAATAGGATATGATTTAAAAATGATCATCCCTCCAAAACAGAGAAAACATCTTCACACTTCTTTTAAAGTATTTATAGTGTATATATTTAGTTGTATTTGTAGAGGTTATTATAGCACAATTCTACAATTCTTTAACACCCCAATAGCCCCCCACCCACCCCTGGACATCACTCATTTTCAAAGGCTGGCTACGGCCATGGCTGAAATGTTATTGCGAGAAGCACTGCAACAAACAGCACCACTAGATAATCTGCCTCCATTAAGCACTTTATTAATTTTTCATGAACACTGAGTTCCCTGTAGACTTGTAATAGGAAAAACTAAGACTTGGAGGAAACAAAAAAATATGTTGGCCGATCGTGTATGAAGGGTATAAACTGACATCCACATACAGTTCATGCAGCTCAATTCTGCACTGGAATGCTCTGGACAGCCAGTGGCTACTGTCAGCAGTCTTTAAAGGAGACAGTTACTATACATACAAGAATATGACTCTCAAATGGGCCATAAAATACTCTTCATATCACTTCTCCCCCTGACCCAGCGGGGGCACTTATGGGCCCGTAAGGCCAGTGTCTGTAAATCCCCTTCTTGGTAAAAACCGGCAAACCCGATCCTTAGCTTCGCACGCTGTGCTGCAGAATGAAGATGGATGTTGATGTCCTTGCACCATAGCGACACGTTCCTGTGCGGATACAGGAAAGAGAATGAGTAATAATCGTAGAGATTAATATCAATGATCCAGTGTTCCTTTTCTTGATGATTCTTGTAATTAGAACCAGCAGGGCAGAATGTAAAACAGCTGTAGCTGCTAAAACACCTGCGTCTCTAGTTTTGACGTTTTGTATGTAAAACTTTAAGCTTTCCGTTCGGTTATTAGCTCCTTTCTGTGCTTATTTATTTATATTCTTACCACTAGTGGGGTAGTTGGCACCATTGTTGACTCACTCCACAGCTCTCCTGTCATAATCCTTCATAGCGCATTTTTTCCCTAGCAGGGCTGACTAATAATCGCTTTGCCGCAAGGGGAAAAGAGATTGACCTTCAAAGGGATTTCTGGATTTTCTGAGGTATTAGACAATGCTGGATGCCTTTACTAAAATAACACGTTTCTCAAGGACAGCAGTCAAAATATTTGTAATAGAGAGCGAAGCGAGCGTAGAGACTCAAGGGCAATAATAACGCTGGGTCATCGGATACACAGCGCACTGCAGACATTATCCACATGTCTTTATAGGGTAAAAAGATTCATGGTTTACTGATGACAGGCTCAGCTGATGTAGGAAGCCATGCCTGCATGTTTTAAGCCAGCAGCGTAACACAGATCTCAATGCCCACCCATGAGCGATGACATTATGTATCGGGGTAAAACAGTACTTATGATGGAGATAGACAATGATGTTATTGTGGGCAATTTAGTTCTCTCTTCAATACATTTATCTTTATTTAGATCAATGGCACAATGCTATTTAATGTATGTATGTATGTAGTGTATGTCTAGATTTATTTTAAAAACGCAATTTACAATTAAAATAAAATACTACTACTACTACTAATAGTCTTGTTACTGTTGTTGTTGTAGTTTTTTTTATTATTATTTGTTAATATAAGGACAAATAATTGAAATAATATTTTTATGTATATTTTTAATTGCGATTTTTTTTTTTTATTGAAGTTATTTAATAAATAATAATAACAATAACAATAAAAAATCCCTGTTGTAAATAATAAATTATATATAGACAGGATAGAACTCCCCAATTATTTGTACGAACAAAATATAAACATACATATTTGAAAACATTTGGAAAATAATGATTAGGATGTTTGCACTCACATGATAGTTAGGGTGTAAGGAAAATGTTACTTTTTACTTGACCGTTACACTGCATATCATTTTAAAGCAACTAAATTTAAAATCAGAATGTAGCGCTGTTATAAAAACTTTCCTTGCTTTGATGCAGCTTGTATGTGAAGAAAAATCGTTCTAGATAAGCTAACCATAATATAATTCACTCACAACGCCGTGAGGGGGCCCAGAGCACTATGGAGGCGGCGGGGGTGTCCTGAATGCCAGCAGGTACCACATACAACTTCACAAGACTCCACTGGTACCTCAGATACCAGTGGAGTAAATAAGATTTTGTTGAGGCCAAACGGAATAAACGGAATTACAAGAGCCAAGAAGCTTGGGGCTGGTGACTAGAGATATAAATCTTTATCTGTTCGGGATACAGGCTAACCTCTGATTAACTGCATTTGGGGGAAATTTACAGCTGTGGATCTCCTCAGCAACAAAATCATAAATGAATCTCAGTGAAGGATCGAGGCAAGTTACAAGGACCGAGATAAATGACTTCAAGTTTCTGTAGTATGTGGTGATCTTTATGCTGATAATCGAGCATGTTCCAGCCAGGCAAGCTCCATAAACAGACAAGATTGAAAGACCATCAAAAGTCAAGGTATTTCTAAATCGCAGAGGTATCATTCCGAGTCCCGTTTACAATTTCAACATGAGATGTACCAGTGGCCATACACTCGGGCCCTAAATCTATGCGCAGACCTTTATAAGTAGAAAAAGCTCATTTCACTTATCTCTTACTTCCAGAGTACATAGGACACAGAATATCAAAACCCCCAACTGCTCCCTACAAACGTACCTTGTTCTGTCTTGCCCTTACTGATAAAAATGCGGCTGAAAATGCTGACAGAAAATCAGAAGAAAAAAAAAGTTATTTTCCAAAAGTGTCCCCCTGTTCTGACCTCTAAAATGAGTCTTGAGTTAAAAGACCGATAAATCAATATGCAGGACCACATTGGCAAAAAAATAAATAAAAATTGCATACAAGGCAGCAACACCCAAAAGAATACCACTTCACCCAAAAATCATGCCTTCATTTACTCATTCTCATGTCGTTCCAAACCTGTATGATCTTCCTTCTTCTGTGGAATACAAAAGAGGATATTTTGAATCTTTCAACAGTTTTAGTCCAATGAAAGTCAAGAGGGTCTAAAACAATTGGACATTGGAGCCCACTGACTTCCATTGTCCAAAAAACATACTTTTATGTTACACAAGAAGAAAGAATGTGAACTATTCCATTGAACAATTTGTTTAACATAAATGTGGCAGAAGCATTAGGTACTGTAAAAAGGGAAAGGATTTCTAGGGAATCTCGATGGGAATTGAAATTGATTGTAATGCATGGGGGGGGGGTGTGAAAACCCAAGCACAAAACAAAAGATTTGTTCCACCCTCGGAGGTTTACACGCAATCCATCCTGGCTCGGAGGGTTCCCTGGCTTTGGTCCTGCAGCGTAGTTCATTTCTGAGGTGTTAAACATGTCCATCTGTTTTCCCCAGGCAGAAGCTACAGCGCCGCATGATACCCGTCGAGCACCTTGATCATCCGCAGTGGCAGTTGGTCCCAGCCGAAAACCCCACGAGCGGACCCGGCTAATCTCTGGTGCCGTGGCAGAGATGGATAGAGGCACATGGACACATCCATCTGTTGGTACCCTCTTGCTTAACAGACCCTGCAATGTGGCTGGAAGTGAGGGTGGTCAACCTGACAACAAGTCCCAGACACGGGAGAGGCCTCCTGCACGCTCCGGGCTTTAAATTACTTGAGCTCCACATGCAACTGGGGTTGAGTTCAATTTCTCTCCCTGATACAGTAAATAAAACCCCAAGGGTACAGGCAGTTATTTCATCCTCAAAAATGAGATAACTTCCTTCCCCAAAGTACTCTAAGGCTGCTGGTTCGATTGTTTGGTCCAGTGTTCAGTTCCTGCCCATTCCATTTTACAACTCCATATACTACTGCTAAAAAGTTTGGGGTCAGAAATTATTTTTTTTTAGCTTGAAAGGAATTAATATTTTTATTCATCAAGAATGCATTAAATTAATCAAAAGTTACAACAAAGCCATGTATAATGTTACAAAAAGTCCATTTCAAACTAAAATTAAGCAGCACAATGATTTAAACGTTGATAATAATCAGAACTGTTTCTTGATGTTGCAGCAAAATTAGGAAATTAGAATGAATTTTGAAGGCTTATGTGACAAATATTTACAACTAAATTTAGAGCAGCAAATAGTTTTGCCATTATTTTGAATAATTCATTAACAATTTGGAAAAGAATGGAAATATGGGGAATTTTTTATTGAATTGCAAATCAAGTGATCTTCCACTTCGGTCCAAAAAAAATTTGTTTCCAAACTTTTAAATGTGGCTTTAAAAGTCAACATTCAAAGGAGTTTCTTGACAAAATTGGCCTTTCTATTGAAGAACTACAATTATTAATTTCAATTTAGTTTTTTATATGTCCTTGCTTTCAAACTTATATTAAAAATCTGCATTCTGTCAGCAATTGGAATTATTCAAACTGGAATTTAAAATACTTCCTCAACTCAATTGGGAATGACACACAACCCTGGTAGCAAATAAGCTATACTTTTGACATCCCTAGTAAAACGGGTGTTTTTCTGGTGCTCATCTAAGTTCAAAAAGAACCAGAAACCTGCCGTTAAAAAGACTCTCATCAGCACCAAAAGTTCTTTTCTCTTCACAAGATCCCTAGGAATTATGATACTCCACAGAGAGAAAAGTGTCACCACAATCTCATTAACTCGTGCTCTAAGTCCAGGAATGCATGAAATCATGATGTCAAACTTCCATTGTGGATTCAACAGCACACCAAATTTGACTACTTATTAATATCTACATTGAGTCTAGCCTGGGGCAATCTACATGTCAGTGGAACCAGGCCAAAACCAGGAACCAAGAAAGAGAGATAGCGAAAGTGAGAAAGAGACTTTGCAGAAGAGGAGGAGAAGCCGTGAGTGTGAGTGAGTGAGTGAGTGAGTGAGTGAGTGAGTGAGTGAGTGAGTGGGCCCTGATGGACATCTGCTGCGCTCTTGCAGGCTGAACTAATCCCTTCGGTTAGCGGTGCTCACAGGGTAAAGCCTCTCTGATGGCAGATGTCCTCTGTCCTCAGTCGCTTGCCTTTTTGCCCTCTACCAATGCAGCCACCAGTCATGACCAGTGAGGCCCATTACTTAGTATATAACGCACATGCACATACGTAGACTACTAAATCTGCAGGGAAGTGATATTAAATCAGTAGGGTAGCAAGAAAGCTGGGTCAAGACCAGAGGTTGCAGTGATACATAATGCTGCCTAATGTCCAAGTCTAAGCTTTACAAAGAGGGAGGACAATTTATTTTGAAATTTTACAAAGAGGGAGAACAATTTACAATATATATATATATATATATATATATATATATAGAGAGAGAGAGAGAGAGAGAGAGAGAGAGATAGATATATAGATATAAAACACAGGTTTTTTTTTTTTTAATAAAAAGCTTCTTGCCCAACAAGGCAGCAGATCTAAAATACAATAAAAACTGTAATTTTATTAAGTATTAAAATAACTGTTTTAATATATTTCTATGTAATATATTTATCAAATATGGTTTATTCCTGTGATGTCAAAGCTGAATTTTCAGCAGCCATTACTCAAGCCTTCAGTATCACATCCTTCAAAAACTATATTCATATGCTGATTTGGTGCTCTAGAATATTTTCTTTGGTAATGGGGATAGGCCTACTTTTTTTCTTTGAAAATATTTTTGATAAATGTCTCTACACTCTCATCTACACTCACATTTCAATTAACAGAATGCATCCTTGGCTAAATCAAATACTAATTTCTAAAATATAAAAATAAAAAGGATATCATTTCACATAGGCATGTTTAACATTTCACATTCAATGTTAATCAATATTTAATTTTAAATATATTTTTAATTTTATATATTAGAATATTTTTAAATCATGAATTAATCATAATCATTAAGTTCACAATCATTAATACATATACACTTTTTTAACGCTTTTCAATGGATCCAAGATGGCTGTGGTTTCTTGTGAAAAGACAAAAGTGTGGGTAAACTGACCACCCGAATCAACACAAGTCCCAAACATTCAGTACTAGCTAGCATTGGAGAGGCAAAATAATGGACGAGGGATGATCCCAAACAGTTGTTAAATGCTTGTTAAGATTAATAAACACCCTCCCATGAAGCATCTCCCTAGACACACTGATTCCTGAATAGGGTCAGACATCATACATGCTTCTTTAAAGACCCTGTGGCGCGCTTACGTTTAAGCAAGCATATGACTGAGGGGAATGAGAGTGAGAGAGAGAGAGAGAGAGAGAGAGAAAGTCGATGATAAAGGACACAGTGCTGAAGGCAAAAACGTGGAGAGAAAGCGAGAGAGGTGGAGGTTGGAGAAAGCAAAAGACTAATGAAACTGAAACATCAGGGGTATTTGTTTCAAGGGAGAAGAAAATTAATAAGCATGAAAAATAATAATCCTCAACACTGGGCCACATGGAATGATTAAAGCAAAACAGCAAACCAATTATTACAGGGCGAGCAATGCGGTAAAGTCTTGACAAATTAGTAAACAACTGAACTAACCGGCACGTGAGCGTACACACACCTCTGCCGCCAACTGCATCTGTTTTACACAAGTGCAGCATCCACCCAACTACTCACACACTGACTAACAAGCGCTGATGACTCAAATTACAACCCATTTAGATCTAGTTAACAGCTCTACTGTAATTCAGTGCGTCATTCGAGAGCAGAGAGCAATGTTCTTTAAAAAAAAAAATTAAAAAGCAGTAGACAGGATGTGATATTAATATGCTTTGTCTTCATATTTTTTTTCTTTTTTTTCTAATGAAACCGTTCAAGATAATTTGCGTAAGCTTCTTGTTTTATGCAGTGGGAGATCAGAGAGCAGTTCAACGAAACCAGCAACAAACACCAGCCTGGCCAGGACAGGACTATATTACGTCAACCAAGACCATCTTAAACCAGCTTAGGCTTTTAGCAGGGTTGTGAGAAACCATGTTTCCATTTGCTAGATCTTTTTTTTTTTTTGCCCATTAAATTTATTAAAGATCACATTTACCTTTGCTCTTTGAAATTTCACGAGTAAATCCAGTAATTTCAAAGCTAAACAGGCAAGTTGGTCATGCAAATTTGCTGTGTTCACCAATAGAGAGCGGCTTTGTTTGGAAGTTACTTAGACATGCCCAATTTCTAAATTGCATAAAAACGCATTTGCATTGCTTTGAACGTTCTCTGTAGATCTCACCTTCTAACATGCAACAATGTTTTCCAAAACAATAGGAAAACAAAGCCAAAACCCAGACATTTTGGACATATTGTTTGATATGTAAATCTGAGATCTGTGAGCATGCATAGACAAACAACTGATAACGGACAATCTACCTTTTGTTTGCCCACAAAATCTCATCAAAATTTCGCTAGTGTAACCACACACTTCAACTCTAGTTATTCCATATGGGTGTGGTGCTATTTTAGGTTTAACACTTTGCTGTTGGCTGGATTTAAAGGACAGTTACTGAAGAGAATCAGGACACCGGCAAAAAAATATGATGGTGGCGCTTGGTAAAACGGGCCCTTGTGCCAGCTGATTAGCTGTTGGAGAGCAGTTTTATTCAGGGGGGCATGACGAGAGCGACTCGCTCCATAAATCTACAACAGTTCTGATAATGACACTCAGACTGTGTGCAGTGCTATAATACATTAGCCTCTCTCACCATTACAGCACCTTTCCCAGACGCTGCTCGGGAGCTTAGCCGAACCCCAGACAACCATGAGAAAAACATAGCAATAATAAATTAAGGGTTGTGGCATGCGGGCACATGCTTAAACCCCCTAATGGATCTGTGTGCCTTAGCTAGAAAAAAATAGCCAATCATCAGCAGTGGATTTGTTATAAAAAGCTAAGGGTGACTGAAGGAAGATGGCTGGGAGCTGAATCATTAGTGGAGAAAGATTACATTGGGCCTCATTTACCAACGGAGAGATGTACTGTGATGGCTCTGATGCAAATAACTGAGGCTAATTTCAAAATTCATGCATTCATTCTTCAATTTTTTTGAAGCGCAGGCCAACAACACACACTAACAGAAGCCTCACGCAACCAGCACATTAGCATCTTAACTCGAGGTGACTTCTACTGTACAGATGTCAACAACTTCATTAAATTGATCATAAAAACCCTGCTGATATATCTATAACAAACACCTCACAAATGGACCAAGCGCATGAGTTATAGTGACCAATAGCTCTTATTTAATTGACAAGTAATCACTTTGACAAACATTCTTTGCAATAATTAATCCATTCTATTACTTTTGAAGATCAAATTGACCCTGCATGACAAATCACAGCTTAAGAGTGACAATTTTCCCCAATAATTGGTCAATAACCTACTTATTCCAAATGAAACATTCACTAAGTTGGTCAATAAATTGATCACACTGAAAATTTAAAATGAACCTCATTAGCATGATATATATACTGTGTATACATATAGAAAAGATCAGAAATATTTGTTCCTCAAAAAGGTTTTGGTGGCTTCGTCATGTCTGTTATTTGAGTTGCTGTACATTCACTCTTGACTAGAAGCATTTCTCCATAAACTGTTACAGCATGGTGAATCAAAAGAGGGCGTTTATGAGTGTTTTCATCATTGGAAGTTGTATAAAATGAAAACAGTGACTGATGTATAATGAACACAATGATACATTTGTATAAGTGCAGAAGATTCTGATGACACAATCTGAGAAAAGCAGCTGTTGCAACAGATATCATTTCGAAATGACTATTTCTATGCTAACTGCATGTGTACATAAAAATATAACTTAACTTGATAACAGATGCTCCATTTCTAGACAAATGCAATCTGGCAAACATCTTATCTTGTAGAAACTATCCAAAGCTTATTAATCCAACACCATTTGCTTGAGGCAATCTTAATCCTTAATTAAAAATTCCCAATTGAAAAATTACAATTGAGAGGAGAAGAGGAATAGCGATGGGGAAAGAGTCAGAGAAGCACACACAGTTAGAGGTTGTTGTTTTGCAACCAGAAGGTCGTAAAGCTTTGATAGTTCCAGTATTTACGATCACCTTAAATCATGTACAACTACAGCAAACTTTTCTGTAATAAGTTTTCATGCATGTGCGCTGCTGTGGAGAACCATTGCCACTTCACTCGTTTTATGCTTATGAGCTTGAGGCTATTCACAGGCAACTGAATCATTGTTCACTGAAGGAAAATAGTACATCAGTGGAGAGAAACAAAGCTAAAACAAGCCATTCAGAGGATAGCGTATGACAGAGAACTCTGATGCATGATTGGTAAACTTCAGCAAAAATGGAATTGCTTACCGAGCACACCAAGCCGATAGTTTACGGTTATGACGATGACGTTGCCGTAACTGGCCAAGATGCTTCCATCGAACATATTTGCTGTTCCTTCCATGTACGATCCTCCATGAATGAAAACCATCACAGGTTTGGGGCTCCCGCTTTCACGAATGTCTGGAAAAAGGAGGGTAGAAACGATTAAATGACAAATTACTGTAGACAGCAGGGAATGCATTCAGAGCTGAGGGCTCCCATTTTGCTCAAATTGGCCACATTGGCTTTATTTTTAAGACAAGATCGGTTTTAGAAATGAGCTCATTAATTTCCTATGCAATATGAATGTCATGTTCCTGGTACCTTTTTTTTTCTTAAGGGGTCTGTCAGTAATAAAATGTGGGAATTAAAATGGGCATTTTAATTTCCAAAGTAATGCTTTGAATTAAAGTTTTGAAACATGACTGAGAAACAAGGTGGGCAAACTTGAAGTATGGGGACTTCGTCTGTGCTCTCCGAATGGGATCCGCCTGCCGCTTCACCTCATCTTCTCAGATCACATTTTTCTTTTAGCAATGAAAATGGCACACTTTTTAAATTTCCATACATTGCTTAGGCAAAGTAATCCACTTTGGGAAAACGGTCTCTGTCCGAGAGGGAGGTATTTTCAAAACACAAATGCGATGCAGATGATAACTTTCGTCTTGCTTGAGGGAGAATGCCATTTCATCATGGCTGCAAAGCCTTCACATAAATCTCAGTTATTTTATTGGGCATGCAGGGACCTGCTTCTGGGAGGTCTCATAACAAGCGGGAAAAATAAAAACTATTGAAAAAAGCAATAATTTTCCAAAACAAAGTTCCCTAAACAAGACCACCCCTTGCCAAATGTGTGTACAACACAAGTTCTTTTTTATCAGTCAATTGTTTTCTCTTCATCTCAGTTAACTTCTTTTCTTTCTTCTTCTTGTAAAATGCTCCAAGTGAGATTTGCATACAATGGATCCTTCTGTATCAGGTGATTTAATGTCTCATCGCCGTCTCATCTCATTCCTTTCCGTCTCTTTTCCTCTTCCAAAATGCTCAGTGCAAAACACAGATAATGGGTGTGTCATTGTCAGGCAACATAAAAGCCTCGACTTGTCTTATCTTGTCCCTTCTTAGTCTCATTTTGTCTCACCTGGACCCTTCCTGTCCCATCTCTTCTGTTCTTTTCTTCCAGAATAGTGAGATTTGCACATAATACAGTAGTTCTTTTTCATCAGTCAACGTAATTTCTTGTCTTGTCTCTTTTCGTGTCCTCTGACCTTGTCCTACCCCTGGTCCTTAAACGTTCAAAGTGAGATTCTCCCCTTACCCACATCGTGTCCCGTCACAATTTTAGCCTCTTGAAAAGGGCTCACAGTGAGGTTGCCAAAAATTAGTATTCTTTATCAGGCAACACAATGTCTCATGTCATCTCATCTTTCTTTGTCCCTTACTGCCCCATCTCGTCTTTTCTTTCCAAATTCTCAAAGTGAGATTCGCACAGCGTTCTTCTGATTCAGGTGACCAAAGGTTTCTCTCATCTCTTTTCTTTTCTCATCCCATCTCCTTTTGTCTCACCTCCTCTGCCCATCTCATCTTCTCTCTTCTTGTCCCACCTTGTCTCAACTTCCCTTTTCATCTCCTCTCTGCTTCATCAGACATGAAATGTCTCTTTTTCTCTATTTTGGTCTCATCCCACTCCTTTTTGGGTCTTTTCTTCTCTTGCAAAATGTTAAGCATAAAATTTTCTCACAACAGTTTTTCTTCATCAGGCAACATAATGTCTCGTCTTGTCTCACCGAGTCCCTTCCCATTCCATCTCTTTTGTTTTCCTCTTGCAAAATATAGATTTGTATTCAATGGTTCTTCTTTATCAGGCCATATAATGTCTCTTCTCATTTCTCGTCTCATCACTTCCCTTCCCGTATTTTCTTTTCCCAACAATGTTGTGGCTTTGTATGAAAAAGTGCTTTATTAAGCTCTGATCATGCAAAAAATATCTTAAGATTCATATATAAGTCTGTGGATTTTTAAATTAAGCATTAATTATGTTTTAATAGCTTACATTCATTTAGATGAATTAACTAAATGACTCATGAGCCCCAGAAGAATGTAAACTAGCCCAGTTTCCAGGAGGAGGAAATGACAGGAAGTGATTCCTTGGTTTGCTGTTTGTATGCTTCTAAGTCTTTTATAAATGTCATATGTCAACAATAAGTCCAGTGTACCGTGGCCTTTCTCCAAAACGTCACTCCTAAATGATAAGATGACTAGAGTTTGTCTGTCACTGATGAAATGCGACCGACTATGCCCTGACTTACAAATGCTAAGCTGTGTTTTGAAAACGGTAAGGTCAGTAGAGACCAATATGTACACCGTGCTCATTCAAAGGGTTTTTGGAAACATATCTTTTTTTTGTCCATAAAAATTAAATGGACAAAAAAAGAGGGGTCCAATGTTGTTTTCCACTTCCATTGAATGGACAAAAATAGATAAAACCTTCAAATTATCAAATTGTGTGTTCCGCAGACAAAAGAGAGTCACAAATATTTTGAGATTTTTTTCTTTTGCCCAACCTTTTTTTGGGGAATTTCGATCTGGCACAATCTAAGACCACATACTTACATTGTCTCTTGGGCCTACTGCCACAGATTACTTGAAAAGGTCAATAAACGTTGTACCCTTCATACTAAAGCACCAGATTAATGAACGTGTCAAAAGTGGCTATTGATTTTGGTGATAGTTTGCTTTAGTAAATCTCCAGCAAATAGTCATATCTGGAGAATCCCTTGGCATTTGAAGTTGTTATATATGATTGATGATCTGGGGATATGGCCCGTATGCAGCTTTTATATCGAAAACAAAAATGTAAACTAATTAGAATAGATATTAATATCTGTGAGTGGGCCACTGATGTGATCAAGCCAATTACGGGATCTATGAAATAAAATCCAAGGAGCTGGTTGGCGAGAACTGTCACCGATGCCACGGCAGCTGATATAAGCAGTGTGCAGTAATAAGGTAGTGTTATGTCTACATAATTAATGTGCGCTCTGTGTCTCCTCTCAGCCCTATCAGCTGCAGCTGTCTAAGAGCCTAACGGCGGCCCTTTTCCACTTAGCAAAAAGCGCATACAGATAGGCCTCAGGAATATGAATACACGTTTACTTAAATGTTTAGCTCGTTCAGCTACATGAATTCACTCATACGTTAGATTAAAAAGCGTTACTGAAGCGCTTTCAAGCAAAACTTGAATAAAAATTGTGGTAATTTAGGTCAAGCTGTTTCTAACTATGTCAAAAGTAAGGATTTTGCATATTAAACTACTGATTTGGAAATCACCTGATTTTCGACAAGATAAGAGCTCATGTCATGCAGACTTTGTCGTTTTACAGTGACATTGAGACTGAGTTTACATTTCTGTTTAAGTCCTTTTAGTAGATGTTTGAAATACATTAACATAAGTACAACGTAACATAAATTGTTAAAATTAGCAACGCCACAATCGTTTTACTTACTAGCAAACCCACAACTACGATTCATGTTAAAATTGGTAGCCTTTTTCAGAACAGTTTTTTGAAAAAAAAACAAGCTTGCGCACTAAGTATTTTAGGGCGTATTCACACCTGTCTTGTTTGGTTCGACTGAATCGAAATCAAGTTTGTTTCCCCTCTTGGTGCGGATAGTTTGAGCAGGTGTGAATACAGCAATTAAACTCGGGAGCGGACCAAACAACCGTACCGAGACCCAGCTGAAGAAGTGGTCTCGGTCCGCTTCCAAACAAACTTTGGTACGGTTCGTTTAAGGTGTGAATATGACCCAACCTCGATCTGACCCAATTGAAGAAATCATGCTCAGAAACAGACGGCTTGCACATGGTAAAAGACGTTAAGATGTCCGCGTCAAAACAAATTTACAAAAGTGATTTTATGTCCAGAGAAAGCACATTTAATGTAAGTAAAATGTCTACTTTTAAGGTTTCAAATAAGTTTTTGGAGAATAATATGTCCAAATTTGGTTGAAATAATGTTACATTGTCATTCAGTGTAACACAATATGTATGTAAAAATTCAAACAACATGCTTATTCTGACTTGTACATATTAAAATATATAAAAGAATAAGGGAGCATATTACATTTTATTGTGTTTTAAATGAGCAAAACAATTTGAATTATTTTCTTTTGTAGTCATTTAAAGCTTTCTATAGATATATCCATCATGTCTGTAAGGAAAATATTCGCCGATTTGAAAGCACGACGTTTTGTTGATATTGTGAGTGCACACAAATAAAAATAGACCCTTTACAGTTCTGAACGATGTATTATTCTTACCTTTATGAGCAAAAATAATGACGTATTTAATTTGTTTCCACTGATGTCCTGAAGCACGCTTCAGCTTCCACTCTCCGCACAAACGATTGGATATGCGCCTAATAGCGCACATTTATCTAGGTTAAATGTTTAAACTAATATTGTGATATGCTTTAAGTATTTTATATCTAAAGATTTTATTTTCGGCAAGTCATAATTACAAGATCGTATGACAGTGTCTAATATGATGCTCATAAGTTTCTTCATATTACGTTAGTATCTGATAACACCAAATCAGTAAAAGAATAAAAATTGCACTACGAAAGATCGCCATGATCAGCCTGATTTTGCACTACCTGTTTTCCCTGCTTGAGAATTTCTGTCCATTGAATGGATAACCTTAGCACACGTGTAGTTTTGTTTACAATTTCTGGTTCACTTGCAAAAAGGGAAGTGTGAAGGCGAACCGCACCAAACAAAAAAAAAAAAATCAACATTGTATTTAATCCGGACCAAAGCAAGTGAACTAGCGGACTTTCCTGGTGAGAATACACCCTTAGTAAACAAGCTAGGGTAGACTAACACAACAAAAACAAAAGATGTAGTGCAGCAAAATGCTAAAGCACTACTTTTAATTACGTTGTGTTCAAAATAGCTTCACAACTCCGATGTAGATGAACCAAGGAAGACTCGGGCTGAAAGTTGGGGTTGTTTAGGCAAATCCTTGAAAACAAGAAGTTGGAGCAGCCTGGAGACTGGAGACGTCTTAAAAGATCCACAGTAGATCTGAGAAGGCATGTTGCAATCATAGGGAAGCTCCTGGTTTTGTAAGGACTTTGTAGCCATTGTAGCTTGATGTACGAAATACACTTGATGGGCAGCTGTGATTGTCCTTAAGGTAATTCAAACCAGGCCTCTGAAGATGCTGAAGTTTGCGGCTGATGTTGGCGATGAGTGTTTTTCCAGTACTGTATATCGTCGGGCCTGCTTAAGAGGATTACTCTGTCGGTTTCAAGAGAGTTCTTGTGAGATACTCTGTGGGATTCTCACTGTATATTTGTGTTGCTGTAATCTTTTGATGTGCAGATCAAAGCAAGGAGGCTCTTTCCTGGTTTTAGCCTGCTCTAATTGGTTCTTATTTCATTTCATTATACAGGAAACCGTCTTCACTGGGCTTCTGTTCTGACATAAACACCAAAAGAAATGCTTTTATCACATACAGTCACTCAGGGATTATTATCATTAGATTTTGTACCTCTTTTACAGTCTACAGCCTCGGCATTTAATCGATGTGTTAATTTGTTGTGCATCTCTATAGATTTTTGCACAACCACTAAACATCAGGCAATTAAAAGTCATCTCAATGGCTGGACAGTAATGACTATTGATGCACAGTCTGATGGAAATGCAGACGGGGCATTTTGGATTCCAGGAACATACAATGTTGCGTAGGAAATATTTTTAGGGGGCTTCTGGTTTAATTTTGGAAAATTGTCAATATGGATTTTTTTTTTTTTTTTTTTTTTTTTTTAAACAAGGGGATTACCTCAGAATGTATTTTTTAAAGGCAGAAGGGTTGAAAAATCATGCAAAAAAAGTGTTAAGAATTAATATTAGGAATATCAGTTTGTTTGCTTGTTTTCGGTTTGTTTAGGTGAGATGCAACATATAAAATTAAAAGGAAATGATAATAAAATTATTCAAGCAAAATCCTATGAAGGGTTATTAACAATTATGTGTATCTGGAATGACGGGAAACAGGTCACATCAAGCAAAAACGACAAAACACATCCAGCAAAAAACGAGCAAGAAAAAAAATCTCCACTCTCAAAAAAGGACAAGAAATTTAAGAAAAACAAAGAAGAAAAAACCGGAGGGTTCCTTGTCATGCATATCAGTTTGGCATCAAAAAAATACCTTCATCCTCAGCACCGTCATTATCAGCTAAATCATCATTCTGTTTCTTTGAAAGAGGACCTAGGATCAAGAATGGAAAAGATGGAGCAGAGAGAAAATACAAGAGCAAACAAGCCTTCAAAAAGTGCTTCAAAGACACAAAGAACTCGCATTGAAATCCTTGGCTTTAAAAACGATAGCGTATTTAACCAAAAAAAAAAAAAAAAAGAAGATCTAAGCTAAAAATTAAGTGAAATAAACATGTTTAGATGTTTACAAAGTTGTAAGACAGAAAAGAAACTCCTTACTGCCTTACTGATTCACTTAACAGTACAAAATCAGATAATCATTTCAAGTCAAAAATATTTCTTTCCTGATTTTCAAGGGGACCAATGCTGTTTTTCACAGGGTTAACTATTCATTGCTGGGTTTTGACAGTCAAAAATGTTTAAACATGTTTCTCTTTTTGCAATAATGCACAGCATCTTCCAAATGCATTCAACAGCATAACACTGCGTTGTTATTTTACACCTGTGGGTCATTTTACCAATCATACCCGATTTATTAATTTGATTGATTATTAAAGGAAGCATCCAGTTGTGAAAAGACTATGTTTGCAAGTGTAAACTAGAACCTAAATGCTCCCCGTTTGCTTTTTAATCTGCAAAATAATGCAGAGGCACAGCAGAAATAACAACGCAAGTCAGAGGCCAGTGAAGATTAATCCTGTTTTCTTGCTTATTGTTTTCAGTGATATAGTTTCAGACTCAAGAATACAGGAAACACTCACACACGCAGACATACAACAAACACAGATGAACTCGTGCATGCAGGAAGCTCATTTAAAATGAGCCAACACCAAGCCAAAGGTTTCGGTGCGCATGCAGGGGTGTGCATATATATAGTGTGTGTGTGTGAGAAAGAGAGAAGCAGGAGGACTGGGGGATGAAGCAGTTCTCTCAGCCAAAAGTCAATCTGTCCATTTAATCAGACAGCTGGGGCCAAAACTCATGACCCACACATTCTAATGGACTACACAGGGGAATGGAGAGGGCCATGCGCTGCATTGCGTCCATTTTATTTTGGTGAAGCTCCGAGTTATCTGATCTGGGCCAAGACCTTTGTAACTCCAAAAATGGGTTGAAAATGACAGCTGCTGTTTTGAATAAAAACACTGTTAATATTTAAGGCTGTCCCACTCAGATTTTCTCTGAAAAAGAAATAAAAATTGTGCATTTGCATATAAAAACAGGTTAAACACAACAGATAAATATTCAGTGCAATGAATCAGGTCAATCAATGCCCTGCAGAAAGAAATGCTGGAGAAAGTGGGGGGGGGGGGGGGGGGGGGGGTTAAAACATTTGATTAGTTTTAAACTACATTCATTGTCATCACAGAAAGCTATTGCAAATAGCTTGCAAACTCATTTGCATTTAAAACAAAATATTGGTCCAAATTCAGTAAAAAACAGAAGATAAATGACATAGATAAACATATGTTTAACAATCGTTAAACAAATTAATAAAACACAATTCAAACACAATGTTTTTATATAAAATTTGAAAACTTTCAATGTATTTTGGCTTCCCATTTTTGTTTTAGGGACCTGAAAATGGAAACTTTTTGAAGTTTTTTGAAAGTTATATAGATATTGCCTCTGTGTAAACTACAAAACTTAAATTTGGTGAAAAATTATGTATTCAGTGACATGTATTCTCGAAGTGGGCCGGTACACACCGGTACGCAGTACCGGCACTTCTATATTTTAGTCTTTAGAGTACCTGCACTTTTTTGTGCGTACCAGCACTTCTGACATGTTGCCAGTACTCAGAGTAAAATCATTAGGGTCTGGGTGATTAGGCTATATGATCGCATATGATTAGAAATTATATAGAAACTATGTAAATCACACACTACCCAGGCGGGATCACCTCTCATCTCGACCAATCACGTGAATGAACGCAAGCAGAGTCGGTCTACTTCATTGTGTGGTGCGTGAGAGCATGTCAGGGGAAGTGCGCGGGTAGTAGAATAATAATTAATTATTGATTACTAATTTGAATCAGTACTTTATAACGAAAATCATATCTTAAAATGAAAAGAAGCAGGCTTCTGGAAAGTCCAAGGATCCAGTGAATTAATTCAAACAATAAGCTCAAAACAGCGCTAATGCTGAGAAAACACGGCCGATTTCATCAGCGATTATGGAGAGAATAGTGACTTACGTCCAGATGTCAGTAAAATTATTCTTTTCAGCGTGTATTTGGCTTAAAAGCAAGAGTGTTTTATATGAACGCTGATTATGCAGTGGTCAGAGATTTAGTCATTCTGAATGGATCCGTATAGGCAGGTGATTTAGTGGTCTTTGGCGTCTCCATGTGGTCCTATTTGGTATTGCAGCTTGACTTGTGCTAATTTGTATTGAAATCTTTTATTTAATTATTGATTGATTGATTGATTGATTGTGGCACTATACATACATTGTGAATTATTAAAAAGTACTTATTTATTTTTATTTTTTACTTATTTGTAATATTTTATTTTTTTGTCATCCGCATGTGAAATATTTCAAAAACACAAAGGAAAGCTCCCATTTTTAATACATTGTTTTTGGTAAACATACCCTAATTTTACATCTTCGTCTTACCTGAGCAATTCAATATGCAAAAATATTAATAAATACGCATATTTACATACCAAACTTAGCTGTCTGGAATTAAGAAAATGAAGGCCAACTGATCAACGTGACTCATATTCAAAATGTGAAATCAGTTTATTTTTTACCAAATTCCATTAAAAAAAAATTTTAATTTTTTTTCTGTTTCAATTTTTCTGGATTCCACTTAACTCTAATTAATTGAAATCATAAAACTTACACAATTTAACAGCAATTACATTTTCTGGATTACATTTTAATGGTTTCATAAAATTGTTATAATAAAAAGCATTTAAAAATGTATTTTTGTTATTTATTTATTTTCCCAGAAATGCTGTTTACACATTTTTCTGGTAAATAAATTCTGGTAAATATTTTTTGTGGTAAATATTCCTTTAAATATAATGCTTTAATAATAATTTTATTAGTAGTAGTAGAACTATCATTACATTAAGTTCTTTCTCGTTTGGCTCTGTTCGAAGGCGGTCGCATTTTTCTTCCCTCCCTCCCTCCTGAACTTCCCTGCTTGCTCTCTTGTATTGTCCTGTCCTCTTAAGAGACTCTCGCTGCACTATTTGCAAAACCGAAATTATGGATCTGATCAACTGGTCTCTAAATGCAATTGACACCATCTTCTCGACTAGGAAAGCGGGATCTGGAGAACCGGAATGTCCCGCTGGGACGTTTGCTGCTGGCTACACGATGGACGCATGGGAGAGATGGCGGATCGTGTGTCTGGCGGCTCTCTCCGTGGAGGACATTGAAGACATCTTCTTATTCGGAACAATGATAACTGGGTTTCTGCTATTTGGATTAGGCGTTGCCCTAAATTATCAGAAAATTAAGGAGACGGGACTGGCTGTCCAAAACCTCTCACGGCTGCCCGTCATGATTGAGGCTGTAGGCAGAGCGGTCGCCTCGGAGACTGAGGCGATTAACCGCAATATGGATTCAATCACGGCTAAGCTCTCGGCTTTGGATAGAAAAATCGACGGACATGGAGATCAGAATGGACAATGAGAATTAGCTGTGAAACTGGAAGACAGCTGTTCGCACTAAGACAAAACAATCTTATCTCTTTCCGGCTTCCCACAACAGAACGGCTTGGCAAGGCCGCTCTGGTATCAACTCTCCGGTGAATACTGCAGGGAGACGCTCTTTCTTCCATTCCCTCCTCCCAAAAACACCTTGTTATTGTCGGGCGCTTGTGCTCTGTCCAAGGACGTTTCCATGGCAATTGCTATGTCGCATCACAACCTGCGAACTGAGTCGACTGGTTTGGAGTGCTGGCGAAACGGATTTCAAGGCATACGAACTCACACGAACTTACACATACACACACTCATACACCTCCCTAACCCCATCCCACGCCTTCGTCGCTTCATCCTGTCAGGCGTTAACGGGTCCGTGGGTTTGCGCTGTAATGGCGGCTGGCCGGATGGCTGTTTCGTCTGAACTAGGATTACTATGCAAGTTATGTTCCTGTGTTGACTGTGCTTTATGCTGAGGTTTTTTGTCTGTTCTCGCGCTGCGTTCTCTTCCAAGAACGCAGTGCGAGGACACTTTTTTTTCTCCTCTCTTTCCTCATGTTATGCTGTATTTCTTCTTCTCTATTGCATTTCGTTGCCTTGTACCTACATGTGCAATGACAATAAATTGAATCCAATCCAATCCAATCCAATATTTCTGTTACATTTTCTTCAAGTTAAACTGAACTTTTATTTTGATGGGTTGCTTTAAGTTTCTGTTTGTATATGAGATGACAATAGTTTTTCTAAAAAGAAACTGTAAAATGCTAACAAAGTGACTCTCAGAGCAGTTCTAGAGATAATGTTCATGTGTTCATGTACTCATTATTGAGGCGGCAGAGGCTGAAAACACTGCGAGTGTCATGACCGCTTCAGTATGTGTGTAGTAAACCGCGTTTCTGCACTGTTTCTTGAACCTAGGAGAGGAGGTATTTCTGACTTTGCTATGACAATCTGGCGCTTCTGAATCAGCGACTGTAAGTATGTTTTGTTATTAGTTTAAGTATTTGCTATTGACTGTTCAAATGCGGAGTTTTACGCGTTGTGTGTGTGTGTGTGTGTGTGTGTGAGAGAGAGAGGGAGAAAGAGAGTGGAGTCAGCTGTCTTAACCGCGGCTTGTGTACTGCAAACACATACGAGCATCATCACTGTGTCTGTCACGCAACTCTCTTCCCCTCTCTGGCTTGAACGGATGGTAAAACTAAAGACATTATTAACTTAGTCTTTACATTTATTTTGCAAGCTGAAGCTAGTTCATATAACATTTTGATTTAAGTGTACTGACCTACTTTTGATTTATTCATCCAAAATTTGGCAAAAAAATTGGCACGATTTGTATATCTGCAGTCTTAGTTTTGGTTTTGAAAAACGAATACAGACTATCGCCTCCTGCTGGTATAGATAGTAATTTCCTCTCAAGCAGGCAAAGAATGCACGTTAGTTGGCTGTGTACAAGCGTAACTTTTTGGCCCAGACACAGGCGACGTGAGGCAACAACAAGTCGGTGTTAGTTCTTTTACATCGGTTTGGTGTGTCACAGGTTTTATGGGAGAAAAAACAAGCTTTAAGCAAAGGTTTTTGGCTTTGGTTCCTCATTAAACAGAATCTGTATACTAAGTGTTTTAGGCCAAATTAATTTCCAAAATTCAAATACTTTAGGTGAGAGGTTTAGAGCACCCCTCTAAGCGGAACGACTGAAGAACACCAACAGAGCGGCTTTCCACCAATGTGCTCTTATGTTCCCTGAATGAGAGTTTAAAAGCAAAGCTTTTTAAAACAATCAACTCGCCATGTAAAAGCCCTTCTCGGTCTGTAATAGCAGGATGTCTGTGTTTATATCTCATCAAATCAATCCATTATGAGCCAAGCTTTTATTCAGACCACACGTGTATCTGTTCTCTTGAAGCCTGGAAATGTTTTGAGGCAGCAAAGGGTATTTATTCCCTTCACCTGCCTGTCACTTCATCCCTGAGAGGGGTCACGGCCCCCGCCGGAACCGTCTGTGTGACCCCTACAGCTGGGATCACCTCAGTTCCTCTCTCCTTCTTTCTCTCTCCGCCAGGTTCCAGTCTGCTGATCAAGGCAGCAAGGTTCACTACAAATCCACTGTGTGACCACAGCTACTGCAAGCCGATCGTGTGTCAGGTAGGAAGCGACACGCACACAAGCAGACTCCACAATCATGCGCTCTTTCACTGCCATAACATGCTAGATTGATTTATCATCGTTCAACTGCCTCTGACTCGCCAGCTCTGCCTACAAAAGCATTTCCGTATCCATCCTTATGCCCACATCGATTGCTATTCACCTCTGACTGATAAACTGCTACTTCATGCCCAGCCACTGTTTAATGCAGTGCTCCGGTAGGATACACCCGACCACTGGGACTCCGGGATGCTGACTGAGTAATCGATGCTCAGAGGTGGACTGAGTTGAGATTGAACCATTGACATCTCTGAGCATTTGTCAAGAAGCCCCTCTCAGACGCTCCTCTGAGCTTCAATGCTCATTAAGGAGCCATAAGGAGTATCAGCAGTATGACCGGCATCTGACGAGATGGTCTCCATGTCGATTCCAGAATAAATGTTACAGGAAAGGATGGCTAAAAAGCATATTAGTATCATGAGCCTTGACTGTGCCGCAGAACGCAATAAGCGCTGATGAGTGTAATCACACACTCGGCCGAGATCTTAGGAAGATGTATGTGTGCTCTGCTGGGAACACATTTGACTCTATGAGCTTGGGTAATTTACCCACTGAAAGGCCTAAGAAAGATATGTTTTGTTGTTGGTGGAGTTTTTTTTTTCACAGATAAATAACTACAGCAGGAAACACCTGCGAGAGAGTCGCTATCACCTAAAATACACTGAATCAGACAGAAAAACAGTCCAATTTTTGATGTTTAAATGGGGCTGGATCTCAAAAAACATGTTTTATATAAACGTTCACCCCAAAATCAAAAGTAAAATAAATAAAATAAATGATGATATTTTTCCATTTTTACATAAAACAAAGCCTGTTTTATGATGTTTACATTATTTTATTTTTTTCATTTTTTAATGATTTTTTTAACATTATTTTCATGATTATTAAACACCTTTCTGAACTATTCTCAAATATTTTATTTTAAAAAGTTCTGTCAACTTCATTTTTTTATGGTGATTTTCATGACATTTCAATGATTTATTTCAATGACTATTGCTTTTCTATACATTACTATTCTTATTGTTAATAATTAATGAATGCATGTTATTTTTAAGGGGGAAAAAAATGTACGTACTACTAAACTAAAGTTTTGTGAGATTCACTCATGGATGTGTGGAATGAAAGTCTCTCAACTTAAAAAACACTGTCCACTGACAAAAACACTTTCAAAAACTAGAGTAAACAAACATGCTAGACAAGCCATCCTGCTTTGGTGTTCTGCCCCAAGTTGTTGTTTCAATGCTTTTGGTTGTGCCTGCTATTGATGTCATGAAACACACACACTTGGATCTAGATTCTTTTTATTTCTCATCTGTTTTTCTGTAGCACAGACAGACAGAAGAGCAGGCTGAGAACTCTCTCAAAGGAAAACATCCTCTAGCCACACTTGGGGATGTATACCAGGGCACAGAGTGATATGAGTGCTTTCCCCAATCCCTGCCTAGTACAGGGATTCTCACAAATCCTGGCTAAACAAGCCCCAGGCTAGAAAACATGCATCATGTAGCTAAAAGCTTTAGCAGCCCTCCCATATACTTGAGAGAGAGAGAAAAGGAGAAAGATCAGTTGGTCAGAAGGCATTAGATAGAACAGAATGGTTCAGTTCCAATACATAGTGACCTGTCTGACTCTTCTGATTCCAATATGTTGCTAAGTCAATGGCTCAAAATTCTAATCAACACAAAAAAGATACAATGCATTTCTAATTAGATGGAAAAACATTCTATCAATGTGTTTCAGTAGTCAGGAAACATTTACAATCGACAGTTCCCTAGTAATAAACATTTAATTCTGGGTTTGCCTTATCTGCAGATGAAATTGGCTTAGATTTTGGCCAAAACAATATCTTACGAGGCACCATTCTGCTGCCTAGTGTTTGGAACAGCCTTGTCCTTGAGAGTACACCAATGAAACAGAGCAAATACTTATCACTACATGGGCCGTGACTCTGTTATAGAACTGCACCATGGTATACAGGGTCAGCCCCTCCGGAGCAACCTGGTGTTAAACACCACGATCAAGAGCACGATGATAATGGATTTCAACCTGCAGCCTTACCAGCCTGTATTTTTGCAAGGATGAGTTCACTTCCAGAAAACACATTTCCTGATAATTTACTCACCCCCATGTCACCAAAGATGTTCATGTCTTTCTTTATTCAGTCGAAAAGAAATTAAGGTTTCTGAGGAAAGCAATTCAAAGTTTTTCACCATTTAGTGAAATTTAATGGTAGCCAGCAGTTTGAAGGTCCAAATTGCAGTCTCAATGCAGCTTCAAAGGGCCCTACACAATCCCAAGCTGAGGAATCCCAGGTGTCTTATGTATCAAAATTATTAAAAAAATAAAAATGTATATACTTTGTAACCCCAAATGCTCGTCTTACACTAGCTTGACTTCACGCATTATGTAGTCACATTGGAAAGGTCATCAGAAGGAAATACTGAGCCGGTGTTTACAAACCAAACAAAGGCAGGCAAACGCCCTTTAGAAAAAAGATAAAACAACGATGTAGGGTGATTTTGAAGTTGGAGGAGAAAATGAGATGGAGGTTTTCACACTACCATACCTTTATGAACTATATATATAGTATAAAGACAAAGAACTTGGCTGGGATCATGTAGAGCCCTTTGAAGCTGCATTGAAACTGCAATTTGGACCTTCAACCCATTGGCTCCCATTTAAGTCCCCTATATGGAGAAAAATCCTGGAATGTTTTCCTCAAAAACCTTAATTTCTTTTCGACTGTAGAAAGAAACACATGAACATCTTGGATGACATTGGGGTGAGTAAATTATCAGGAGATTTTTAGTCTGGAAGTGAACTAATCCTATAACTACCATGTTACAGTATACCACCCTTCATAGAGTGCTGTAACATTGACATATTTTTTGTTGGCCAACATGTAAGTTAGTATCACCCTGGTTCCATCAACAAAAACCCAGTACGGTTGGCTTTTGGATTACTGCAGAAAATAAGCTCTGTGACCAACAAAAGTTTGATTCTTACACATTTTGTTCATCAACTTGTATGAATGTTGAAGCCCAGAAGTAAAAATCTAAACGTAGGCAATAAACGAACTACACCATGGTCGCATGACTTTAGTATCACCATTACTAGGCTTACAACAAATCTTTAGGCCCTTATTTGAAAATATTTGTAAACATTTATACATTTCTCGTGATGTTTAACGACCCGAACAAATTCTATAGTCTCATTTAACCAGAAACTGACATCTTCCAGACAATACATTTTTTTTTTTTTTTTTTAATGTTAAAATATCTTCTGCTTGTGTTAACCTAAGATCTTATTTCAGGCATTTAACCAAAAAAAATTAAATAAAACATTGACTTAAGGAGGATGGAACCAGAAGTGCTAAAATTGAAACTTTGCAGCACTCTTTTGGTGCAAGTGGTTTTGCTGAACATCCCAACGGAAGGATTTATTGGCATAAGTTAAATTAATTATATATATTTGCATATATATTATAAAGGGATTATAATTACATTTAATATAAACAACACTCATCTGACAAATACCCAACTAAAGCCAAGCGTGCATTGCTTTCCTCAAAGGGATGCAGAGTGTCTAAATTCTGATTCCTATCGTGTCCTGTAGACTCCTCTTTACTCCCTGATGGGTATCCGGCTCATTACGAGCTTTGTCATCTCTCCATGTCGACTGTTATGACTTTGACAGCTTCTAATGAAATCTTTCCTCGCAAATGTTACCTGCCTTTAAGTCCTGTCACTCTCCCTCTCTCTAATGAGCAGCACCTCACAATTTGAGGCCGCAGTGACATTTTGTTCCCTGCGATTTTCCCCTCTGCTCTCAGCGGGGCCTTTGGAGAAAATCATCCCACGCTCACGGCCTGGATATTGATATTTCCGAAGTAGTCTCAGCACATTGTGACCAAGTAGCCACTCTTTTTTTTCACAGAACGGCAGCCATGTTGAAGGGAACAAATGTTCACATGGGTTTCTTGTGAACAGGAATGTCATACGCCCACTATGTATTTCAGTGTCTCGGAGGGGGGAGGCATCATTCATGATGCAGTGTTACTGAAGGCTAGAATTATTTTTTGATAACGGATTGATCTTTGATGCTGATTTTCCTTGTCTTTTGGCTGAATTTGAAAACACTGTGAAAGAAACAGGGAAAAATGGGGAGAAGTGTGAAGACTGTCAACATGCTGCTGTCATGTAGAACAGCGTTGCTGTGCGACTGGGGTGG
Source organism: Barbus barbus (assembly GCF_936440315.1). Lineage (NCBI taxonomy): Eukaryota > Metazoa > Chordata > Actinopteri > Cypriniformes > Cyprinidae > Barbus > Barbus barbus. The sequence goes on from NC_136763.1 coordinate 17,877,157, forward strand.
ATGCTCGTTTGACACGGCCGCCACATGGGAAGTCGATGCCTGCGAGCCTGACAGTGCCTGCTAGAAACACGACACAATTCCTCACAGAGAAACCCCGCTTCGCATCTGCTACCGCTACAATATAAGCCGTCAGTGTAGATGGATGGGTAAATAAACAGTGCAGAAACACAACATCGCTTTCAGGAGATTTGCTTTGTTTATTCACTTTTGTCATTATTAGCACTTCCTACTTCGAGTAGACTGCAAAAAAAGGCTCAAAACAAGTTTTTCTTATTATTGTAGGTTTTTTCTTTTCTTTTCAACAAATAGTCTGAGAAATGAGGTGCTTTAACGTCACAAAATTATGATTGTCAACTAAAATATTGCAAGAGCTGTTCTGTTTTCTATTTTTGTATGAGGTTTGAGCAACCTTGTCACTAAAATTGGGGCCATTAAAATCCCATTTTTGTAATTTTCTGGCAATATGTGTTAAATAATAATCAAAATGATTTGAATTCATGGTCACACTTTATTTTAATGTCCAATTCTCACCATTAACAAACCATTAACTATGACTTTTGCCTCAATAAACTCCTTATTTGCTGCTTATTAATAGTTAGTAATGTACATTAGTTGTTAAGTATTGGACAGGATTAAGGATTTAGAATATGGCCATGCAGAATGTGCGCTTTATAAGCACTAATAAACAGCAAATATGTTAATAATAGGCATGCTATACTAAGTGTTACCGTATTTATTTATAAAATACATTTTTAATAAAACAAAACAGCATGAGGTATAGGCTTGCAGACTTATATATTAGGGCTATTTTTGTTAAATAAAACCATAAAAAATTAATTAAAACAAAATAAGCATTAACTGAAATCAAATAAAATGTGTTTATGGCAAAGCCAGTTTTACATACATTTGGTTCTTGGCAAATGTTAACTTTGGGCCCTGTTAGGGAGGTTTGTCCCATCATGCCTGGGAGTTCATGGGGGTTCGCCGCAGGGCCCCTTTAAGCATACACATATATATCTTAGAAAATTAGTTATTTAACATAACATACAAGTAATGAGTTTCACAAGCTTTAGAATAAAGGTGAAATGCATCACAAATTATTTGCCCTGTTGTGGGACACTTGAGCTTTAATTTGAGCTTCATTTTTTCACAATTTCCTGACATGGCTTCAGGAGTAGTGGATTATGCATAGAATCCATTGAAAGTAGCAGTACGAGTTTCAAATACTGGACTGTGTCTTTCAGATGAGAGAGGTTACTTTGTGAGAACTAGCCTCCGGGTGACTGACGGATATAAATTTGGTAAAAAAAGGGGGATAAAGTAATAAAATATAATCATACGGAATTAATTCATATCATCACAGGTCTGGCTAGTCAGAAAAAGTGACCTAGAGTCAACAGGGAGAGCGGAGAGAGGGAAAAGGTGGCACAATTTGATTAAGGGTATTCAGATATACCCTTGACACTCGCTCCAGAGGATTGTGGGCGAAAAAAGAAAGCTTGAAGGCCTCTTCTACTGAACAGCTCAACAGCATTAAAGTTATTATTCATTCGGTGAGCGCGCACAGAGAGAACAGTAACACTGTCATATTCAAATTTTATATGAAGCTCTTGTCACTGAGACGGTTTGAAGCAAGTTTGCCACTGAAAAACAAATTATCTGTTGTTACAGTAAAATGTCAGTCAATAAATATCACAGAATCATTTATGATTACATGGTCAAAGATCTCAACAGTGCTATATAACTAAATCAGATTTTAGTTGTCCTGCAGTATGCAGTATTCATCCTACAGACAGGCGGAATTAATTGCTTTCTTTTGCTGTCTGGATGTTAACAGCGGGATTCCTCTGATGCATCATAGATGGTCATCTTCGGGTTTCGCTTTCTTGCTTTCTTTTTTTCTTTCCCTCACACCCCCTACAGTCTAGTCACTTTAGCTATCTTGCACTTTCTTTAGCAGGGGAAAATGATTCCTGATTCGAAATAGTCCATGCTGCATTTCAGCCGGCACAGATTTTCATGTTCAGAGAGAGAGAGAGAGAGAGAGAGAGAGAGAGAGAGGAGGAGTAGGAGAGAAAAAGGGAAGCAGCAATACGGGTTGTTTTCATTCTGTTGGTCATTACGGTTCCACCTTTAAGGGGTCATTCTAAAACACGTTAAGAGAAAAACGCTAAATGTGGCTTAATAAAATAAAACAATTACAGAGGAGAACCTAATTTCTCTTAAAAAATACTTTAAGCGAATGCATTTCTTATTTTAAGCCCATTATAGCTAAACATTGCAGAACTGTTCTCAAACTTGGTCATTAACAACACAAATTAAAGGATAGGCTTAATGTATAGTTCTTCTGTGTAAATGACAACTTTGTTATTTTGGCAGTAATGATGTAATGACATCTACTGTACTACATGCTTTCTGTCATCTGACTGATACTTTATACTTTTTTGACAAGAAAAAGCATGAATAATAAATTATGTTTATATGCATTTAATGTAAGTAGTCTGAAATACTGTATTCATCTTACTTTTCGGCCATTTAAATTTCACTACATTGCACATTTTTGTTTAAGTTGGGGCCACTGATTAAAACTGAGGTGTTTTCTTAACTCCAAATTTTCACATCAGCCATAAAAGATGTATCAAATATGATACTCAACAAAAACAGATATGTACTGTACATAACGTCATTCATTCATTCATTCTAGGGTTAAAGTAAAACCGCACATCTTGTTTTTATTTTTGGATATAATCTAATGATATCTAGACAATATTTATTCAAAAAGATGCAAAAAACAAAAAAAAGTTTATGGTGTACATGTAGTAGTAAGTCAGAATAAGTGTTTTTCAAATTAAGCATTTTAAAATGTTCCCTTGTGGTTCTTGAATGTATAAAATGTATCTGTCATCCAAAATTGTGATTCATAAAGTAGCTAATTTTTGTGGAAAACTTTCTCCCTATAAACAAATTATGGCAGAGTTAGAAACCAAGATTAGAAACCAAGCAGTCAACTTGGCTGATTCCACACAAAGGCAGTTTATTCAGCTCAACTCCTCTATTGACTTCCATTCAAAACAACAGTCTCTGCTCTTCCTCTTTAGTGTTACGCCTTTTTGGTTTAACCTTGTCTCCCTGATAATACTTCCAGATATATAGCAAGAAGTAATCTATTTTATACATCTTATGTGAAATCTGCACCATATTAGGCCTACAGTCAGATTCCATAAGCCATACAGTATCTATGTAAATCCGACACACATCTCATAACCCATAACAGCACATCCATATGAATCCTTTTTAACACAGGAAGATTCACAATTTTACATAAATATATGCTTTGAGAGTCAAAGAACAACATATAATGTAAGAAATGCTACTTACTCCCCTGCAAGCGAAGTAGCTTCATTGTTTTAAAATCACATTGTTTATGATCATTATTACCCTCATTTTAGTTAATCTTTGCTTCCTTCTCTGTATCTAACAACCAGCCATTTGTTCATGTTAACAAGCTAAGAAGCATAAGAACTAGCTAGCCTAGCTAGCACAAAATATAGTTTGTTGTATATTGGATTTGAGGTCAGAATTGATGAAAAAGGTTAGATTTACCTGCCATACCCAAACTTCTTCCAAATTATCATGTAATCATGTCTGAAACGCATATCTAAACAGAGAAATGCAAGCACTCTTCAAACACAGAGTAGCAGCAAAGTTTAAACTGTCAGTAGTTTGAGGCAAACTGGCCCCTGATCTCATTACTGTGGTACACATGGCAGATGACATCTTTTTAGTGAACAGTGATGTGGTCTATGTGTTAATAGTGTCAGAGAGCAGACGGAACATGAGCGAGACGGACAGTGTGGCTAAAAGAGTCTGGCACTGATGATTAATGCTAAACTGGCACTATAGTGGGCCCTGTCTGTATCCACATGAAAAAAAAGTAAATAAAAAGATGAAAACCTGGACCTTTAGAAAATGCTGGCGGAGGGATGTGGTTTTAAAGGGTGTTCAATGTGTTGTATTTGCTTGTTCAAAGAGGTTCCAGTGTGAGCGGGACAGCACACGGGCTAATTTGCCACTGTATTATATTTCCCCATAATTTCAATTTCAAAGTGCTGCATTAGCAAGCAGCAGGGATGAAAGGACTGAAGAACATTCTACGCGCCAAGGCCACCATCAACATCCTTCAAGCCCGGCCCCTCATCAACCGCAGCGTGTCAGCAGAATTATAGAGCGTCTTTCCACGCAAATGAACTCAAACGCCACCCGCTACCATCCGCGTGCGCTCAGGGATGCCTTTGACACCAACCAGCAAATTACAAATTTTGTTTTTAATCAATAATTCATTTTCCAGCTCTATTTGCTTGCATGACTAACACACAAAAGGCCAGCAGATAAACTCGCCCGGAAAACATGCTACGTATTCAAATCCAGAGTTTCAATTTCAAATGGAGTTTTCACAAATATGCAGTGATGAAAACATCTTCTATGTTAAAATTGTCTAAATAAGAGCAGCAAGTACTAAAATACAATTCTTCCACCAATGAATTGCGAAAGTCATGATAAAAAAAAGAAAGCGTAAAACAGCCCAAGCTGGTTTGCGGGTCTGTTTTTTGGCACCATACTGTAAATAAATGTGCGTGTGTGTGTGTGTGTGTGTGTGTGTGCACATACATATCTATATCTATATCCACAACCCTAATTCCAGAAATGTTGGGACGTTTTTTAAATTTGAATAAAATGAATACTAAAAGAGTTTCAAATCACATGAGCCAATATTTTGCAGGCAGGCCAATTCAGACTGCAGGCAGGCCAATTCAGCACCCGGACTCTTCTACTACGAAGCCATGCTGTTGTAATAGCTGCAGTATGCGGTTTTGCATTGTCCTGCTGAAATGCACAAGGCCTTCCCTGAAATAGACATCGTCTGGAGGGGAGCATATGTTGCTCTTAAACCTTATACCTTTCAGCATTCATAGTGCCTTCCAAAACATGCAAGCTGCCCATTCCGTATGCACCCCCATACCATCAGAGATGCTGGCTTTTGAACTGAACGCTGATAACACGCTGGAATGTCATCCTCCTCTTTAGCCCGGAGGACACGGCGTCCGTGATTTCCAACAAAAATGTCATATTTGGACTCGTCTGACCATAGAACACATTTCCACTTTAAAACGGTCCATTTTAAATGAGCCTTAGCCCACAGGACATGACGGCGCTTCTGGACCATGTTCACATATGGCTTCCTTTTTGTATGATAGAGCTATTGTTGGCATTTGCAGATGGCATGGCAGATTGTGTTTACCGACAGTGGTTTCTGGAAGTATTCCTGGGCCCATTTAATAATGTCAATGACAGAATCATGCCTATGAGTGATGCAGTGTCATCTGAGGGCCCGAAGACCATGGGCATCCAACAAAGGTCTTCGACCTTGTCCCTTATGCACAGAGATTTCTCCAGTTTCTCTGAATCTTTTGATGATGTTATACACTGTAGATGATGAGATTTGCAAAGCCTTTGCAATTTAACGTTGAGGAACGTTGTTTTTAAAGTATTCCACAATCTTTTTACGGACTCTTTCACAGATGTTACTTTACTTCTGAGAGACTCTGCCTCTCTAAGATATCCCTTTTAGAGCTAATCATGTTACAGGCCTGATGTCAACTAACTTAATTAGTTGCTAGATGTTCTCCCAGCTGAATCTTTTCACAATTTCTTGCTTTTTGAGCCCTCTGTTGCCCCCGTGCTAACTTTTTTGAGACCTGTAGCAGGCATCAAATTTGAAATGAGCTCATTTAGTGGATAAAAGTGTAAAATTTATCTGTTTAAACATTTGCTATGTTCTCTATGTTCTATTGTGAATAAAATATTGGCTCATGTGATTTGAAAATCTTTTAGTTTTCATTTTATTCAAATTTAAAAAAACTTCCCAACATTTCCGGAATTAGGGTTGTATCTATCTATCTGTCTATCTATCTATGTACAGTATATATATATATATCTCAATTTATAAATATATAAATACAAATTTAAATATTAATCAAAGATAACACAAGTAAACACAACATGCAGTTTTTAAATGAAGGGTTTTTTTATGAAAGGAAAACAAAATCCAAACCCACATGGCCCTGTGTGAAAAAGTGTTTGAAAAAGTGTTTCCAAGACGAAAACCGCTGCTGAGCAAAAAGAACATAAAGGCTCGTCTCAGTTTTGCCAGAAAACATCTTGATGATCCCCAAGACTTTTGGGAAAGTACTCTGTGGACTAGGGATGCGCGGTATACCGATACTGGAAAAATACCGGTATATATTATATTTCAAACGGTACGATATCATAATTTTGCTCAATTCGGTATTTCATATGCTGCTGTTGCAAAATGCACCTATAGGTGGCAGTTCTTACCAAATTGCTGCGCAACTGGTAAATGTGACAACAGAACAATGCGATGGATCAAACAGATGAAACTCAGCCCACCCAAAATTAATAAATAAAGAGAGCACCTGTATGCAAGCGTTGCTATAGGCCTAAATCATGTTGCCACAGGAACACATCAAATCTTTTTAAGCATTTGTCGCTTGCTCATCCTGATCTTTTCAAAGAATTAAGAGATCGACAGGTGAGTGCATCATTCATAAATTCAGATTTGATTTGTCCTTTTATTAACATCTGATCAACGCACATTCAGATGTAATACAGTAAGCGCAAATGTGCATGTGAGACACGCTAGAATCAATGAAGTTTTGGTCACGTGATACATGCACTTGCATTTCATACAATCAAATTTTAATTGGATATGAATTGAGCAAGAGTTTTGCTATATTAATTTTAGTATCAATGATATGAAGGGAATGTTTCTGACGCGCTGCCGACCACTAATATGAAGCAAGTCGTGGCCTAATGTTAGAGAGCTGGACTTGTAATCCAAAGGTTGCGGGTTCGAGTCTCGGGCCGGCAGGGATTGTAGGTGGGGGGAGTGAATGTACAGCGCTCTCTCCACCCTCAATACCACGATTGAGGTGCAAGGCACCGAACCCCCAACTGCTCCCCGGGCGCTGCAGCATAAATGGCTGCCCACTGCTCCGGGTGTGTGTTCACTGCTGTGTGTGTGCACGTTGGATGGGTTAAATGCAGAGCACGAATTCCGAGTATGGGTCACCATACTTGGCTGAATGTCACTTCACTTCAAGTGAGAGAGTGAGATTTATATTTAATGCTTTCTCTTTGGTTGAGTCTGAAATCTGAAAACAATCTGAGAGAGAGAAATAATAACATGATTTTGAATATTACTTTGACTGTTAGAATAACACTTTGTTGCATCAATTGCGCAACTTCAGTGCTATTTTTTTTCTTCAAACTTCTTTAAAATGAAACCTACGTTTCCGGTAGTTTTTTTTTTAGGAGACATTTAGTTTGCACTATGTGTTTGCACTGAAAAGATAAGATTTGAATATATTTTCATCTTATTACTGCAGTTAGCCTATTTAATTTTTTTCTCCAACATCAAAATGTAACCTATGTTCCCTTTAGGTTTTTTGTTACAGTTTGATACAAAGGTATTAACATATGAATCTGTTTTTATTATTATTATTATTATTAATAATATATATTTTTTAAATTCACTTATCTTTTGAGGCTGGTTATTTGTCACCTATGGTATCGATTTAGTATCGATACCGAGGTACTACATTCTGGTATCGTACCGAAGCCAAAATTATGGTATCGAGCCATCCCTACTGTGGACTGACGAGACAAAAGTGTCCCATTACATCTGGCGTAAAAGTAACACAGCATTTCAGAAAAAGAACATCATACCAACAGTAAAATATGGTGGTGGTAGTGTGATGGTCTGGGGCTGTTTTGCTGCTTCTGGACCTGGAAGACTTGCTGTGATAATTGGAACTATGAATTCAGCTGTCTACCAAAAAATCCCGAAGGACAATGTCCGGCCATCTGTTCTGCAGCAGGACAATGATCCAAAATACACCAGCAAATCCACCTCTGAATGGCTGAAGAAAAACAAAATGAAGACTTTGGAGTGGCCTAGTCAAAGTCCTGACCTGAATCCTATTGAGATGCTGTGGCATGACCTTAAAAAGGCGGTTCATGCTAGAAAACCCTCCAATGTGGCTGAATTACAACAATTCTGCCAAGATGAGTGGGCCAAAATTCCTCCACAGCGCTGTAACAGACTCATTGCAGGTTATCGCAAACGCTTGATTGCAGTTGTTGCTTCTAAGGGTGGCCCAACCAGTTATTAGGTTTAGGGGGCAAGCACTTTTTCACACAGGGACATGTGGGTTTGGATTTTGTTTTCCCTTCATAATAAAAAACTTTTTTCAAAAACTGCATGTGTTTACTTGTGTTATCTTTGATTAATATTTAAATTTGTTTGATGATCTGAAACATTAAAGTGTGATAGCATGCAAAAAAATTAAAAATCAGGAAGGGGGCCAACACTTTTTCACACCACTGTGTAGATAGATAGATAGATAGATAGATAGATAGATAGATAGATAGATAGATAGATAGATAGATAGATAGATAGATAGATAGATAGATAGATAGATAGATAGATAGATGTTTTATGCAAATGTATGTTTATTATTATTGAAACCATAGTCAACATAGAGCATGAAGAGTAGACATGTTTCAAAGGTCATAGATGTTTTTCAAAGAACTTGTTCATGTCTATTAGACACATGAAAAAAGAAATACCAGGTTCCCATTACTTCTCTTTCTTTGCACTGAGCAATTTACCTACACAAACCTGTTTATATTTTTACAAGGCAGCTCACTTGCAACATGTAGCCTACATTTATTATTTATTATTAGATTTGTTTGCCACTCTCTCTATGCCCACATACTGTATTTTGATGCAGCTAAATTCTCAATAAAATTGTCTTCATTTATATATTTTACTGTTTCTGTTGTCAGACAACGGAATGAATATGAAATAGTGATTGAAACGCGCCCCATTAAGACTAGGCTACATAACCAGCTCCCTTCCAAGATGTTAATCTGCACAAAAATCCTGAAAATCGAGCCGTCGTCTCATGAAATCAAATACACATAAGATAATGACAATAACTGTGCTGTGATTTCGGCTATACTTGCATGTAAAATTAGAGAAGCAACATAATATCTGTGTACAACAGTCTGCAAAGTCGCCAAGTTAGCAGCATCTCCATTTCTCCGACTACGGGCTTTGCCACGGATCAAACAGAAAATGTGTGCTGCGTTAATCGCGCGTTAATATAATATAATTAGTGTCGTTAAAATAAATTTGCGTTAACGCATTATTAACTTTGACAGCACTACTATATATATATATATATATATATATATATATATATATATATATATATTCCCATTTACAGGGTCTTTCAGTCACAAATACTAAGCAATTTTAATTACTTGAAGCTACATAAAAACCAATGTGAGACCAACATAATTCCAACTAACTAGCTTTCTGAACAAATAATTTCAAATTGAACAATACTGTTGAAATGTTAAGGGTTTGTGAGTTCCCAGCATGTACTGCAGCATGAATAAATTATGGGATAACTGTTACAGGATTATTGTTTCACATATGTGTGTGTATATGTGTGAGAGAATGTGTGTGTGGTTCTGTGATTTTGTCATTAACATTTTTTGTTAGTTATTTGTTGTGTTGTAATGTTTATAGCTCGTTTTTATATACATTGGTTGATTGTAACCGTTCTTGAAGACCGTTCTTGACACTTGTGCGTCAAGTGTAGTATTAATTTTCCTACAATAAAGTATAAAACAATATACTATAAATTCAAATATATAATATAAACTATATTTATTATTATTTAGGACAATTTTAAGACAATAGTTGAGAGAACCTACAATCTGAACAAAGTTGAAAAGATGATTTAAAGTTTTTTTGTTGTTTTTTTTAAGTGCAAACCAGCTGCTTTTTTAAACAGAGGTTTCCTTACAAAATTTGAATAATGTAAATCAGTTACTTCAGATGATATTCATGCATCTTATTGTGGCTGACAGAAAAAAAAAATAGATTCATATCACTCACAGACAAACTCTGGTTTCACAGAGAACAGTCAAGAGATTCTGTCATATTTGGCAACAGATGGGCTTTGTCAAAACCCTCTGCCTCTCTGAATTCAATCTTGTTTTATCAAAGCGATGTTTAAAATCGTCATCAGCTTAAAAGACAGGCACTTTCCCAGCCAACTAAGATGAATAACTAGGAACAGAAGGTTATTAGTAAGCTTTATTTTTTTTGCCAGACAGACAAGTGAATTAGTAAAACAGAGCAAAATTCCCTGAGGTGGTTTTAATCTAAATCTACTGGTTTACTGAATAAAAAAAAAAAACACCGGACTGTGTTAGACACTTGTCTGTCTGCGAAGGCTTCTCAAGCAAGAAATCCATTCATTCTACAAGTTGCAACAAAATTATAAACTGCAAGAGCCTGACTTCCCCCATGTAGGAGTCAAAGTCTAGGTAAAAAGGGCCACAAAAAGCAAAGAAACATCAAAGCGTGGATCGATAGCACCTGTAGTGAAGTTTCCATGGTTTTGCAAGACTCGAGCAGCTCAACACCTGATCAATGAGAAAATCTGGAGATTGGTTTCTATGCCGAAATGCACCTCAGTCTCTATATGAATGATCTTTTATCTTTCTCTGCTTTAGGTCAATGTGAAGCTCTTTGGGTTTATGTACACCAAACATGACTGTTCAGTTGTTAATTGCTAACTTCAGAACATCATGAGCTTTCTTTAGCCATGTCGAGTCTGACACAGCTCTGCTAGGCACAAAAAAAAAAAAAAATTCAGTGACCAGTTATACAAAACAAGACAAAGAATTTCACTTAATTCTTAAAAGTTTCAAATATAAAACCAGTAGAGTATGTTTTACAATAGTTATAATAATTATATAATTATAATATATATATATATATATATATATATATATATATATAAATAAAATAATAAATAATTGTAATAGTTATGTGTGTGTATGTGTTTAATATGTTTAATTACACAACATAATAATAATATGCTGGTAGCTTTTTCTAACAAAAGCATGAAATGCAACTATTTTAATAGTCACTGCAGTCCAGATACTGCACGAATAAATAGATTTTATTTGAACTAAATGTAGTTAACCTAAATGAAGCGGGCTGTGCCATCATGAAATGTTCCGTATAAACTGTGACGGTCAGACAACAGTCGAAAGATAAAAGCTTTGATGACTAAGTAGTGTTGCATTGTGGGCCAGGAGTTTCTGCTTTCTAGCCGTTCCAGCATTTATTTGGGGATTAACAGCAGCTGACGGGAATGAGTTCTTACTGACACATGTACATAGACTTGTTGCAGAGTGAATCAGACAGATTTAACAGAAAAATACATTAAGTCTTATCCCATCCTCTCTGGGCTTTCATAAATCTCTCTCTCACACAAGCAGAAATGACAATACAAGCATAATAGACTCAGATTCAGTCAATTGACATTTGTATTAGGACTGTAGAAATGTATATTTCAGCAACCTGTATGCCTTTCATTCTTCTGTGGAACACCAATGGAGTAGTCCACCTGAAAAATGTAAATGGTTCCCATTGATTTCCACTTTTTTTCTTTTTTTTTGATAATACAATGGAAGTTAATAGGAAGCTAAACTGCTTGGTCACCAACATTCTTCAAAATATCTTCTTTTGTGTTCTGCAGAAGAAAGAAAGTCTTACAGGTTTGGGACAATTCTACAATAAATGATGATAGAACTTTCACTTTTGGATGGACTATCCTCTGTTTAGGAGAGGCTTGGAAATCCAGCAAATGTGATAATTAGATAGAAGAAAAACTATAATAGAAGAAATAAATGGCTCCTCCCATAAAGATCCTGCCGTCTTGACTCTCTTTGGCAATTTACGCAAGTAACCACCCACACGGTGCTACACCAGTGAAGGCTAATGAACTAGTAAATTAGGCCCAGAGAGCTTTAATTAGTATCAAAGTATGCCAAACTGATGGCTGGCCATTTATCTGCTCACCTCTAACCTCATCTTTTTGATGACTTGAATAGAGCAGGCCAATAAAAGACAAAAGGAAAATGAATATAGATTTTCGCACTCAAGTGGCCGAATCAAATGATTAAGTAGTTCATCACAAGAAAATATAGAATTCTTCCCATGGAGGAATCGACCTGTCCTATAGATACATAAAAAATCTGGCAGGAAATCGTTAGGCATACGTGGAGCTATAGATTGTGTGGAGGATGCCCAACAATTGATCATAATTTCTAAGGGCTTGTACCGGTGAGGGGGTGGAACTACAGCCGTGCAGCGAGGACCCCGAAGCTACAAGAGGAAAACACCAGTAAAAAATCCATCTCAATGCATTTCAATGTGGCATGCTGAAGGTAATGTGCTAGAATCTAAATTGCGTTGGTTCACATCAACCATGTATGATTTCACATCTGCACTGATTACACACAATTTAGCAAATCTAAGCTGTAGTGCACACGTCACTTGTTAATGTGCCCAAGATTACAATATGTAATCCATCAACGCAAGCACCCAGCACTACTCTATGTGAATAACAAGGCATGTTTGGAGTGGCACTACCTCAAAAATAATTGCTGTGCCAATATGAATTAGCAATAGATATAAATAATTACAGCTAAAACTTAGCAATAATGTTTTATTCAAACATACATTATTAAAAAATTCATGATTTGTTAAAAATGTTAACACTGAGTGGTGTGTGTGTGAGAGTGTGTATATTATATTTACATGTATAATTTAGCATAGTTTTGGTTTGTGTCCATCAGCATTATGTAGCCTATTATTGCTGATGCATTATTATTTCATTATTTTGTGTCCATAAGCATTATTATTATTATCATTATTATTATTAATAAAAAAGTTACAATTAAAAAAATATTTTTTTTATCATAACTTTTGTGTCTATCACGCTTCATGAATAACTACATAAAGCATTTATTATTATTATAATAATTATTACACTTGTGTGTGTGTATATATATATATATATATATATATATATATATATATATATATATATATATATATATATATATATATATATATATATATATATATATATATATATATATATATATATATATATATATATATATATATATATATGTGTGTGTGTGTGTGACCCTGGACCACAAAACCAGTCTTAAGTCGCTGGGGTATATTTGTAGCAATACCCAAAAATACATTGTATGGGTCAAAATTATTGATATATTTTTATTTTATGCCAAAACTTATTAGGATATTAAGTAAAGATCATGTTCCATGAAGATATTTTATGAATCGCCACAATTTTACTGTAAATATATCAAAACTTCATTTGGACAAATTTAAAGGCGATGTTCTCAATATTTTGATTTGTTTGCACCCTCAGAATCCAGATTTTCAAATAGTTGTATCTCGGCCAAATATTGTCCGATCCTAACAAACCATACATCAATAGAAAGATTATTTATTCATCTTTCAGATGATGCATGAATCTCAATTTCGATAAATTTGCCCTTATGACGTGTTTTGTGGTCCAGGGTCCTTTGAGTTGAATTTCAAGCAACTTATTCTCATATATACTATTTTTAAAATATTAAATATAAAGTCATACACACACTGCAATCTGAATCATTGTTTTGTATTTTCTTAAAACATTATGAGCCTTAAAGTCTTAAACACTGTTATGTAAATTATATATTCTATTCTATTCTTACTTTTTTATTATTATTCTTATTTTAAAAAATGTTACAATTTAAAAAAAAAATAGCATACCTTTTGTCTATCATGCTCCATAAGTAAATAAATAAATCATTATTATTATTAATAATATAACATTGGTAAAATATTTCTAATTTTAAAAATGTTAAAAAATTATTGTAGCATACCTTTAATTCTATTATACTTCCTAGTTATATAACATATAATCGCTTTGAGTTGAATTTCCAGCAAATTATTCTCATATCCACCATTTTTAAGTCATACACACACACTGTAATCTGAATCACAACTTTGTATTTTGTTGAAACATTATATGTAACATATATGTGTAAATTATATATTATATTATATTATACATTATTAATATATTATATCACATAATGTTATACTTTATCTTGTGAAATATGAAAAACTTTAAAGTTTAAGTTTAAACTTTAATCACTGCTCCTTAATGATCCCTGTCTATTTGAATTATTAGAACAGGTCATTATATTTGTAAAACATGTGGCCTATTCAGTCACAAAGCTCCAAATTGCATCGGTGTACTCAAAAAATGACCCACGCTGAGGGTGGCCAGAGTGCTTGTACGTTTTCCTGTGCAAATCTCCCCAAGAGACGCACAACAATCGTTCCATACGCCTCCCACACAAAAGAACAGGTAAGCTCACGGTTGCCATGGCAGCACACTTCACCTGCCCACTCAATAACCCCTTTTACTTTCCTCTTCGGTTAATGTACCAGGTCAGAACACAGCAGCTAGAGGGACACCAAAACTAGTTATTTAAGAACTAAAACCCATCTGCAGATGGACTCTGTTTTTGCGTGTTTATCGTGACACCATTACATGATATCCGGCTATTTTAAGGAAATCAGAAAACAAACAGACAGGAAAATGTCAGAGGGTAGAATGAAAAAAAAAGGTAGAAGAACTGGTTGAGAAAGAAAACTGCTGTAGAAAACAACTACATGGTGATTTTGCTCACAACAGCCACTCCTGCAAGAGACAGAGAGGGAAAGAAGACAAAAAGAGAGGCCAAATGAAAGACACAAAGCAAATGAGTGAGCCGAGGGAGTTTGTGTGCCCCTGTCTCCCTTCAGGCTGAGCTTTAGTTCACACTGACCATGTGATTGGTGGGAGGAATCAGGGTTTGGTTGCTGGGTTTTACAGCTTTCCATTTGTCTGAGAGAGTAGCTGAGCTAGCAAAGCCCTCTGACCACTTTCCCTGCTGCTAACACACACACACAGCACTGATGACTATCACACAATTACACACCAATTACCACACTACCATCTTCACACGGTGCTAATCACAACACTGCTGACACTAACATGCATGCTTTGAAGAGAAGAAAACATAGTTGGGTAATTCTCATAAAAACAAGTCCACCTGAAAATTACATATAAAAAGTAAGACATTTTACTCATTATATATGTTATTGGTAAATATCACAGATCAAATAGATAAACAATGCAGATTTATACACACACACACACACACACACACACATCAAATATATGAATATAACATATAATATTAAATTAATACTTTAATTTATATTCTTTTTTTTATGACAATTTATCTTTAAGGCAAAACTTAAAATGTATCTGTAAAAACAGTAACATTATATTATTACAATTTAAAATAACTGTTTTCTATTATATATATATATATATATATATACACAATCTTGAAAAAAAGTATCCCAGTTTTCACAAATATATGCCCTACAAATATGCACAGACCACATCGGAAATGTTTAAGGGAACTGCAACAAACCTGGCTGGGAAACGCTTTCCCAATGTCTATTCTGAAAGGTGAGATTTTTGTATTTTTAGCATCCTGATCATATGAATCCTTAACTTTATTGGATATTACAGCCTAAATAAGATGACGAAATTAATGTTACACAATTACTGTAGCTGTGAAACATTATGTAAGCTGGCTACCTTCCCTTACAAAAACAAACCATGATTATACAAAAATAAATAGCCTATATACATATATTAATTATATATATAAAAGATAAATACAAATAAAAGTGGCTAAAGCATGGTAAATTAACCACACTAACCACGTTATTTGTACAACTGTGGTTATACAGATGGTAATCAATGCTCCCCCCCCCCCCCCCCCCCCCCCCCCCCAAAAAAAAAAAACCCATGGTTACTACACTTTTAATATAATAGAGCCATGGTTCTTTTTTTTTTTTTAAGTATGTCTCTGTATTTGGTTGTGTTGCGGGTATTTGCAGCACACATGCTGTCAAAAATGATGAGGATGTTTTCTTAATTTGCTGGTGCTTTTTCTATTTGCATGTGTTTTCTTAAGTTGCAGCGCGCTGAGCTCTCTCGGCCACTGTAATAAAGTAATAATATTCAATATAATCACGAGAATTTGAATCTGAAAACAAGTCTCACTCAAAATAAATCTTGCACTAATCTTATGCAAAATACTCTTCTTTTTGACTGTAACCAAGACAGACAGCCTGAAATTCACCCACTTCTTCACATCACTAAACCTGCTTTACCTCTCTAAAGGATTTCAATAGGTACGGTGAGCTACTTCTGCTCCACAGGCTAACAAGTCTCCCTCTCTAAACCACAAGAGGTTTGTTCTCACTGAAATTCCCAATTAGCTGCTATGGACAGTTCTCTCTGGAGACTGGAGTCTCTGCTGCTCTGTGACCTCTCGCCAAATTGAACTGCTTAGAAATCTTAAGCAATTTAATGTAGATTGGCTCCCATTGGACCTGAAGGGCAATGTCAGACTTATTCAATCTCTATGCTCATGTGCTGCTGCTGAAGTACATTTCTTGCCATTTCTATGATAACATAAAGCGTAATGTACAACAGGAATTCCCGTTCATCTAAATGGTGAATTAAATAAATCAATGTCTACTTTTGAATGATCATCACTGGAACTGAACATCAACTCTCCTTGGTATTGTTTTTCAACCGTAAGAAATTATTGAATAAAGTAATCTGAGTGACATTTGTCATCTTCATTCTTTGGGACATGCGTGTGGCATATGCTACTACCCTGAAAGAACAGCCATCTAAACGCATAAAAGAGCCAGAAACCAATTAACATGACACTCAAGTATTGCCTTTATAATTATAAGGTGGTTCATGTTTCTGCATCCAAATCGTGTGTTCAAACATCCATTATGTCTTTCCTCAGTTCCTGATTTATCTATTCCCATCATAAGCAGGACCAAAGACAAGAGATATCAAGTCAAAATGAGCCTGAAATTGCCATTAAATGCTAATTTCTTCCTAGCCGCTCTGCCCTCACTGAGTCTGGCAGACAAAGAGATCTCAAACCAGAATAAATTGCAGCACATACCCAGAGCAATTCAAAGTTTAATAAAACGTATATTAAGGCCAATATTAAGCATTATAAGTGAGTGCCCAACGCCATTGCCATGCAAATTATGCCACAGCTACTCAAATTGGAAGTGTCTGATAAAAGCAAATTATGAGAATTGAAATTCGGTTAATGTAATTTCAAAACAATCCGCACACGGTGGCAGAGCCAACAGCCTAAACAGAAGAGCAAAGAGCTGATTTTGGGTGGGGAATTGTTTGATTAATTGTTAGCGAAGCCAAGTGTGATGAAAGGGCAATTTTATTAAGGATGGATGGATGGGTGGATGGGTGAGTGGATGGATGGATGGGTGGGTGAGTGGATGGATGGATGGGTGGGTGGGTGGATGGTAGAGTCCACTCATAATCCTAATATTTTATTTTTTGGGATCAACTCCCAGCCTTATATAACAACATATTACTTGCAATGCCAACACACATACTGCCAACTGAAAGGAACAGAGTTATACCTATCCAGCCTCATCAGTCCAAAGATATGCTGTTTGGGTGCTGTTTAAGGTGCCAGTGTAATGCTGTGTCTTATCACACAAGCATGGAAGGAAAACCCACCTGCTGTTTTCGGCTCAAAAAGCACAAATGAACAAGGTTGTTAAACTAAGCTTGTTGTTGTGTATCAAGCAGTTCACACTGCTGAAACAAACTATTATGAGTGAAAAAAGAGACAAACTGAAAAGATGTTGCCTGAAAACCACAAAAAAAAGAGAGACTGCAAACAGGCAGCTGTGAGAAAAGCCAAAAAAACAAAAGGATCTGACATATTCAGACCACTCTCAGCTGGCTTTCCAACAATTCAACAGTACCTTCTCCATTTACAACTGCTTATTGTTAGCACTTAACATTTGCAGTCAAAAAATGTATTTCACATAATACATCACTTCAAGGGCTTAGATTGACAGATAGACAGACAGACAGATATACAGACAGAGCGACAGACAGAAAGACAGATAGACATAGAACGACCGACCGACCGACCGACAGACAGACAGACAGACAGACAGACAGACTGACAGAACGACCACAAACAGACAGACAGACAGAGAGATAGATAGATAGACAGACATAGAATGACAGAACGACTGACCAACAGACAGACAGACAGACAGATAGCTTAGTAGATAGTAGATAGAACAGAAAAAAGTAGATAGAATAGAAAAAAGAAAGCTTGTGTTAGTTTTACAAAAAAAGCTAGCAGTTAGAGAATGAATATGCAATTGATAGAGGGTCAAAAGGGTGTGTGTTTTTATAAATAAAAAGAAGACAGATAGATAAAATAAAATTAGAATAGAGAGTGCTAGAGTTAGAGGGTCAAATAAAGGTGGAAGAGATTTGTTTTTAGCCGTTTCTTGAAAATGGGTAAGGATTCAGCTGCTCGGATTGAGTTGGGCAGGTCATTCCACCAGATGGGAACAGTTAATGAAAAAGTCTGTGAAAGTGAATTTGTGCCTCTTTGGGATGACACAATAATGCATCGTTCACTTGCAGAACGCAAGCTTCTAGAGGGCACATAAGTCTGAAGTAATGAATTTAGGTAAAGGGGTGCAGAGCCAGTGGTGGTTCTGTAGGCAAACATTAATGTCTTGAATTTAATGCGAGCAGCTATTGGTAGCCAGTGCAAATTGATGAATAGAGGTGTGACGTGCATTCTTTTCATTAATCTTGCAGCGGCATTTTGGATTAATTGTAGAGGTTTGATGGAACTGGCTGGAAGACCTGCCAAGAGAGCATTGCAATAGTCAAGTCTGGACAGAACAAGAGCCTGAACAAGGAGTTGTGTTGCATGTTCCGAGAGAAAGGGCCTGATCTTCTTAATATTGTATAATGCAAATCTGCAGGACAGGGCAGTTTTAGCAATGTGGTCTGAGAAATTCAGCTTATCATCAATCACAACTCCAAGGTTTCTGGCTGTTTTTGAAGGAGTTATGGTTGATGAGCCTAACTGAAAGGTGAAATTGTGATGAAGTGATGGGTTTGCTGAAACTACAAGCAGTTCTGTGTTTGCTAGGTTGAGTCGAAGGTGATGGTCTTTCATCCAGCAAGAAATGTCTGTTAGACATGCTGAGATGCAAGCAGCTATCGTCGGATCATCAGGATGGAATGAGAGGTAGAGTTCAGTGTCATCAGCATAGCAGTGATATGAAAAGCCATGTTTCTGAATGACAGAACCTAGTGATGCCATGTAGACAGAAAAAAAGAAGTGGTCCAAGAACTGAGCCCTGACGCACCCCACTAGCTAGATGTTGTGACTTGGATACCTCACCTCTCCAAGATACCTTGAAGGACCTATCTGAGAGGTAAGACTCAAACCACTGGAGTGTGGTTCATGAGATACCCTTTCTCAATAGGGTCGACAGGAGGATCTTGTGGTTGACCGTATCAAAAGCAGCAGACAGATCCAACAAGATAAGTAATGAAGACTTGGAAGCCGCTCTTGCAAGTCTTAGGGCTTCAACAACTGAGAGCCAGGCAGTTTCGGTCGAATGTCCTCTTCTGAAGCCAGATTGGTTACTGTCCAGGAGGTTATTCTGTGTGAGAAACACAACTCGTTTGAAAAGTAGAAGGGAAACCGGTCTATAGTTCCCTAAAAGAGTTGGGTTAAGAGTGTTTTTTTTAAGAAGAGGGGTTTATACGAGCCTGTTTAAATGGTGAGGGAGAAATTCCAGTGTGAAGGGATGTGTTAACGATGTGAGTGAGTGCCGGTACAACTGCAGGAGAAATGGCTTGAAGGAGATGAGATGGAATAGGATCAAGCGGACAAGTAGTAGGATGACTGAAAAGGATGAGTTTAGAGACTTCAACCTCAGAGAGTGGAGAGAAGGATGTGAACGAATGCATGTTTGCTGGTAAGATGTGTTTGACAGATTGTGGTGTGGAAAATTGTGCAGTGAGGTTTGTAATTTTATTAATGAAGAATGTGGCAAAGTCGCCAGCTGTTAGAGTTGATAAAGGAGGGGGAGGAGGAGGACAAAGGAGGAAGGAAAATGTTTTAAAGAGTATGCGAGAGCGAACTGTTAATTTTGTCATGATAGTATGTCCTTTTAGCAGTGGAGACATTAGCATAGAAGTCAGAGAGGAGTGATAGGAGGATTTTGTGATTTGCACCATAACTTTTATGCAGCCCTGAGTTTAGAACGATTTTCGCGGAGAACGTCAGATAGCCAAGGGGCAGAAGGGGTAGTACAGGCAGGCCTGGAAGGTAAGGGGCAGACAGTATCTAAACAAGATGTCAGAGTGGAACAGAAAGTATCAGTAGCACTGTTAGCATCAAGAGATAATAACTGTTTAGGGGGAGGAAGCGAAGATGAAACCATAGCAGATAGCCGGGAGGGTGAGAGTGAGCGTAAGTTACATCGAAAAGTGACATGTGGAGGGGTATGTGATGTGTCAGGAATCATGTTAAGGTTAAGAGTGAGGAGGAAGTGATCCGAGAGTGCAGTGGAGCAACCAGCACATGATCCGTGGAGCAGTGTCGTGTGTAAATAAGGTCCAGTTAGTTGCCTGATTTGTGAGTAGCCGTAGTTAACACTCTCTTGAGATCAAAAGAGGCAAGTAGAGTGTGGAAGTCTGCAGCATGAGGTTTACGGCTTATGGGGCAGTCGTGGCCTAATGGATAGAGAGTCGGACTTGTAACCCAAAGGTCGTGGGTTCGAATCTCAGGTCCGGCAGGGATTGTAGGTGGGGGCAGTGAATAACCAGCACTCTCTCCACCTTCAATACCACGACTGAGGTGAGACCCTTGAGCAAGGCACCAAAGCCCCAACTGCTCCCCGGTGGCCGCAGCATTGGCTGCCCACTGCTCCGGGTGTATGTTCACTACTGTGTGTGTGCACTTGGATGGGTTAAATGCAGAGCACAAATTCTGAGTATGGGGTCACCATACTTGGCCACACACCCCTTTCCCTTTATCTAGGTGGATGTTGAAGTCTCCAAGTATAATTAAGGGAGTACCATCCTCAGGAAAGGATATGACTGACAGACTGCAACGGTTTGAGTTAAAAATCATTTTTTTAAAAACTAAAAATTAGTTTGTGTTCTACTGAAGAAACAAAATCACCTACATCTTGGATGCCCTTGGAGTAAGCAGATAAACATAAAATTTTCTTTTTTGGGAGAACTGTCCCTTTACTGTAGTATTATTGTTCTGAGAGTAAATTCAGAATCAATAGAATCTATCTATTTATCTATCTATCTATCTCTGGTAGCAAATTAAACTGGAAATCCTTTGCACTCTCACCTATACAGATAAGTACATACCATAAATCATATGCAGAAATGAGAGCATACTGTAACATTTGTTTAACATAATGGATTAGGTTCATTTCCATCCACCTACAGTCTCAATGTCATCTACATATGCTCTACGCTTTCAGCCCACTCTACGATATAATTAGAATTTTAAGTTCTTGCAGATGAAAAATTACTTTCTTAAGCACATTGCAGCTCAGTCAGGTGTTATGGAAATATTGCCTACTCATCAGTCATTTCTTCTCATTGCATTTAGCCGGGTAATTATTTCAAAGAATCCCACACTGATGTTCTTCGCTATGGAAGACAAATCCAGGCCGTCTTTGTGTGTGACTGGGGATCATAGAAATGTTGATTTTGCCCTTCTCTGCTCCGCTAGCGTAAAAAGCTTTATCATCAGTCCTGTTCGAGCTTTACAGCACACTAGCGAGTGCATCAGCCAAATCATCTAATACCGCACAATCACGAAAGGTTCCTCAGATGCTGTTGAGCCAGTGTGTCAGATTGAAGGTGATCTGGGCTGTGATTGGTCACAAAGACGAGAATTTGTTTGAGCTGTTTTGGCATGTTAGCCTTCAGGGTTTGTTGTTAAGGTCACCTTTTCAAGCTTCTTCTTATATAATCTTTTAGAGATACTCATTGCTTGTGACTTTTTCACAAAGGCCTCCTTCACAGTGTTTGGGAAGCTTTGTTAAAAATGGAACTTGCTGAGCTACACATAATTTAAGGTGGTTAAACTACAGTCAAAGTCAAAAAGTGCTTTGATACACTGCAGTTACTCCACTGTTAGATACAAATGCTAACAAAAAGTACCTTAAAACAGATTTCTGATTGGTCAATATAGTGTTTCTGTTATGCAAAAATGTATAAAAAAGTAACAGTGATAACACAAAGAACCTGTAGTTGCATAGCAATGTTTTGTTATGTCACAAACTACATCTTAGAGCTGAAGGATGGAATGTGAATTTGTGTTATAAATAGTGTTAATGTATAAAAATATAATATAATATAATATAATAATATCTGAAAATCAATATAAATTACTATGCAAGACTGATTGCTTTATTGCTTAAATATATAAGATAACAAATAATACCAGATCATAGAATGCATTAATCAGAGAAATATTATTCTGACGCAAAAACTAGGCAAGTTTTTAAAAAGATCAAAAGTATTAAACTTGAGCATATTAATTAAAAATAAAAATAATTCAAATAAAAACAGCTATATGAATAAAATGAAAACAGTAATGAACAGTTTCTAAATTTTGATACAGACATAAAATGATCTATTGCATTTTTCCTGACTTGATTTGATTACTAATTTATTTTCAATGAAGCACTGAAGAAACAATTCACTAAAATGAATCTGACCTTCCAACAGGACAAGGCAGGTAGCTCATTGTTAAATAAAATGAACATTTACAACTATTAACAATCATTTTTCTAAATAAAATAATAAATAAAGCTGAAATAAAATAAAACAAGATGAATATTAGAAGTTTAAAAACTTAAACTAGAAAATTAGAAATGTGGCCCTGACAACTAACTGATAAAAATTAGTTGAAGTTGAAGTATTAAATGTACTAAAACTAAATAAAAACAAAGCTACATAAAAACATTGGGGGGGGGGGGGGGGGGTATGATAAAATCACATAGCAAAACAACTAAAACTTAAATTGAAAATTGAGGCCAAATCAAAATATTATAAATAATATAACAGTGAATATAAATGATAATAAGATAACACTGTTCCAGTGCTATGTACCAGGTGTGCCCAAACTCGGTCCTGGAGGGCCGGTGTCCTGCAGAGTTTAGCTCCAACCACAATTAAACACACCTGAACCAGCTAATCAAGCTCTTACTAGGATACTATACTAGAAACTTCCCAGCAGGTGTGTTGAGGCAAGTTGGAGCTAAAGTCTGCAGGACACCGGCCCTCCAGGACCAAGTTTGGGCACAACTGCTAAATACTGTCTAGGTGAGCCTCAGCTTATTCTGTGTTAAAGCTGCATGTGCAATACAATGTGACACAAAAAAGTGTTGCCAAATTTTGTCATGGGACAGTATGTGTTACTTGTTTAAAAATATATCTTGTTATTGAACTACAGGGAAATAAAAGACTGAAGGGCCGCTTCAGTCTTCATGGTTTAGTTATATTGGCATTGCAGTCATGACTTTCTGATCCATACAATTAATTCAATCTCCTGATGGCTGAACCTGCATAAGCATTTTTTTCAAAATAAAAAAAGATTCATTCTATCAAAGAGACTTGGTACAGATCGAGACCACAGCATGCACCTCGGCACAGAATTATGCGGACAGTAAACACAAAAGCTCCGGTGAGCACAAAGATGGTGCATTTCTATGTATCCCTTGGGTTTCCATGTGAGCACAAACTTTGTCACAATGTATCTTGCACTTAAACCTTGGCACCAGCATCCATGAAATATCTCATTTTATGTACTGAAAAGTCTATAGCTGAGGGGAATGACAAGTGCTAGATTTTGACCATCTATTACTCATGGTTTCAAAGTCCCCTTAAAGGTATGATTCACCCCAAAATGAGAATTTGCTGAAAATTTACTCAGGCCATCCAAGATGCTGATGTGTTATTCTCTTTATCGCAAGAAATAAATCCAAATAAATTTTAATCCATCATTAAGGCGCTTTACCTTTAAAGCACCTTTCTTGGATAAAGAAACAAACTCGTATAAATCTTATACGGCTTGAGGGTGAGTACATTTTCAGTAAATATAAATTTTTGGGTGAACTATTCCTTTAAGAGCACCTATAACCATATAATTTGTTGGAAATCCACTTACTACTGACAACACCCATTGTGTGCAAGAAAGCCGCTTTAGGCGAAAAAAATCATATCTATCATCTAATAAACTGATGAATATTCACAGGATATGTGTGTGCACATCTGACTTGAACTATTGTACTCCTCACCTGACAAAATCTATTATTTATCAAGCAATTTGCCTTTACTGTAAACCATTCCTGAGAACAACCAGTCCCCCCTGTCAAATTCAATTAAAGTCTCACTTATTCAGGTTTGTTAGGATCAATTAATTAGCGCAAGAAAAAACAAAAACAAACAAACATCATTTTCACACAAACTACTCAACAATTATAAACAATCATCCTAACAATTGCTTCATTAAAAGACCGAATCTGTTGCTTTTTATTAAAGCCGAAACCTCCAAGCAAAGGAGTCCATCAATAGACAAATTAATTATGTCAATAAAAGAACTGACAAGTGAGAAACGATGACAAAGGCAGTTGATCTTGACAGGGGAATTTCAAGGTATGTGATCAATTTTACTTAAACTCTAACGTGCCCACACAAGCAATAAGACCATGCTCAGGGTCCTGAAAGCTAAATCGTCCTTGCATTCTGACCCAAGAGAAATTACGAGCTGTTCACAGATTCCCTATTTAATGTTTAATGAAACAGCTTAATGACATTTTATTATGTGTGTAATTATGGTGTACAAACACTCACAGAATAGAGTGCAATGTCCAGGAATACCATCCTTGCAGTTTAACTAATGAATGGTCTTGGATTGTGGGTATTTGCTGGGTAGGTTTTTGTAGATTGTTAACTGAAATAAGCTTTCAATTCAGAATAAATTTCTTTTTATTTACTAGGTCAAATGAAATCACTATGAATTACTGTAGTGATTAATCTTTTTAAAGAAATGTAATTTTACCAAAACTTTTATTTTATTAAATTGAAAGACATTCGTTACCTGTGTGTCTATGTCTATATCTATATATCTATCTATCTATATATGTGCTATAATTTTTTTCGTTTAACGCGTTAAAATTATTTAACTCCGTTAACACAGGGACGGAGCCTAGAATTGACCACCCCACTCATAACTGTTGTTTCTGTCTGTTTTTTCTTGACACAAAGTGCATTTATTCAGTCGCAGAACATCTTTACGATCACATCAATTCGGAGACATTTCAGACGAGTGCTCCAACTTCACTTCAGCGGCAGGCGCGAGTCAAACAAGCGCGGAAACCGGCACGCGCTAGCCTGTATCAATTCTAATCAAAGCGCGAAATAATCTACGTGCATGCAATGTCCTGGTCTGTTAAGGCATGAAGTTACCAAAAAGGCGAATAAAGCTGCCTTAAAACTGTGCGTGCATGTAATATGTTATATGAGTTATATTAAGAACATGTCTCTGAAATGGTTTTCAAAACTGTCCTGGAGCATCCCAGCACTGTATCCCTCATCTAACACACCTGATTCAACTCGTCAGTTCATCAGTAGACACTGAAATGGGTCCGACCTGAAATGGGTCAGAAAAGATGATGAGAGTTGAGAGAAAATACGATGCATGTCAGATCTGCTTCATGTTCTGCAGCAACAGCTCTTAAAGAAATAACAGCCAAAAACAACCTAATAACCAGCTTCTGTGATGTCTGTTCATCAAGCATAAAATAAATTAATACATTTTATATAGTTGTAAGTATTTAGTGTTTGATAACTTTCTTAAATCTTTGTATATTTCTGCTGAGGGGCACAGGTAGCCTAGCTAAATATGATATTTATTATAATGGGTTTATGTGAAGATTGTTTTAAGTTCACTTAAACTAGAAGTTATTTTTAAAGTCTTATAAATGTTAAAATTGATAGCTCTTAATTATAATGTAATGTTTAATGGCTATAGTCAATGGTTAAATATTAGGGAAAATTGTTTATAGGGAAATCAGTATTACTTGGTATCAGTGATACTGGCCTCCAGTCATAAAAAAAAGATGCCATTAAACAAATATTAAAAATATGTTGTTTGTACATTAATTTGAAGATTGAATGTGAAATTATTGCAATATAAAAGTATATTAAAAAACTTATTATAATGTCAGGTGGGATTAATCGCAATTAATTTCAGAAAATATGTGCGATTAATTAGTTGTTTTTTTAATCGATTGGCAGCACTAATCATATATATATATATATATATATATATATATATATATATATATATATATATATATATATATATATATAAAATGGGCTGTCAATAGATTACATTTTTTAATCGCACCCTTTTTTTGTGTGATTAATCACGATTAATCGCACACTTATGAAATTAAGCATATACCATTTATCTTGCTTAATACGCTAATTTTGTCATTATTTACTATATCCAGCAAAGTAAACCAAAAGATTGAAGGGTGATTCTCACAAACTGTATTTTCTGCAAGCTTATTTCAAGATAAATTTAGATATATTTTCAATAAAAAGGACACTTGGGAGACTCCAAAAGGACACCAAAGAACCAAATGATATAAGAAGCTCATATGATTGATACATTTGTGCACACTGACTAAACACAGCAACATACACGAGACAAATCAAAACCTTATCCTGAATGTGTGTGGAAAACAATGTGAATGCACCGAAATGTGTCTGTACATGAATACAACATATGATCTGTGCGTCAAGAGCGCTCAAACACGGTGTGTTTTCATTCTAACGTGTGCTTACGACTCCTGTACGTCACCGCAATCATCTTACCTTGATTGCAATCCTCAACCATCAAAACTCAAACATCAAAAGAAGCTGGTTTGCTTTATTTAGCCATGAAAAAGTAGTTTGCATATCATACAGTGGTGGGATGTTTTGACTTTACGCTCAGTCTGTATTTCACACTGCGCAAGTGAGCTCTCGTGCTCTTCAGAAACAACCACAGAGCTTGAGCGAAACACACTGGAATTAATAATTCACTGAAAACGCAAATTGAGTATCTATTCTCTCTGCCATCTCTTATGTAATCAGCCTGGTATTCTTTACATTAACCCTGTTTTGGACTAATTTCTTGAATGGATTCGCTTGCTGGATCACTGGACTGAAAACTTTCCCAGAGTTTAGCGGCTTAAAATTATCTGATTGCAAACAGAGAAGCGAAATTGGGAAAAGGTTTAGAATAGAAATTGTGTTTCAGTAATTCTGCGTTAAATTATTTTAACGCATTTAGGGTTTTGAATTAATCGCATGCGTTAACGTTGACAGCCCTAATATATACAGTATATTCATATATATACACACACACACACACACACACAAACACATACACATACACACACCTTGCTAGAACCGGATTGGACCCCCTTTTGCCTTCAGAACTGCCTTAATTTTTGGTGGCATAGATTTAACAAGGTGTTGGAAACATTCCTCAGAGATTTCGGTCCATATTGAGATGATAGCATCAGAAGATGGGTACACTGTAGTCATAAAGGGATGGACATGGTCAGCAACAGTACTCAGGTAGATGTTTAAATGATGCTCAATTGGTACTAAGGGGCCCAAAGTGTGCCAAGAAAATATCCCCCACACCATTACACCATCACCACCAGCCTGAACCGTTGAAACAAGGCAGGATGGATCCATGCTTTCATGTTCTTTACGCCAAATTCTGACCCTAACATCTGAATGTCGCAGCAAAAAACGAGACTCATCAGACCAGGCAACGTTTTTCCAATCTTCTGTTGTCCAATTTTCGTGAGCCTGTGCGAATTGTAGCCTCCGTTTCCTTTTCTTAGCTGACAGGAGCGGCACCCGGTGTGGTCTTCTGCTGCTGTAGCCCATCTGCTTCAGGATTCGACGTGTTGTGCGTTCAGAGATGGTATTCTGCATACCTTGGTTGTAACGAGTGGTTATTTGAGTTACTGTTGCCTTTCTATCATCTCTAACCAGTCTGCCCATTCTCCTCTGACTTCTAACATCAACAAGGCATTTTCGTCCACACAACTGCCGCTCACTGGATATTTTCTCTTTTTAGGACCATTCTCTCTAAACCCTAGAGATGGATTTGTGTGTGAAAATCCCAGTAGATCAGCAGTTTTTGAAATACTCAGACCAGCCCATCTGGCACCAACAACCATTCCACATTCAAAGTCACTTAAATCCCCTTTCTTCCTCATTCTGATGCTCGGTTTGAGCTTCAGCAAATCATCTTCACCACATCTAGATGCTTAAATGCATTGAGTTGCTGCCATGTGATTGGCTGATTAGCAATTTGTGTTACCAAGCAATTGAGCAGGTGTACCTAATAAAGTGGCCAGTGTGTGTGTGTGTGTGTGTGTGTATGTAGATACGACACAGTGGTGTCACGGTTCGGTACGTTTTCGATACAGGGGCAGGGCAATCGGTTATGTCACAATG
Source organism: Barbus barbus (assembly GCF_936440315.1). Taxonomy (NCBI): domain Eukaryota; kingdom Metazoa; phylum Chordata; class Actinopteri; order Cypriniformes; family Cyprinidae; genus Barbus; species Barbus barbus. Next base: position 17,905,722 of record NC_136763.1, read on the forward strand.
TTGGAAATATTTCTGTTTTAAACCATGAAGGCGATAACTTTGTCTAGTGCTCTTATGAATGTTTATAACATGATTTGTGAAAATTTCACTACTATACTGAATGACATAGCATAGACTTCTTCATGGCTAGTGTTTGCGTAGTTCATTAAATTTCATTATGTAACCTACTTGTTCTACAGATCTGTGTACTAGTGTTAAATACTGTTTTTGATAGTGTTGATAACGTTTCTGACAGATAATATCACGATAGTTTTGAGTTTCCTTTACCGAATGTCGTATCCTGTTAACAATAACCTGTCCATGGGCTTTTTTGATTACTGTCAGTTTGAGTGCCAGTAATTGTAGTGTTGCCAGATATTGTTATTAAAAGTAAAAAAAATATATATATATATTATTTTACATTATTTTGCAAGTAAGCACAATGACGACTCATCCAGGAGGTCATAAAAAACCCAGAACAACATCTAAAGAACTGCAGGCCTCACTTGCCTCAATTAAGGTCAGTGTTCACGATTCAACAATAAGAAAGAGACTGGGCAAAAACAGGATCCATGGGAGAGTTCCAAGGCAAAAGCCACTGCTGACCAAAAAGAACACAAAGCCTTGTCTCACAGTTGCCCCAAAATTTCTTGATTATCCCCAAGACTTTTATTAGATTAGAGTTATTTGATTTTGGGGGCAATTACTTTTTCACGTAGTGCCAGGCAGGTTTTAAAAGCTTTTTTTTTTAATGAAATCAAATTATTTCAAAACTGCATTTTGTATTTACTCGGGTTCTCTTTGTGTAATATTAAAATTTGTTTGATGATCTGAATCATTCAATTGTGACAAATATGCAAAAAAAATAAAAATACAGGAAGGGGGCAAAAACGTTTTCACACCACTGTGTGTATATAAATTGTTCTTTTCTTGATGAACTATCAAGTCCTTAAAGATTAAGATTTCAAAATGTTAAGCAGCACAACTCATCATTGATAATAAGAAATGTTTCTTGAGCAGAAAATCAGAATATTAGAATATTGAAGAACACTGAAGACTGAAGGAATAGATGCTGAAAATTAATCTTTGCTATCTCAGAAATAATATACATTTTAAAATGTACTAAAAAAAGTTTAAATTGTGATAATTTCACAATATTACAGTTTTTACTAGATAGATATAGACGGACGTACGGACAGACAGACAAACAGATAGACTTTTGTGGCCTCATGGTCAATGTCTCAAATTTGCTTACATTTGATTAGCGATATACAGTTGGGCAAAAAAGTATTTAGTCAGCCACCAATTGTGCAAGTTCTCCCACTTAAAAAGATGAGAGAGGCCTGTAATTTTCATCATAGGTACACTGACTAAATACTTTTTTGCCCAACTGTATAAATAGTACAGAATCCTATTTTTTCAATCATAAGTTGTTTTTTACAAACAAACAATAAATAAATAGAAATACTATTCCACTCTATTACTATATTGGCCACCATGCTCATTAGATATCAGTATCAACCATTAATTAAACCCACATCAGAGCACCACCAATTCAATGTGTCATTTATGAACCCCTGCAGGTGAATTCTGGCTTGACGTGAAGCATCATGAAATATGAGTGTACGAACAGTGCTGAAAGTTAAAGAGAAGTTTGCATAATATTCATGTGATCTCTGATGTAGCATTCATTAAACCGAGCTCCAAAATGTAGAGAATGTGAGAAGGATCCAGCTCGATCTCTCATAGTCGATAGCACTCTAATCCAGAATTATGCATGTGCATAACTGATGCTGCTGCACTGCCCTGCAGGTAGAAGCGATAAGCAATCTCACTGCATCTAATGACCTATAAGCATATATGGGTCCGTGCGATAAATTATTCAGCTGACACAATGCGCGAGGTTCATTTCTGGTTCAGTGCGACCACATTTTCACACTAAATACAGAAACAAAATTTTGGACAGTGCCCACATGTGAATGCAGGGAGACCTGTGGGGGTGTAAATGTGGTGGAGACTTGTCAAGGAGAAAGAATGACTTCAGAATGAATAATTCAAAGAATAAACACTGGCTCAACAGAACAGCCAGACTTTAAATGTATGATTTCAGCCGACGCTGAGAGCACATTATAGTATTTTCAGTATTTTCCAACTCAGACCGAGTTAGACGTATCACACGTAATGATATAATGATCAAGTGCTTATGGCTTTCTCGCGGTCCTCCATCGGCGGTAAGAATAGAAGATGTACGTAATATTGCAGGAAAGTGCCTCCTGAAGCCCATTCTGCTAATATCAATCCAATGATCTGAGGAAATCAGCCGTCTACAAAGAACTGTGGCTTTCACTGTCAGAGATGAAGAGAAGCCTGAATCAGTGCTTTGAGGAACAAAAGCCGGACTTCTGCTAATTGCTTTTAAAATGGCAGTGGGTAAAAAAAAAAAAAAACATTGTGAGAACTCACAAAAAGAAGGCCAGGCTAGAATTTGAGCTATAAAGCCTAATTATACCCCACAAAAGCAGTCTGTTCCATTTAGAATAAAAAGAAACTCAGAGCAATAACAGCCATGCCATTAACAATTAGTCTCCACTGCACCTAATTAGACAGAGAAGATAAAAAAACAGGTTCTAAATTTAAACCGTTTGCCTATTCTGCAAGGCTCAATACGCTGTGCAAATAACATCTAAAGAGCCGCAGCACCAAGGGGACGGTTCAAGACTGGCCATTGAGGAGAAACACAAGGCTATATCTGCTGCTTAATGGTAATAAACTTCTCTAGCCAAACCCAAGAGAGGTTACAAATGACCACACCACCCCTGAGGGTAAACATCCCTAAATGGTTATTCATTCTATTCTACAGAAAGTGGAATGACACTAAATTGGGGAATATATCTCCAATTACACTTTTGTTAATGCCTGGATTCTACGTACTGCACTGAGCCGTGATATAGCCTGCGAGCTCTCTGTTAGCATTGCAAATATTTCATAAAACATAAAAAAAATTACGTGAAACGTCACATTTTACGCTAGCACTGCGGGGTAGACTACTGGAGTGAATCAGGATATTCAGGAGGAAAAAAATATGATTTTATGCGTATGGAACTGGTTCGGATTGTCTACTGTAAATGACAGGTAGCTGAAGGAGAGGAGCTGAAAAATAATAAAAAATAAAATCCTGCAATGGCAACTGTCCGCCATTTCCGGGGTGTAACAGTACAGATGTTCCGAATATTTTCGGTACGGGTCTTTTGGTTCGGTACGCAAGTGTATCGCACAAATCGTTTAATTTTTTCAGGATATTCAGACAATAAATGCTCTTTGATGCTCATCTCACCCCTCACGTAAATGCTCAACTAGTGTTTCAACCGCGGAAAGACGTCATTAAACAGCTTGTAAACAAAATGTCATGCAGCATTGTAATTATTTAATGTATATGTTAAATTAAAAATTTTATTGAACAAATTATAAAGCTGTAAATTATTATATTTCAACAACAAATAGAAACTGTATAATTTAGAAGTTAATTTAAAAACAATTTACATGTTTGGATATTTTTTTTTTTGAGTGTTGTTTATTATAGTTAAAAATAAACAGAAGCCTAATTGAATTTAAGTTTGAGCATTGTTGTTAATTGTAACCTTATAGTAATGTAAAAGTGCACCCTGTAGTTTAGAGCAGAAGCTGAGGTAGATTTTTGTCCCTAAGAAAATTTTAATTATAATTTAATTTATTTAAAGAAAGAGCAATTTGTTCATTAAACAATTTTTAAATAACAAAATGCAATTTATGTGTAGTTTTTTTTCCTCCTGCTGTACCGAAATCATACCGAACCCTGACGTCAAAGCCAAGGTACGTTCTGAACGGTCATGTTTGTGTACCGTTACACCCCTACTCCCTATATAACACAATTTTAATTATTTTATTTGAATAATTATAATAAATAATATTACATAAATAAATATTTTTAAATTAATTAATATAATTCATTTAATATAATATCTATTTGTGTTATTAATTAACTAATTTACTAACAGTGATTATTCCAAAATGATCAAATCTGTTAGTAAAAAGAAATTTGATGAACGATTACAAAGAAACATTTTTGTACTCTTTGGAACAACATGCATTACTAAATCTTCACAATGCGACTAGGAACGGAAATAAATAGCCTTAACTTCAAAGTTAATTGCCCTTTGGAACTTCCAAGCCATTTTCCTTCTAAAATGGATCCATAAAAACTAGAGCTGGAAAATAAAGAGTACATATACTGCCCAGCCTGTAATGACATCAAACAACAAGTAAGTGGTCTATTTTGAAGGACACACTCATAATCTTAACTCCTCTTGGATTTGTGATTGGCTTGATGAAATATAAAAGACACTGGTCAAAAGCCAAAAGTATTACCGTATCCAAAACAATAATGAAAAAGCGCATGGACTGGCCAATAGGCCACTCCATCCTGTCTTGTCAATACCGCATAGATTCCAATAAACCCTCTTACCAACCACACACCCGGTTTAGCAAATAGTCATAAGACAACCTTGCAGTCCATTTAAAGGCCAACAAATTAAACAGAGAGCCTATATGCCCTATCCTCATTAAATCCTAAAACCTTGTAAATGTTAAAGAGCGTGTTGCTGGGTATTGCGCACATGCTCCCATTATAGAACTGATTGGTTAGACCACTGGAAAATGTAGGCCGTAAAGCTATCCTGTCGCACACCTTGAGTGCCCATTTCCATTTGGCAAGGGACGTTGCCAGATTGCCTGCCTAACTTGCATTTAGCATCTCGCTAACCTTCAGACTGCTTTGACCTGATACGACAGTAGTTTTTGCATCGACACTTGGCAAGAAAACTCCTGACATGGCTGTGAAACGTATGGCCATATGGAATTATTGGCCTTGCTCCAAAACGTGCTGTTGGTACACTTCCCCGCACGGCGGTCTCCGATTTTCTCCTTCCCCGGGCATAAGACATAGCTTGGCATTTTTCAACCGGCCACTCTCAAGAGGTGTGAACGCAAATGTCGGATCGCTCTGCCTCACCCTTGTCTTACTGCTCTAATCTTCCCTCAATTTGTCCATGTGCCTTTCATAATAAGGCCCCATTTTCAGAACCACTTAGTCATGGACAAAAATAAATGTGGCACACTTTAACAAGGTAAAATGTGTTTCAAATCGTGGCTAAGATGGAAGACCCAAAAATGGTCGATTCCCCTTGCTCCCACAAATGCCAATCGGTATTTATGAGTAAACTACAAACTAGAAGTTTATCTTGCCTGTCACTGTTTCTAAACTCAATAAGCTGTAAAGATTTAATGACTATGATGCCCATCTGCCTTCACTTGGAGTGTTGCAGAGCTCTAGTCTATGCTAATAACAGTTGCATATAATTCCATTTGAATCTATTGACTTTATTTCTTTGGTAGCATTTTACAGGCTAATATAAAGGGTGGAATAGCTCTATATGACTATCGCTAGATGGAGGAACATCTGGATGTATCCAAGGTCCACATGAAGGTCAATGAAGTGCGAAATGTCCCATTAAAGATGCACCAGAAATGGCAGGGTTAAACTGGTTCAGATTAGAGACCAGAAAAGAATACTCAGAAGACATAAAGTTAGGTCACGATCACTTTGATTTGACCCTGTGTATCTGCACAAGCACTTGTGGTGATGTACTCTAGTTTCTTAGCTATCGCTGCTGGGTAATTAATATCTGTCCGCATGTCTATACTATCTCAGTACCCTTCTTCACATTAACAAAAACCTTAACTAATTGACTCTTGACTGGGATGATCACTGGAGCTCAGCTAATTACCTTTTAATGCATGGATACCGAAAAGTCATTAAAAGTGGCTCAACCTAGCAACTAGCACCACAAGACAGATGTGGTGGTGTTAGAGTGTCAAGGCCTTCTTAATTATACACACTCAAACTATCTGCCAAGAATTTCTTTGCCTCTGAAAGCGGGAAAAGAACCGTGAGCCAAAATTCTGCTGTAATTTAATACCAAATCAAAGGATATTAAATCAAACAGCATTAATCCTTTATGATTGTGCGATTTAGCATTTTCTGTCTAAGCCTGGATAGTGTTTACATAGGGTACGTAAATAATAGCACATAATTAGCAGTGTTTTCCAAGGCAAGCATCGCTATTATGATTGCTCATTCTTAGGGTTAGGGATCTCAACAAACCGCTAGCCCTAAGTCCCTTAAGTATAATTGAAACCCTAACTATAAAGATAATATAATTATATTAGTGTCCACACCAACACACAAAAGGGTTATGTTTATTCAAAGTGTGCCCTGCAGTTTTGTTGTCTGCTGCTTTAAATGCTCAATTTCTTTAAAGTTGGCTGGATCTACATTGACTTTCAATGCTTGTATCCTTCATCAGCTGACAAGGTAAAAGGGATGTTGTTTTTACAATTGAAAAATTTTAGCCAAAGTATGTTATAGACTTTTCATTAAGATTAGGGCTGGTGCTAAACTCTGCAGGACACGGCCCTCCAGGACCATGTCTAGTGACCCCTGCCCTAAATAATCATATCAACTTGTGGAAAATGTGCATCCATGACCCCTTTAAGAAATAAAATTCGATTTTTTAATCAGATTTCTTAATCAGTTAGCACTAGCTACAGTAGTGAGCTAAGCTGTTAGTTCAAAAGTTTTCACGCCCCGGCTCTTAATGCATGGCTTTTCCTTCTGGAGCATCACTGAGCGTTTGAACCTTCTGTAATAGTTGCATATGAGTCCCTCAATTGAAAACTTTTGAACAGAATGAAGATGAGTACATTTTTCTTGTTTTGCCGAATTATCATATTTTTTCATTTAGTACTGCCTTTCAGAAGCTACAGAAGATACTTACATATTTTCCAGAAGACAAATTAAATTAAATTTACCTTGATCTTCAAATTCAAAACGCCCGGCTCTTAATGCATGGATTTTCCTTCTGGAGCATCAGTGAGCATTTGAACCTTCTGTAATAGTTGCAAATGAGTCCCTCAGTTGTCCTCAGTGTGGAAAGATTAATCTCAAAATCATACAGTCATTGTTGGAAAGGGTTCAAATACACAAAAATACTGGAAAACCAAAGAATTTGTGGGACCTGAAGGATTTTTCTGAAGAACAGCAGGCAGTTTAACTGTTCAGGACAAACAAGGGACTCATGAACAACTATCACTAAACAAAAAAAACACAGCTTTGGATCGTTCAGGTAACAACACAGTATTAAGAATCAAGTGTATGTAAACTTTTGAACGGGGTCATTTTTATAAATTCAACTATTATTTTCTCTTGTGGACTATATGTAAACATCTTTGATGTGAAATATGTTTACATATAGGTCAGTACTAAATAAACAATAACATGCACTGTGTATGATCCCTCTTAATTTGGTAAAATAATTAACAATTTGCAGATTCTGAAAGGTGTATGTAAAGTTTTGACTTCAACTGTAGATAGATAGATAGATAGATGGATAGATGGATAGATAGATAGATAAAATAGGTAGCATTTCATATGTCAGTAAACAGGAGTCATTTCCAGATGGTGGCAGTTATAGTTTAACAGTACAAAATAAATTTGGCAAAGCAAATGAAATCAGAAAGTCTTTTGATTAAGACATTTTCTTAGTCTAAGAGGGTGTACAACACTAGCACAAATACAAACACAGAGGCCCGTTTGCTGTAAAAATGACCCCCCGGCCCCCTGAAGCCATCCAAAGAGAGTCTGACCTCAGCTACCCATCAGGCGGGAATATAATAGATAATTTGGCCAGTAAATGGCAGGTATTACTGCAGTTGTCTCCTCTTGGAGGCATATGATTTAGAAAGACACTCGGGTAATAGCTTTGCAAATTTCCTCTGCCATCTCTCCACGCTTCTGCACATCTGAGATGTTGGGAGAAAGGTGAGAAGTCAATGACTATCCATCAAAACATCAATCTCCATTTATTCTGCTCTCAGCTCTTAAATACTAAACACGGCGACAAAACGCTATCATGTGTGCAAGACCCTCGGGACCCTCACTGACTACACACCAGCAGGTCAGACAGGAAGGCCTGTGATGTCAGAGTTAGTAGATGCCACTTTATTTATCATTTTTAGTACAATATCCAGAGATCTGTTGTACTACTTGTACTTGTAAAGCTCAGAGCAATAAGCCCATGGCAATATGTAACCATGGGTTCATGGATATAAATTAGGTGATGCAACATTCATCCAGTAGTTCAACTGGTTGGCTGAAAGGCAGATAAGGTAGATGCTAGTCAAACTATTATTATTGATTAAACAATCGTTCAGTAGGTCAACTACTGATACAGCTACACTACCGATTACTCAATTTCCAAAATAATCGTTAGTGACAGTCCTACTGCTAATAGCACATATATCAGTTGAAATGACTGGATTTCACTCAGTAGTAACAGTGAATGTGTCCACACCTTAACAGCTGCTATGTCCCCGATTCATTTAGTGCATAGTGTTTTGTAACCGTAGTGTATCTGCATACACACTGCATACTTGAACATTCACACACTCACTCAAATACATCTTAAATCTGTACTTACAACAATTACCACAAGTGAGTCATGTGGGAATAAAGACTCAATTCCTTTCTCTTTCCACTATGTTGGCTCCTCACTACGGTGTCCAAAACTGCTGTCTAGGTAGCCAGCTAAATTGTGGGCCATTTTCACTTTAAAGAGCCTAGGTGTTTTCCATTAAAAATCTATCTATCTATCTATCTATCTATCTATCTATCTATCTATCTATCTATCTATCTGTATGTATATATACATATACTGTATATATATATATATATATATATATATATATATATATATATATATATATATATAAGAAAACATTTAAATGCAAAAAAAAGAAAAATATTCATTTGTTAAAACCTATGCATATTTTGGCACATACTCCTACACAGAACATGTTGCTATAGTTACATGTGCTTAATTTATTCCTCATTAAAAAGTTTTTTCTTTCCCTAAAGAAATTATATATTACTTCAGAAAAGTATGTTAAAACTTATGTACACTCATATGAAGATTCCAGCCTAATAAATCCTGCTAGTGTTGTTATTATTAACAAAAACTATTACATTTCTGTTCATTTAAATAAAGCTGGATAAATGAAATATAATTATAAGAAGAAAACGTGAAAGGACTTCAAAGAAACTTAGAATTGCAAATATCTGAAATAATTAAGTTTACATTTAAATACTAAAATTGCTAAAACTGAAATGAAAACAAATGAAAGCTAACAGAAATATAAAAAGTAACAAAATTACCAAAATAAAATATACATACTTTATATCAGTGGAGTGTGTTGGTGTTCTGAAATGAAAATGCAATTTTTTTTTTGTTTGTTTAAATCAAATGTAAAATGATGTCACATTTTCTTGGTTAAATAAACATTACTTACACTATCAGAAAAATAAAAAAAAAATCTATTTTATATTTTTACATTAACAATGTAATCAATATTCTACTTATTAAATCAAAGTATGAATCTCATCAATAACCATTCATACCGCAATGGAGGCATTGCCTCCTCTCACGTGACTTTCCCTATTCATTCTCAATTACCCCCTACCAAACTTACCGCACACTTTAAGGGGTCTGTTGAAACTCAATGGGCTCAGGGGAGGTGAGAGAGACGAGGACTCACGCTGTAACTTTACCTGCTGGTGTCATGTTTCTTAAGAAAACGAGTGATTTATACACTTCATACTGTTATATTTTGTAATATTGGCGTTGTTTTATTTTTGTACTATGATATTTTTCTCATCCAATATTTTGAATATATTGAATATATTTCCTCTCTTGCCTCCTCAGAGGAAACGCCCCTGATATATTAGTGCTGTCAAAGTTAACGTGTTACTGTAAATTAATTTTAACAGCACAAATTTTTTTAACGCGCAATTAACGCAGCGCATATTTTCTGTTTGATCCGTGGCCCAATCTGTAGTTGGAGAAATGGAAATGCACAGTGTTGCCAACTTAGCAACAGTGCAGACCCCTTTCTGACAACAGAAACAGTAAAATATACCAATGAAAACAGTTTTATTGAGAATTTAGCTTCATCAAAATACAGTATGTGGGCACAGAGAGGGAAACAAATGTAATAATAAATAATATATGTACATTTTGCATGTTCAGAAGAAGAGCTGCCCTGTCCTGCAAAAATGTTAACAGGTTTGTGTAGGTAAATTGCTCAGCGCAAAGAAAGAGAAGTAAGGGGAACCTGGTATTTCTTTTTTCATGTGTCTAATAGACATGAACAAGTTCTCTGAAAAACATCTATGACCTTTGAAACATGTCTACTCTTCATGCTCTATGTTGACTATGGTTTCAATAATAAACATACATTTGCATAAAGCATCAATATTTGTCCATGCCCATGTTGATAAGAGTATTAAAAACTTGAAAAGTATTAATTTAAGGTACATTTAGAACAAATAAAAATGTGCCATTAAGTTGAGATTAATCGCGAGTTAACTCATGACAATCATGTGATTAATTGCGATTAAATTTTTTAATCGATTGACAGCCCTAATATATATATATACATACAGTAAATCGCTTTTGATATTTACATGTTGAGCATGGGAATATTTCTACAGCTTTTACACATCAGTGCAGCATGATTTAAACATTTCACTGTGCAAATTTGGTCTTCAGCTTTGCAAACACTCCTCCATGCAGTTGGTGTCTCTGTGCTCTGACTGCTGTCCATGAAAAGCAAACAAACAGGAGGACGCGTTAAAGCCTCCAGCTCATATGTGGCTGGCAATTTTTGGAAATTATCACACGGCGGCAAATATAATAATGCTATAATCTGTACCCCTTCCGCACCCTATCACGTTCTATCAGCCTGATTCTCTGAGAACGTGTCCTGCGCATACATATTTAAAATGTAAGCTGTTAGCATTAGGGAAGATTTGTGCATTTTAGATGTTGCTTTTATCAGGAAAAATACCAATTAACCCACCTTTTCACGTAAAAGCGGCTCTTCCGGAATCGGAAACAAAGAGAATCGGAAACAATTAAGCGCACGCCTCTGTGGTCAGGGACACTATCCAAGAGACAGCATAAAAAGAGAAACAGTCACAAACACACTGACAACACTTGCAGGCTCAGCCCAAACCACAATGACTCAAATTACGGCTCCACAAAATGCTGCTGGCTGGTTTCGCAGACAGGGAGAGAAGAGGTTGGAGAGGCTGTTATGGAATGTAACCATTTTCTTTTTTTACTGCTTTTTAGGAAGGAGGAGCAGAATTAGCCAAGCTTGTCATGAGGGTTTCCTAAATGCCAGCGTGTTGGTTAAATCAGAAGCAACGGTTCATCTCACTGACAGATTTAGTGTGGAAAGCCTGTGAACTGCAAGTGCAGCATATGGTTTACATCAGAGGTTTTTGACCCCCAAATATAATAAGGCAGCTAGATCCGTGTAAACAGATAACATTTATACTAAGTTTTATAATGACAGCCCAAAAACAACCACAGACAAAACGGTGCAAAATTGTTTGCAAAATTAAATCGACCTTTATGCTGTTATTATACTAAATCTAAAGCAAATGACTACAATATCTGAAAATATATACTTGTGTATTAGCGTCTTAACAGGCAAAAATTGCTGGCAGCCCCTGGACTGTTGCTGTTTACATCGACTGCACACTATTATGACTAACTGAACATTTTTTGACAGCATTTCTTGTTTTTCTACCCACTATTAGATATAAATATTGTGCTTAAAAAAAAAAAAACAGGAACGATGAGGAAAAACTCTGTAAAAAAACATATGCCAGATTGTTTTACTGCATGTCAATTAAAAAACAGAAGAAAATAATCTAATGATTTCCATCTTAAAAAGCAGAATGAAGCAGCAATATCATATTTTGATAATAAAACATAATGAATTGGTATCTTAATACTTTGTCAAGCATAAACACATTTTGATATGCTATATTTATATATTTGTTTTTCTCTCTTGCAATGAAAAGCCCTACATTAAATAAAGTACAATAAACACAGGAATAATATTAATGATGTATCAACTATGTGAATTGAGAGGGCATTTGTAAATGTGCCTGGTGTCACCCTTGTGTGTGCTGTGCTCTCTTGCTGCACAGGTGGACAGATGGATCCTGTGTCTGTTCCAGTTCTGCTGATCAGGGATCAGGTGGCCTTTCTCACAATGACGGGCCACAACATGATGCCCATATTACAAAAATAAACCACTTTCTGGAAACTTCATAGAATCTATGCCACGAAGAATTAAGGCAGTTCTGAAGGCAAAAGGGGGTCCAACCCGGTACTAGCAAGGTGTACCTAATAAAGTGGCCAGTGAATGTATATACACTGAACAAAATTATAAAACGCAACACTTTTGTTTTTGCCCCCATTTTTCATGAGCTGAACTCAAAGATCTAAGACTTTTTCTATGTATACAAAAGGCCTATTTCTCTCAAAAATTGTTCACAAATCTGTCTAAATCTGTGTTAGTGAGCACTTCTCCTTTGCCGAGATAATCCATCCACCTCACAGGTGTGGCATATCAAGATGCTGATTAGACAGCATGATTATTGCACAGGTGTGCCTTAGGCTGTTCATTGTTTATATATCAAAAACTAATTGATGCTTACTATTAACATCCCTTGAGATCAGTCTAACTTGGATAATGCTGCTCACGACTGCTGCTTGTTGCTGTAAACACCTACAAACAAACAAAACGCCACATATCATTCCTGACTACATCAGTGTGGGATGGAACATCTTTTTAAAAAAAAATCAGTCTAACATGAAAAGACCACACATCCATTGTGCCTTCAACATATTCAGCAGAGAAAACACTGCTTCATTGGAGGAGATCGAAAGCAGAAGCCTACTTTACAACTTCCTGTTGAGAGCTTTTATGGGCCTATGGGACCACACTGAGAGAAGCACACCTCAGCTCCACCACATTATACATCAAATGATTTTGTTTCCATATTTTTGGAGTTTGGAGTAATTAAATTCCTCTTTTTTGACCAAATCACAATGGCTCTATTATTAGTTTTGGTTCTTGCCTTCTGATTATATTAATATTTATGGTGGCACACTTCTGTTTTGGCTGTGGAAGCCTGCAGCTACAATCTGTCAAGAGCTCTCTGGTGGCATGAGACGGCATGTCTGTGCTCGCCTTTCATCACTGCTGCGTCTTCTTGTGCAGAAGCAGAGGGCTACATGGGGCTACAGGACTGCGGAGGGGGTCCGTACGGCACGGTCGAGACACGCCACTACTCCACTGGAGCGCTCTTAAAACAAAGGGATAACAGTGGAAGGGAGCTCGTCACACCCCACTCCCAGAACAGAGCCTTGGCATGCCACATTCTCCTCAAAAAGGCTCTCCCTCCCTTATTTTCTTTCTGCCTCTCTGTGTCCTTGTTTCCACGTTGCTGACTGTCATACTGCACAATGTTGCATGATTAATACTGAATGGAAATCAGCAGGAGCTGTGAGGCGTTGTCTGAATATGAAGCTTGCGATTACGTTCCAAAAGAATCTGCAGTGTGATATAAATGAACGAATAGTGAAGAATCAATATTTACAGTAGCACTGACCTCAAATAGTTTCAAATGACACTTTTCATCAGTCTTGATTAAATGAATGAATGAATAAATAAACAAATACAGGGTTAAGTGTGCAAAAGCCACATATGATTTTAAATCATGGCGATACCACCACATAAGAAACAATATATTAGGAGATAATAAACCGTACTCTTGACATTCCAAGTTACAATTATGAGACACACCGAAACTGACATAAGTCAAAATTTAAACAAACAAAAACTAAACAAAAATCATAATTATGACATAAAAAGTTGAGTCCATAGTTCAATTAGGACATTTAAGTAGTTTTTTTTTTTAAATATGCCTTAGATAAAAAAAAAAAAAAAAAAACATTGCTGGTGTGCATCTTGAGACAACACAATGAATCCGACATATTTTAAGATCAGTCTGTGCAAGTTTATTTCAGCTGAAACAGCCCAGACAAGCATTTTAGTCTGGGACTAGGTTTAAGCCTGGTCTATGAAACCGGGGGATTGAGTCCTATTTGTGACAGTTTCTGACACAGCACCTTTATATATACCTATATATCTCAGGAGACTTGGGATGTCCTAAAAGTCTGAGGAAACCAAATTAACTTTAGAAGGACTCTAGCAGAAGTTATTGTGCAGTATTTGCCCTGAGAGCAGGATTTCAATTGTATTCCAATGCACATTGATTTTGTGTTGCTGTGATGTTCAGGGTTACAAACATAATCTGTCTTGCACAATTTTCATACACACATCTATTTCTTATAATAAATATGTGTAGGTGGAATTGGAAATGTGCAGACTGCAAAATATTGGTGATGATTTTATTCATTTGACTGCACTTTGGCTAATATGAGGGGATTTATTTTTTATTTTTTGTGTATTTTTTGTGTTTTTATTTTGTGTGTGTGTATATATTTATATATATATATATATATATATATATATATATACACACACACACAACTCACAAAAAGTTAGGGATATTCAACTTCCAGGTAAAATTAATGGAAAATGTAAAAAGTTCATGCTACAGTGATATATCATGAAAGTAAGGCATTTAAGTAGAAGCATGCTATGGAAATGTCTTTATCTCAAACTATTTATTGAAACAAAAGCTATCAACAGTGGTGGGTATATCACAACAAAAAAGTCAATAACTTGTCATGTGTCTTTGATCAATTACAGATTGACAACGACGTCTCATGCTGTACACAAGTCGACTTGTTGTCTGCTGAGGCATGGCATTCCCCTCTTCTTGAAGGGTTGCCCTCAGGTTATTGAGGTTCTGGGGTGCAGGGTTACGAACCTCTACACGAAGACTCAGCTGATCCCACAGGTTTTCTATGGTATTCAGGTCTGGAGAAAATGCAGTCCATTCCATTTGAGGTACCCCAGCCTCCAGCAGCCATTCCCTGATGATGTGACCTTGGTGAGCTGGGGCATTGTCATCCATTAAGATGAAATCAGGCCTGTGTTGCTCATGCAGAGGCACAATGACTGGATTAATTATGTTATTTAGGTAGTATTGGCTTGTCACTGTACCGTTCACAAGGTGTAGGGCAGTTCTATATTGATTAGACACACCTGCCCAGACTGTAACACCAGACAACAGTGACTGATGCATATAATTCTCCTTGATGTCTCCAACAACGCTGGCGGCCATCATTTCTGCTCAGTGTGAATCGACTTTCATCAAAGAACAGCACTGAGGCCCACTGGTTCCTCGTCCAGCACAAATGCAACCCCTGTGCCTGGTGCTGTGGTCAGGTACCCTTGCAGGTCATCTAGCATGCAGACCATGCTAATGTAAGTGGTTTCAAATGGTCTGACGTGACACTTGGGTGCCTCTCACTTCCCTTAAACGTGCCTGGAGTTGAGTGGCATTCATAATCCGGTTCCACAGTGCACTGTTCACAATGAAGCTGTCCTCAGCTTGGGATGTAGCCAAAGGACATCCACTTCTATGCCTTTCTGCAACTCTTCTGTCTCTCTGTGTCTCTGTTGCAACCTGCTGATGATACTCTGTGACACTTTAAGCTCAGTGGCAACTTCCCTCTGAGAACATCCCACTTGAAGTCTCGCAATGGCCAGGTACTGTTGATAAATTGTTAGGTGTCGTCTTGGTCTCATGATGTCAAAATGTGAACAGCATGATGAAGAGGACTGTTTAAATACAAAGTGTCATTGATCCAGCACAGACACTTGTGATTTTTGTGGTTAATCACCACGTAAGAGAATAGCATGTTATGCAATAAGTACTGAAACATTTAACAGATGGACATGTGCATTCAAAAGTTTAGAGAAGGTCAAATTAAGTTCATCTGTAAAGGTTATAGTGCATCTTGGGTGCATTCTGAAATTTCACCCGAAAGTCGAATACCCCTAACTTTTTGTGAGTATAGTGTCTATATATATATCCTGTAGTTCGCAACAGTTCCCTTTGCTGTTCACAGTACATGCTGAGGGACACAAACGAGCTCGTTTACAGACTGTTGTTCGTCACGACTGCACAACTCTGAGTTTCGATCTAACACATCTCTTTCTCTCACCCACTTTATTCCTGCTCTGTGTAACATCACACATTCATTTTGAGAGATGATTCGCACTTTAAAAATACCAACAAGTATCATCAGCTCAATATGTATATAAACCAAATACAGTAGGGCTTAATTAAAGGGGTCATCGGATGCCCATTTTCCACAAGTTGATATGATTATTTAGGGTCTTAATGAAAAGTCTGAAACATACTTTGGTTAAAATTTCTCAATGGTAGTGTAAAAAACACATTTTTTACCCTGTCAAAATCAACTCTGTTTTCAGCAAACAGTTTTTTAATCCATGTTGCTTTAAATGCTAACGATGTCTGCTGACCCCGCCTCTTTCGTCCATGGAGTGACGAGCAGACTGCAAACTTAAACCACGAAACTGGCTAATTAGCACATTATTACGAGAGACGATTTGCAAAGATTCATAAAAAAACTATTACTCACTTCTTTTGTAGATGAAGCTGGTTCACGAATGAGTCGAGCGAACAAACTCATTTAGGCTGATCGGGGATCAGCATATTCCCTTCAAAACGAAAGTAATGTTAATCCTCTGCATCTTCAGTGGCTCAGATGTCGGGTGTAAATGACGACTGCTATATTCAATATTAACATCCAACAACTAAACACTTCAATTGCTTAATCAGAGACGTTCTTGTCTTCCCCTGCACCAGAGTCGACACAATGGCGGACTGATGACAGCTCTCTCATGGCGGGTCTAAGGTAAGACGGCCTTGTCCATCAACTATCATGGGAGCGGCCTGCGCAGAACTACATCATTCTGACAGGAAACTCAGAACAACTTGATTTTAGAAAGGGGATTTTAAAATATAATTTTTTATCATTATAGGATGGATGTGTACACACACACACTTCCAACACATTTATGTAGGGCTAGGTATCGAGTTCGATAATTTTTAGGCACAGACCGAATTGCCTCGATACCACAGAGTATCGAAAAACGTCTTGTCTTTCGGTACCAAATTTCAATACCTAAGGGGTTAATCTCATCAACGTCAGTGAGGCAATAAGCCTGCAGCACTAGGTATGTTTGACTAGAAGCAACGCGGCGCAACATTGCGCGGTTTCGTTTACTACACACAGACTGAAGCCCACGTGACGCTTCTAAATGAGGACATAAACACATGAACAACATCTCCAGAACTGCTCTGAGAGTCACTCCATGAGCATTTTACCATTTGATTTGAGTAAAACTAGCGTCATTTCATATACACACAGAACTGTAAAGGTATTCACAGCAACCCGTCAAAATAAAAGTTTGGTTCAACTTGGAAGACACTGCGGCAGAAATATATTAATATTGTTCAGAGTGTACATACTTGCTACTACTAGGCTACTATTAAAATTATTAAAACTATTTTTTTAAAGTAATGATCACATAACATTTCTTCCATGTTTTAATTTTAATAGTAAAATTTTGCTTGCCAAAATAAATAAATAAAGTTTGATTTGCAATAATTTAAAAGTTAAATTAAATTCATGTTTTATGCCTTCATTTGAAAACTAGATACAGAGCACAGAATTTCTGAGGAAAAATAAAACATTTCATAAGGCTATTTTAAGAATACATTTTATGCATTCAAATAATTAGACATACTACAACACAGAATTTAATAACAATAAAACATATTGTGAAAGAAAATAAAACACCCACTTATGAAAGTGGATAAAGATTTTAAATTTTAAGTCTTTAACAACCTAGAATAAATTAATAGAAATGATGATTCTGTCTGAGCTATGAGTTTTAAAACGAACACGCACTAGTGTAAACTGACAACTATTTGAGCTTTATTAAAATTATTTGCACTGATTTATTGTGTTGGATATATTTTGTTTCTTTGTGCAGTGGTCTTTGAGAGTCTTTGAGTCTGTATAAATGTCAACAAGCTGATTTTTTTTTTTTTTTGAGATAATGTAATCTTGTTCAAACTGATTTCATAAAATTGGTATCGGAAAAAGTATCGTGCAGGAACCGGTATCGAACTCAAGGTTTCGGTATCGGTATGGAAAATTTTTGTAAAGTTAATTTTGCATCCGATGACCCTTTTAAGAGTTGGAAGTGGGAAGTAGTTTGTAGTTTTTTCTAGACTGAATCCTTGAAATTTCCTTATTAAAATCAGCATTAAATTTATTGGTTTTAAAACTACTTGTGCCTATGCATCTAATTCTGCTCTAAATGACAATGTCTCCTGTCACAGAGAAATAACTGCAAAGGGCTGTAGATGGAGTGGCCGCAGCGGTCTGCACTTACAAGAACTGCCACAGTGAAGAATTGATGGGCTAAAACTCATTAATATTCAAGGTGAAGTCCCTCTCAGTCTCCAGCGCTGTTTAGCCGACCCTCCACTCACAAGCTCAAGCCACACATTGCTCTCTCTCTTTCTGTGTGCCATATTTTTCCCTCTTGCACTCACCGCTTTTACCATTTATTTTGCCATGTTTTGGGGATTAACAAACTAAAAGTAGCAGCGCTACTAACCTATTTACATTTTTCAGTAGTGTGACAGTGCCTCAGCTCTTTTGAAAGCCAGAAACTTTCTAATGTGCAGCTCTATAGCATAAAAAACACTACACTGCAATATGTTTTCAAAAATTCTATTGTTTTATAGTCCAATGAACTGAGGTAATAATCAAACACAATAAAAATGTCCACTTTCTTTTTACCACTCGAAACATTTCAGAAGTCAATTTAGTGAAACAGTTCTTGAAAATGAAACTGTAGAGGTTAAAAAAGAAAGAATGAAAGAAAGAAAGAGACAGGACCAGATGAGAAAAGATATCACAGATTCACTAAGACTTTTTGCAGACTTTTACATCCTATTTGTAGCTATGCAAGTTATTGATAATATTTCTATAATACAACAAATACCAATTGAATTTCTTCAGTAATTATATAGTTTTAATTAGCTTACATTTATTAGTATCTTGTACTGTTTCAAACTTCTATAATTTATAGTAGCTTGAAAAACTAGTTTCAAAGTAGCTTCAAGAACACTGATTTCTACTTATCTCTCTCCCTGGCCTCTCCCTCATTTAACCGTGGCCCGTTAATGTGATTTCCTGTCCTTCATTATTCAGAGGCTGTCTGTGTGTCTGTGCATGAGGGGCCGTCTGTAGGACTTGTGTTACTTTTGCCTCTTTCTGCTCGTTATGATCTCTCTCTGTGATTAAATGACCCCTTCAGTAATGACATACTGCGCAGACGGACGGTGGAGGACGTGGCGAACTACTGAAGCAGCAAAACGCTGCTGTGACACTGCCCCAAGACGGTCGCATGGCTGCCGATAAGTTTAATGAAGGGAGTGATGAGTTATTGATGCATCCGCTCCAATTAGAGGTCGAGAAGTGTCCGGGGCAGTCATAGCTGTGACAGCACATACAAAGACGGATATTGATTGTGTTGGGATGGACTGACTTTGGGTTTTGCAGTCTGGAAGAGCACAAGCACATAACTACTGTTCTACTTGACTGGCGCGCACCTATCCCGATTAGTTACACTTCCTAGGATCAGTGAAACTAATTACTGGCCTTTACTTCAAAACCAATAATGAAAGGTTTAGGGGTGTGGAAAGTGCTTAGACGTTCTTCAATTCGAATTCAGACTCGTTGTCTTTGTTTAGCGCTGTTTTAAAATCTAGTGAGCTACATTGCTGTTTATTCTACTTAGACAACATCCTAACTAAAACAAATATTTCTAAATAATATATGTTACACAAGCTACTGAGACTCACAATGGATTCCAATAGTGGTTTAAATTAGCATGTTGCTAAACTAACAGCACAGTACTTTAATAAGCATAAAAACAGACAAAACTCACAAATACTGTGTAAACTAATTTCACAAATAGACTGAACTATTTTTATTTATACAAAGCACTAAAAGTTCAACTCATCTGCCATCTTATATAATTTTTATTCCCTCAGATCATAGCAATGAATTGTGGGATTGTTTTACTTGGAACATGCAAGCAATACTGACTGAAACGGACTAAACTAAGGTATCTTAGATGGTAACATTTTGGAATGGAAACGTATACTGGCAGCTCCGAAGCTGGATCAAACATCTGTTTCTCAAAAGTAGCTTTTGTTTGCATGTCTTTTATTTAATTGCAACATAAAAGTGTCCCGTTGTGTGAAAGTGTACTATAGTGAATTTTAAGACTGTAAAATTGTGATATTAGTTTCAGCACAAGTGAGCTCATTTTACTACCAAATTCTCAATATTGTAATGCAAAATACAGAGTCTCATTTTCATTACTGTGAACTGGAAAATTGATTAATATATAAATCAAATATATCATGGTTGAATTTGTTGTACTGCCTACAATTAGATTAAACTAATTGATTTTGTGTGTGAAATACCTCATTGTAAGTCACTGTGGATAAAATTGGAATGAATACAAATAATGAATACCACATGTGAATAAAGGTAAATATTTTCATTTAAAAAATTGCATAAAAATGACTAAAAGACAGAACTGAAAATCATCTTAAAAATTGAGAAAGACAATACCAAATGCATTAAAGTAATGAGAATGAGGGATAAATGTGCTAACACTTAAATAATGTGAAAAAATATCGTAACAGCAGATTTTTTTATTTATTTTTTTATGAAAAATATGAAGATGCAAAATATATCTTAAAGGGTAACATAATACTGTCCTACATTTTGGAACATATATCTCAATGTGGTAGCTCACAAGTTGTCGAACCATTTTTTTTTTTTTGCTTTTGCATTTATTATACATACAACATAATAGTGCCCTGTTCTGGGACCTCAAGCTGCTAACTCTCACATTCTGTGTAGGCTGGTGTCATTTAATAAAAACTGGTGTTAAACTTTGGATTTGTTGATCAAAACAAGCAAAATAGTGACAAATTGCCTCTACAACTCTACAAACAATTTCAAGTATCATCTTTGAAAATGCTGACTACATAGTTTCATGCAACGCAATAGCTTTCTATTACTTTCTCCCCAAAGGGTTGTCATCAATAGCCATTAACAGTAACTAGTTTTTAGAAAAGTGCCACAGATAAAAGGAATGAAGAGACATCTTTTCAGAAAGCAAACAACAACTCGTATATAAAACTCTTCTTTTGTGCAAGACTGAATGCATTGGGTTTGTTTGTGTATTCAAAGAACACCAGGCTCTAGGTCAAACGCGAGTCTCTCATTGTCATTTCAAGGTGAACGAAGCATTTAGACAATCTCCCCTGCACACGCACCATCTGCGACAGTCTGTCCCTTCACTTGCTCTCTACTTTTTCTCTCCACAAGGTTCAGTTGTTGTCATCTACGTTATGAGAAAATGCTTTGAGCTGATCTGGGAGCAGTGCCAGGTGCCACACGCCAGTCTGTTTCCCCTAATACGCTCCATTTTAGAATAAATTGTAATTAAAGCAACTTGGCACTACACTTAGCACAGGAATTTTACAGTTCAGACCAATGGCTTCAGAGCTGAAGAAAACAACCCTATTCATGCGCTTGAACTGTTTTTTCTTGTAGTTTTACAATAAGTAAGTAACAAAACATTAAGGACAGAATTACATTTTTGGGGGGCGAGTGGGAATTTAAGAACCGAGTCGGCAAAATTAGGACGAGAGACGAGTCATAATTCAGCAAAACAGCCAAGAACTAAATTATCCTAATCCCAATTTATCTTTTCAGATACAACCAGAAATCCCAAATCTGTTGGGAGCAGAAAATAATTTGCCTTTACTGCATTTTTTCATGCATATCTTTGTTTAGTTGACCCTCTATAGGATTAAAAATCCTTAATATATTTCATATGTCTCTGGGAGGTTTGTCATTTCTTGCACTGTGACTAAATGAACCTGGTAATTGTTTTATCTATACATAAAATCAATGACTGCAACTATTGATGTTAAATCAGGTGTATTCAGATTTGTATTTGCATCTTCGAAGGTTGTTTAATTCATTGCTACATCAATTTATGATTTCTTTTTTTCAATGATGCAAAGACAATTACATAATTACTATTGAAAATGGACACCGGACAAATCAAAAACACTATAATACAGTCTAACATAGCCCAGGGAGGTTTTAACCTTTTTAATATCTTCAGATAAAATTTAATAATATTTTTTAATAACTGGTTTGATTATTAGCTTTTATTTGTCATTGCACTTCAGACAAAACGCATTACTGAAAAATTATTTAAGTTGTATTACGTTAACACCAAATGATTTTTTTTCCACGCAATGTTAGAATAATGAGAGAAGCTATTTATTTTAAATGAATTCTCATGCTTGTCAGCTTTTCTTTAAAAAGTCCTATATAACAAGTAGCTAAGGGTGGCAGTAGTGAAAAATAAATCTTAGAAATTTACCACAAATAAAAATTATTCTTAAATTTGTTTTTTTTCTTCTGCCTTGTTGGGTCTCTTTCATTAAAGCATGACTTGCATGTAAATCTGCATTGTCAGATGAAAGACTGGTCAGGGCAGTTTAAGAATGCAATAGACTATTGATTGGTTTTGAAAATGATGTGGTAAAGGCTGAGGAGGACGAGTGTGCATGAGTGGGACTGAATCAGTGATTAGATGATAAAATGATCCAGCAGTCTGTTGTTAGTGTTCATCAGCCATGGTGAAAACGTTCTCTCATTATTGATTCAAACTGAGACATCACCTACACAACATGGCCCACATGTCACACAGGAAGTTCACACAAAAGCACAGTGAGCAGAAAATTACACAATGGTGAAAAGCATAACCTACAGTAATAGCACTGTCTCTTACTCCCACACATGCATTCAATATTCAAATAGATTTTGAACAAATAGAAAAATGTAAAAAAAAATTGAGAGTCAGAACACTGGGCCTGCTAAAGAAAGCTGATTAAAACGCATGTTAAGTTAGAATGGGGATACATTGAAAGCATTTTGTGCCTACTTAGGCTATATTACAGTTTTAAACCATCATGTATATCTAAACATTAAAATTTTGCATGCAATGTCCCTCACTGTAATTCACTATGAATAAATTACCATATAATATCAGTAAATGTAAATTTAAATTAGAACTATTAAAAAAGTTTTATATACAAATCACTATATATGAGCACTGACCACAAAACCTGTGGTCTCAAGTGTCAATTTTTCGAAATTGAGATTTAAACATCATCTGTAAACTGAATAAATAATCTTTCCATTGATGTATGGTTTGTTAGGATCGGACAATATTTGTCTGAGATGCAACTATTTGAAAATCTGGAATCTGAGGGTGCAAAAATGTCAAAATATTGAGAAAATCGCCTTTAAAGTTGTCCAAATGAAGTTCTTAGCAAATCATATTACTAATCAAAAATTAAGTTATGATGTATTTACGGTAAGAAATTTACAAAATATCTTCATGGAACATGATCTTTACTTAATATCCTTATGATTTTTGGCATAAAAGAAAAATCGATAATTTTGACCCATACAATGTATTTTTGGCTATTGCTACAAATATACCCCAGCCACTTAAGACTGGTTTTGTGGTCCAGGGTCACATATTACAAAAATGTAAATCATCATACAGAATATTGAGAGAAGACAATACAATATGCATTAAATAACGTGACAACAAAATAGTCAAAGTTCCAAAATGAGTCCTAATATTCATATTTTGAGTGAAATTTGACCTGGATTTCCAGGTTTCAGGTGTAGAATAAAATTATCTCTCAGTAATTGCTAGTATATTTCACAAATGATTACAAAGAAACAGCAAGTACCACATTGAATTAAACGTGGTTTCTGCTAAAACATACTCCATTACTCTTTCAAAAACATTTTAACAGTGTATATTCATCTGGGGGCTTATGTAACTACTCAGAATACCCTAGCAACACCTTAGCAACCACCCACAATACCCTACCATAACTGAGGCAAAACTCGTTCCAACAAGCACCACTCAAAATTTTCTTCTGAAAATGTCAAAATGTAGTTAATCATCCTTATATAAAGAAAAATACAAAGAAACAAATGTTTCCTGCAATTGACATTTTTATCTAAAATCATCACTTGAAAAACACTATTTCCAAAGCCCCAGGGTTCCAGTATACCGTGATAATATATAACTGTATGATGAATAACGTTCCTATAAAAGACTTTCAAAACTACATTATTACCAGAACTTCTCAACAGACTGACTTTCAAAGCATTACATATCCCATCGAGTGAGATTTGATTTGAGTCACAGCGAGTTATAGCGAAGCCCAGGTTATTCTGATCACCCCATGTATGTATGATTCCAATCTGAATTCCTTTGAGAGTCGGACAACCCTGAACCAGAGGAATCCTGTTGCTTTGTCACACCGCTCTTTCCGCCCACGCTCCGCCATCTACTGCAAGCCTCCAAAACAAGTGTGACAAACCTCTTACTTACAGACACAAACTCAGCCTCGCTTTCTCACACCTCTAACTCTACGCCCTGCCAAGATGATCAAGTTTCTCCCCGAATTTCTGCGAGCACCACCCCCGGCCTCAATACAAACAGACGTCTGTGCTCATCTCCACCCTCGCCGCTAACCCTGGCTCCTCCGCACGCCATTCACCCAGCCAAGACGGAGCGAATTTCAGCTCGGGTTTTACAGACCATCTCAAGGGAGGAGGCAGAAACTGAGAGGGAAATATGGAGAGCGAAACAGTGGTGCTGCAAATCCATTCCTGTCTTGGCGTGTTGCGAGTATCTCACGTCCCTTAGGAGTACTGTCAACCATTGCAAAACTGGGACAGGAAGAGAGCGAGACAGCTTATTGCCGATCACTCGATTCTTGTGACACAGCTAAACAGCATTAGACGGTGTCACACTAGAAATGAAAACCAACACTATTAAATTTTCATTAAAGGAAGCGCCTGTTACAAGCTCTGAATTCATTTTTAATAGCTTACCGGGGCTTAATCTGTTGTCTTTTTTCAACAAAGACTTTGATTTACACGTCAATCTGCTACCTTTAAAAAATAAAGCTTCCAAAAGTGGGTTTTTGCAGCAATGCCAGAGAAGAATTACTTCAGTAAAGAGTTCCTAAAAGAACCACTATTTGCTTAGCATTTGAATAATTCAAAAAACCTTTTCCACCATAAAGAAACTGTGTAGATGTTAAAGGTTCTTAATGGAACTATGATTGCCAAAAAACAAGCTTCAAAAAAAGGCGGTAGCATCCTAAAGTCAGAAAGGCCACTGCAACCTTTCATATTGTTTCAATGTAGTTAATTACATAAAGATAACGAGACAAGACTGCGATGCTAAAAACCATTAAATGCCGCTCTTATCTATTAGAAGTGTAAACGTAATTAGGCTTTTGAAATCAAAGGTTTCTGTTTAATTAATTAAAGGTAGATGTCTAAATTTCAAATCCAATTAAAGCATAAAGCTTGAGGTCCAAAAATTAAATCTCATCACTGTATTTCCCTTTATGAGAAAGCAGAAAACACAAATTTTCCAAACAGCATGGGGGAGCCTAAATGAAACTGAGAATTTGTTTGCAAAAAGACGTATCATTGACAATTTCACAACTTGAACGTAAGATGGCTCTAACTGCACATAAACCATTAAACTAGATGTGAATTAAGTGTGATATGCTTAGCAAAAGAGAAGGGCTTTTACATAATTTACCAAGAAATTCTCAATTCGAGCTACTTCCTCACTCACGCCTCTCAAAGCCGCTCCATCTAACGGTGCAATTTCACTAAAATGCCTCCATTATTTTTCAGGCACGAGAGACAACTGTTCTTTGCAATTCAAACAGTCCCACCGTTGTGATGATGGTGGGTCTTATACAGCATGCTGGAAACATGGCTTCAACTGCAAACATTAGAGATGTCATACTGGCAGCAATTTCACAACAGTTTCTGCATTTGTGGACTAAACATTTATAATAAACCCAGAGTAAGATGCTATCTGTGTCCTCACTGGCCTTCACCAAATGAGATCTTTGAAAGGCAAGAAGTCTCTCGTGGACAGAATTTTTTATAAGGAAAATTTGATGAGATTTAATTATTTTATTTTATTTCTGAATGAACTGGATTTGCTTTGGATTTGTGCTGAGAATTAGTTTCACAGCCGACAAGTGACCTTCAACATTGAAATGTAGTTAAAATAATGTTTAAAAAATATGTTGAAACAATGTATTTGCTAAGGGTTGTCCAAAGGTTAACAAAACACTTTTGAATCAACATTGAAGTTTGAACAAGGTCTGAAAATATTAAGTAAGTGGAAATGACGTTAGAATATCAATTTGATTTGTGAAATCAAAACAAAATCCAACAGTGATTCAACCTTGATTGATGACATTGATTCAACTGTAAATAAACATTAAAATACCAAATGGGTCACATAAATGGGACAGTTTACCTAAAAATTTTAATTCCATCATTATTTACTTTCATGTCATCCAAATCTAGATGGTGGTTTTGGACCCCATTGACTTTCATTGTACAGGCCAAAAAAGTTGAAACATCTGTTGTTTTCCACAAGTCACAGGTTTGGAACGACATAAGGATCAGTAAATTATTAATTTTTTATTATTATTTTTCTTTATTTTTGGGTGAACTATCCCTTTAACCACTGTATGGGAAATAGGAAGTTTTCTTTGAAAACATATTTAATTCAATCATTCATCAATTATTTTGTGACGTCAGACCAGCAGAATTTAAGACAATGTTGTCCAGCTGAAATGTTTTATGATCGTTCTCGTCACCTGGGAGGCTGTATTAACGGGATACTTTACATAAGGCGAGCTGTCACCAAACCCGATGCTCGGAGGGTAGGGTACGTCAGGGTGGAGGAGCTAGAGACATTATCTTGATGAAGCTGTCATCAATACAGCCAGTGTAAGCCAATGAAAACCAGATAGCATCTCTTTTAATTGAGATTAGACTCTGCAAGTTCAATGTGTGCCCAACTGATTTAAGAGACGGCTTGGTCTCCCCAGTTAACTCTTCGTGGTGGGAATCAATTATGGCTTCTTCTCTGACATGCGACCTCAGAGAGCCGAGATCTGGACTTTGTAGAGTATCGTAGAGAAGGGGGGAGATCTTCACCTGTTCTCTTTTGGGATTCATGTCGGTGGATACATACCTCCTTTTCTACAAATTTTCTTGCCGGGTTTTCTGGCACATTCCTTGGATATTCTTTTTACTGCAAAATGAATAGAAGACTAAAAAATAACATGGGAGTCCGGTTATGGACATCAGGAGCATGCAACAGCACAACTTGACTGAAAGAGGAAGAGAAGAGTTTAACAAATTCCCTGACCTAAATCATCATTATCATCAAGAGTACTGCACAAAATATCCCCTCTTTATGGTTAATTTATGGGCCGTTTACACTAGTGCGTGTCGGACTAACAAGTAAAGGGAGGGGAAAGAAATCCGACCACCTAAAATGGACGTGCTGCAGCACACAGAAAGATTTGCATGTGCAAGGGATGGTGGGAAGGTTAGGACACACATACAGCCTCGCTCACTCACACACACATTAAGCAGCGGCATGCATCGGGCATTCAGAGATCATGCTTTTTTTTTTTTTTTCTCCGCTGCACTCACTACACTCTGGACAAAGGAAACTGACACAGTGAAATGACAAAGACAGGTCAGTCCTGCCCACACATAAACTCACCATCCTCCGTTGGCACGTATATGTTTAAGAATAAGCAGTCTTCACTCTGGTCCTGTACGTAGGACGACACCACTTCAATGCTATTGGTGAACCAAACCGGCAGCATAACGTCCGGTAGCCTGCCCTCCAGCAGGGTTTGGGGACAAACGGGGCCAAACTGAGTTGCATTACGAATATCTGACCATGAAACAGGTGGCTCGGGCGGCTGGAAGCGCCTTTCGCCTGTGGGAGGTGCTGCGTAGGGGATGCCCAGGAACTGGATGACGGGCCCAAGGATCTCATTGTTGAGTTCTTTTTTGAATCCCCGCAGTTTGCCGTAAGTTGTAGTGACAATGGGGTCCGTTTCGTCCAGTTTTTGTGAGGCCACCAGCTGGGCATGCAGGGTCAAGCCTAATATCCAACACAAGAATGGCAGATCCAGGCTAGCCTTGAGGCCAAGCCGCGGACACATGGCCCGCCAGATGCCGCCCAGGCGGTTTGGTTGTTGGAAGGGCATGTTCAATCCTATTCACGCTAGTCCCGCTACTAGTTTATATCCACCCGCAAAATAAAAAAAAAAGATCAAACCCAAGATGCCAGATGTTCCGAGAGCGAAGCTGTCAAAAATCTCAAAACCTCTTTGCATGGCAAGTATTCCCACATGAACTTAAACACGGATCCGAGCAACATCTTCGTCAAGGACCAGCTATTAATCAGGTCCCATCCTATTGACAACATAGCTTTCCATCCTGGCTACGTGCGGGGCAGGGGTGGGGGAGGCATTTGCGTCAGGTTGTCCACAGATAAATCAAGCCTGGTGCAGTGGTTGGTCTATATCCTGCTGGAAGAAAAAAAAAAATTAGTGGTGAGGCAGATGGGAAAATTGTGCTTTATTAGCGTCTGTGATCTGCTATCAAGCAGACTGTTTTAGGATCACAGCTCACCGGTATGACACAGCATCTATCACACAGACCCATCAAGACAGTTAAGCAGAGTCTTGGCCAACAGCAAATCAAATACTTCTCCAATACACTCAAAGGCTGAAGTGATTATATAATAAAGCAGTACTTAAGACACAGTATTGAAACTCACTTTGTCAAGGGGCATTCTGGGGTCTAACACGGATGTCGTAAAAGGTAAAACTTTTTCAAATATCGCACATTATTCATTCATAAATATTATATGTTTTGGGGAGTCTCACCACATTATATTTTATGATGGTTGCTTAGTCATAGAAAAAAATAATTTCATGCTTCATAAAACATACTTTTCTTTTTTGCTATTTATATATATATATATATATATATATATATATATATATATATATATATAGTTAAGAGCCCTAACACTTCTTAAGAAAATATTATGCCAGACTACTCATTATATATATACAATTTTATTTAATTTTTTTTGCTTATTAAAGTAATCAACAAAATGTTATGTCATTTGTTGTGATCATGGCTGGCTTGGACAAAATCTCTTTATTCCCATTACTGCAAATCCAAGTCTGATGCAAAAATAAGACAACAGGAAACACAAGCAGCCCCACAAAACCTTTCACATCGATTTAATGCATCATTCTCACTTCGTCAACTCACCGATGTAACAACCTTGCAAATGTGCAAGAACTATATTTGGATCCCCCCCAGAAGTCTTAATAAGGAATAGAGGTTCATTTATAACCGTGAGCGAGTCTTCCCCAGTGGACGCGGTGACGGGCGGATTCAGAACAGGTTTTCGCTCTGCACGGTAAATGAGAAAAGCACCTCTGCTTCCACTGCTCTACAATAGGGTTTATGTTCCACTATAATGGGGCATTTGTCTTGAGCACTACTGTACCACCACACACAGCCTCCCCTGCCCACTAACCTCCAACAACCAGATCATTCATGATGACTAGCCCTGGAAGTGTCAGCAGATCCGGACTGAGGGACACACAGGGAGCAGACAAGGCTGAACGGAAGTGCACGAGCTGACCTTTCTTCTACCCACATATAATGGTGTCCACAGACAATTCTTAAAGTGCCTCCGTTCCGTCTGATTGAAATATGTGGTCCTGAGATCTAATCTACTGTAATAAAATAAGACAAATTTCAGTAATAGCATTGCCATTTTGCATTTTTTTAATGGTAAAACAGGAACCGCCAACATTTTATTAATTTCAAAAGGTTTTTGAACAAACCGCAGTATGGTTTTAAAGGTAGGGATATAAATTTGTTTTTAAAAAATAGACAACTTACAATTAGTAATGTCTGACTGTTTTACTTACATATATCAGAATAATATTAAATATTAAAGTTAAATATTAGAATTGATCAAATATCAAATTTAAAAAAATGTTGTCTATTTTGTTTGTTTGTAAAACATATTGTTAAATTATTTTATACAATTCATTGAATTATTATTAAAACTTACATTTCATTTACTTTTGAGTTTGCCATATACAGTGGGGCTTGATACACTGCAGATTTTTCAAGTTTTCCCCACTTACAAAGAATGGAGAGATCTGTAATTTTCATCATAGGTACACCTCAACTGAGAGAGACAGAATATAAAAAAAAATCCAGAAAATTAATAATTAATGAAATAAGTATTTGATACAATAGAAAAATAGAACTTAATATTTGGTACAGAAACCTTTGTTTACAATTACAGAGGTCAGACGTTTCCTGTAGTTCTTCACCAGGTTTGCACACACTGCAGCAGGGATTTTGGCCCACTCCTCCATACAGGTCTTCTTCTGATCTTTCAGGTTTTGGGGCTGTCGCTGGGCAACACAGAGTTTCAGCTCCCTCCATAGATTTTCTATTGGGTTCAGGTCTGGAGACTGGCTAGGCCACTCCAGGACCTTGAAATGCTTCTTACGGAGCCACTCCTTAGTTGCCCTTGCTGTGTGTTTGGGGTCATTGTCATGCTGGAAGACCCAGCCACGGCCCATCTTCAATGCTCTTACTGAGGGAAGGAGGTTGTTGCCCAAAATCTCACGATCCATTGCCCCATCCATCCTCCCCTCAATACGGTGCAGTCATCCTGTCCCCTTTGTAGAAAAGCACCCCCATGCTTCACGGTTGGGATGGTGTTCTTGGAATTTTACTCAACCTTCTTCCTCCAAACACGGCGAGTGGAGTTTATACCAAAAAGTTATATTTGTGTCTCATCTGACCACATGACCTTCTCCCATGCCTCCTCTGGATCATCCAGATGGTCTTTGGCAAACTTCAGACGGACCTGGACATGTGCTGGCTTGAGCAGGGGGACCTTGCTGCAGGATTTTAATCCATGACGGTGTAGTGTGTTACTAATGGTAACCGTTGAGAATGTGGTCTCAGCTCTCTTCAGATCATTGACCAGGTCCTCCCGTGTAGTTCTAGGCTGATCCCTCACCTTTCTCAGGATCATTGATACTCCATGAGGCGAGATCTCGCATGGAGCCCCAGTCCAAGGGAGATTGACAGGCATCTTGAATTTCTTCCATTTTCCAATAATTGCGCCAACAGTTGTTGCCTTCTCACCAAGCTGTTTGCCTATTGTCCTGTAGCCCATCCCAGCCTTGTGCAGGTCTACAATTTTGTCCCTAGTGTCCTGAGACAGCTCTTTGGTCTTGCCCATAGTGGAGAGGTAGGAGTCTGATTGATTGAGTGTGTGAACAGGCGTCTTTTATACAGGTAACGAGTTCAAACAAGTGCAACTAATACAGGTAATGAGTGGAGGATAGGAGGGATGCTTAAAGACAAACTAACAGGTCTGTGAGAGACAGAATTCTTGCTGGTTGGTAGGTGATCAAATACTTATTTCATGCAATAAAATGGAAGTTAATTATTTAAAAATCATACAATGTGATTTTCTGGATTTGTTTTTATATTCTGTATCTCACAGTTGACGTGTACCTACAATGAAAATGACAGATCTCTCCATTCTTTGTAAATGGGAAAACTTGAAAAATCGGCAGTGTATCAAATACTTATTTGTCTCACTGTATAGCTTTTGACGCTGAATTGCTAATGATGGATGGACGGATAATGCTTTATACAAATATATATGTTATATATACATATTTTTAATATATTTAATATAAGAATTAATATGAAAGTTATATTTGCAAATTAATGTAAGAATGAATATTTAAATTCTATATAAGTATATAATTCATAATATAAAAATATATTATAATTAATGAATTATATGTGAATTGTAAAAATACAAATACAAATAGATGACACATAGGACATGCTTTTAATACTTTTTGCCTTTTAAATGACCAATCTCTAAGCCGCCATACAATCTTGAATATTTGGTTATATATATATATATATATATATATATATATATATATATATATATATATATACACACACACACTCACCTAAAGGATTATTAGGAACTCCATACTAATACTGTGTTTGACCCCCTTTCGCCTTCAGAACTGCCTTAATTCTACGTGGCATTGATTAAACAAGGTGCTGGAAGCATTCTTTAGAAATGTTGGCCCATATTGATAGGATAGCATCTTGCAGTTGATGGAGATTTGTGGGATGCACATCCAGGGCACGAAACTCCCGTTCCACCACATCCCAAAGATGCTCTATTGGGTTGAGATCTGGTGACTGTGGGGGCCATTTTAGTACAGTGAACTCATTGTCATGTTCAAGAAACCAATTTGAAATGATTCGAGCTTTGTGACATGGTGCATTATCCTGCTGGAAGTAGCCATCAGAGGATGGGTACATGGTGGTCATAAAGGGATGGACATGGTCAGAAACAATGCTCAGGTAGGCCGTGGCATTTAAACGATGCCCAATTGGCACTAAGGGGCCTAAAGTGTGCCAAGAAAACATCCCCCACACCATTACACCACCACCACCAGCCTGCACAGTGGTAACAAGGCATGATGGGTCCATGTTCTCATTCTGTTTACGCCAAATTCTGACTCTACCATCTGAATGTCTCAACAGAAATTGTAGCCTCTTTTTCCTATTTGTATTGGAGATGAGTGGTACCCGGTGGGGTCTTCTGCTGTTGTAGCCCATCCGCCTCAAGGTTGTGCGTGTTGTGGCTTCACAAATGCTTTGCTGCATACCTCGGTTGTAACGAGTGGTTATTTCAGTCAAAGTTGCTCTTCTATCAGCTTGAATCAGTCGGCCCATTCTCCTCTGACCTCTAGCATCAACAAGACATTTTCGCCCACAGGACTGCCGCATACTGGATGTTTTTCCCTTTTCACACCATTCTTTGTAAACCCTAGAAATGGTTGTGCGTGAAAATCCCAGTAACTGAGCAGATTGTGAAATACTCAGACCGGCCCGTCTGGCACCAACAACCATGCCACGCTCAAAATTGCTTAAATCACCTTTCTTTCCCATTCTGACATTCAGTTTGGAGTTCAGGAGATTGTCTTGACCAGGAACACACCCCTAAATGCATTGAAGCAACTGCCATGTGATTGGTTGATTAGATAATTGCATTAATGAGAAATTGAACAGGTGTTCCTAATAATCCTTTAGGTGAGTGTGTGTGTGTGTATATATATATATATATATATATATATATATATATATATATATATATATATATATATATATATATATATATATATATATACACAATATATATATGCAAGTTCAGTCTTGCAAAGAAACACATGCCTAAAACGAGCCCCATTCCACAAAACTGAATTTGTTAGCTGAAGTGTTTTATTTATCCATGATTAGTCAGTCTCGCTTTGGCCCAGTTGACATTTCTACTCCCCTCACTTCATATGTCAAAACAAAATGCTCCTATTGACGGTAGCCTATCAATGACAGGCTTCAAAAACATGCAAAACAGTCTGTTGCATCGCATAATTAGGCAAACAGATAAACAGAGACGCATGATGTAAAATCCACTGCATTGATTGTGTACCATATTCTTAATGAGCCTATACAATTGAGATTTTTACAATAGAGAGACAAGACTGAACAGCTTCAACACCACTGCAATTTTTTTTTTGAGTACATTTTACAAGAAAACACTGTAATGAGATCAAGTTTGGCTCAGAAGATAGAAAGTTGGCCTGGGGAGCTAAATTGAGAGATAAAGACTTCTGAATCCTTTGAGACAGTATGTAACAATCTCTTTCGGGATCTTAACACAGTGCTCCCTTGCAGACAGATAAAGAATCCACAGCAGAGAGACACTAAATCTCCATAGAATACACACAATCTAAATCTCCTTTTCAAACATCCTTATGGAATGCCTTTGCCTGTTCTCTTATAGGTGCATTTACTCATTCTGAAGGCCTGGTAGACTAATGACATCATCCTCCATCCTCTTACTCCAGTTTTGATAGATATGAACTGCTACATGAAGATATGCAAATATATTTTACCGAATACCTTTTCCAAAGAATTGAGGACATATTTCCCGCATGGTCAGATGTAAATGCAAAAACTTCTCGCTTTGGAATACATTAATCTATATCTTTTTCTTTCATCATTTAAAACCTACCACAAATATCTTTGTGAAATATTTTGCTGCCTTTCTTTTGAATAAATGCCACTTAGTTTGATTTTCTGTTATATAAAGCCAAAGTATTCATACATTTTTCCCCTGTGGGTCTGATATCTTTGTCTCAATGCTTTGGTCGTGTATTCTCTTGAAGGTTTTTTTGTGTGTTTTGTCATTTCTTTCTGCTTGAAGTACTTATCTTGTAGCTTCTGCTGTGAGTTGTCCTGTTAAAGACCGAGAGCTCTTAAACCCTGGGACTGTGAATCTCAGTTACAGTTGTTGAGTCTCAGCTAAGACTCGAGCACACCTACAATAATAGAGCCATCCAAAACATGTTCATGTATTGCATTCAAATCAATGACAGCAGTAGAAAAACAAAATGAAAAAGTAAAAAATAATAATAATAATCATTTCTCAAACTGATCAAAAGTGACAAAAAAAAATGTGTAATGTTACAAAAGAGTTATATTTTTAATTAATGCTTTGGTTAAATTATTTAACTTTCGGCTACACTTTATTTTGATAGTCCACTTTAGACATTCAACTAACTATAAGTAACTTTGTAACTACATGTCAAATACATGTCAACTAATTCTCATTAATTTGCAACTACATGTCTACTAACTCTCAGAGTAGACTGTTAGGGTAGGTTTAGGGTCAGTAGAATAAGCTGACATATACTTGCAAAGTTTCTCATAGCCAGTATGTTGTATGTTGTGGACCCATCAAAATAAAGTGTTAGAAGATATTAAGCAGACAGTCTACTAATACTCTAATGACTGCTAGTTGATATGTAGTTGCAAAGTTACTTACTGTTAGTACACTGAACAAAATTATAAACGCAACACTTTTGTTTTTGCCCCCAATTTTCATGAGCTGAACTCAAAGATCTAAGACTTTTTCCATGTACACAGAAGGCCTATTTCTCTCAAATATTGTTCACAAATCTGTTTAAATCTGTGTTAGTGAGCACTGCTCCTTTGCCGAGATAATCCATCCACCTCACAGGTGTGGCATATCAAGATGCTGATTAGACAACATGATTGTTGCACAGGTGTGCCTTAGGCTGGCCACGATAAAAGGCCACTCTAAAATGTGCAGTTTTACTGTATTGGGGGGGGGGGGGTCCAAAAACCAGTCTGGTGTGACCACCATTTGCCTCACGCAGTGCAACACATCTCCTTTGCATAGAGTTGATCAGGTTGTTGATTGTGGCCTGTGGCCTGTGGAATGTTGGTCCACTCCTCTTCAATGGCTGTGCGAAGTTGCTGGATATTGGCAGGAACTGGAACATGCTGTCGTATACGTCGATCCAGAGCATCCCAAACATGCTCAATGGGGGACATGTCTGGTGAGTATGCTGGCCATGCAAGAACTGGGATATTTTCAGCTTCCAGGAATTGTGTACAGATCCTTGCAACATGGGGCCGTGCATTATCATGCTGCAACATGAGGTGATGGTCGTGGATGAATGGCACAACAATGGGCCTCAGGATCTGGTCATGGTATCGCTGCATTAAAAATGCCATCAATAAAATGCACCAGTGTTCGTTGTCCATAACATACGCCTGCCCATACCATAACCCCACCGCCACCATGGGCCACTCGATCCACAACGTTGACATCAGCAAAACGGTCACCCACACGACGCCATACACGTTGTCTGCCATCTGCCCTGTACAGTGAAAACTGGGATTCATCCGTGAAGAGAACACCTCTCCAAAGTGCCAGACGCCATCAAATGTGAGCATTTGCCCACTCAAGTCGGTTACGACGATGAACTGCAATCAGGTCGAGACCCTGATGAGGATGACGAGCATGCAGATGAGCTTCCCTGAGATGGTTTCTGACAGTTTGTGTAGAAATTCTTTGGTTATGCAAACCGATTGTTGCAGCAGCTGTCCAGGTGGCTGGTCTCAGACGATCTTGGAGGTGAAGATGCTGGATGTGGAGGTCCTGGGCTGGTGTGGTTACACGTGGTCTGCAGTTGTGAGGCCGGTTGGATGTACTGGCAAATTCTCTGAAACGCCTTTGAAGACGGCTTATGGTAGAGAAATTAACGTTCAATTCACGGGCAACAGCTCTGGTGGACATTCCTGCAGTCAGCATGCCAATTGCACGCTTCCTCAAAACTTGCGACATCTGTGGCATTGTGCTGTGTGATAAAACTGCACATTTTAGAGTGGCCTTTTATCGTGGCCAGCCTAAGGCATACCTGTGCAATAATCAGTCTTAGATTTTTGAGTTCAGCTCATGAAAAATGGGGGCAAAAACAAGTGTTGCATTTATAATTTTGTTCAGTGTAGAATGTCTAAAGTGGACTATTGAAAAAAAAGTGTTACCGAACTTTCTATTCATCAAAGAATCAAGAAAAAATGTATCTCAGTTTCCACAAATGTATTAAGCAGCACAAAGGTTTTTCACATTGATAATAACAAGAAATGTTTCTTGAGCACCAAATCAACATATAAGAATAACATCTGAAGGATCGTGTGACGTGTGACACTACTTTGCCATCACGGGAATACATACATTTTCAAATATATTATTAAAACAAAGCTGTTATTTTAAACTGAAATGCTAGTTCATGATATAATTGTTTTCCTGAGTTTTGGATTAAAAAACTAAAAGCAGGCTTGGTAAGAAAACAAAAAATTCCCCCTTTTTTTTCTAAAACAACCCTGACCTCAAAACTTTAAATAAGTAGTTGTTGTTTTTTTGTTGTTTTTTAACCATGTAGCCTGTCATTTAAATATATAATTGCTGGTTTATACAGTATGCAACAATATTACATTTTAGTCAAAGCACAAATCTACCTTCCCCTGAAGGTTCTCAACAACTTTCTTATTCTCAACTTCCAAAATACTGGCATCTGAGGATAATGGAGTACAGTTCAAAGCGGAAAACAAATGGCTGATTATTTTAGCGAATGCCGTCAAGACGTTGTGAACACAGGCCAGAACAGTGAGTTACTGCAGCAGTCGGTCAAATCTGCGGTCATTTCATCAGCGTTTGTTTAAGGACCACACAAGCTCACACGCACCTTAATGATCTCATCTCAGGTGCAATAAGACTTTGGGAGAAATTTATAGGCCAAAGTTTATATGATTATGTGTGAATGTGCTTAGCTTGCAGGTCAGGATGTTGGTAGAGTCAAGTTTGGGGAATCTAAGGTCTGATTAAGAATACCCTGAGTTTACTAGATCTGCTATCAAAGACTCATTAAAAATTACTCATCATTTGCATGACGGAGTAATTCATCATATCATCAGTCCAGTCAGTAATGACACTCACACAAAATTGGAAAGTGGTACAACAAAATGACAGTTGACATCAGTTCTTTTTTCAACACTTGCATGCTAGATAAATGGCATCTTAAACAGGTAATTCTCAAAAAAAAAGCTTAAAGGAGTAATTCATCCAAAAATTTGAATTTTTATATATTCACACAATATTCTGGCTGTCTTAAGTTAAAGAGATAGCTCACCCAAAATACAAAATTTGAAAAAATGTTGTCAACCAAACAGGTTTGGTTACCACTAACTTCCATTTTATGGACAAGAAAAAAAAAAAAGGAGACATTTCTCAAAATATCTTGTTTTTGTGCTCCACCAAAGAAATTCATATAATTTTAGAATGACATGACAATTTTCATTTCTGAGTCAATGACATTTAGAAATTCACACAAACTTACAACTATCTAAAGTTAAAGGCACAGCTCACCCAAAACAAGAAAATTCTGTCAACATTTACTCACCCTCTTGTTGTTTCAAACTTAACTTCATTTCTTCTGCAGAACGCAAAAGAAGATATTTTGAAGAATGGTAGAAACCAGACAGTTTTGTTTGCCACTAACTCACATTGCATGGACAATTATATTTATATAGAAAATGTTCATTTCCAAAATAAAATAACTTTTTATTGCACATTCCAAGTAATATCAATCAAACTGCAGTTGGGTTGTTTTGATTAAGCAATAATAACTCCACATTTCAGAGTTAAACAATAACACTCGTTTAATCTTTGTAATCTCCTCAGATGATAATATAGATGCCTGACAAATGTTGTTGTTGTTGTGATCATAGATTTATGGATGTGATCACATGCAATACACAGAGCTTTTCCCTCACCATTGTAACGTGCTGCTTTTGCAAGGTTCCGTGAAAATGTTTCAGCCTTTATTTTCCTTTTTTGCCCTGAAGAAGATATCACAGATTCATCAAGTTCGTCGAAACTATCCATCCTCGATCATAGCACGTCTTTTCGAAGTGAAAGTAGCCTTGTCACCTGACCTGAATACAGCGTGCTGATTCGCTAAAATGGACTTATCGGCTTCTGTCCAAAGACAACAAGGGCGCTTGTCGGCTTCTGCAGTAAAACGTGAACTTTTACAGCTTTTATGATTTGTCTGTCATCAACTACTGTTGTTTTCTCAGCCGATCAGGTCATTGTTGGTTCCTGGTGTCGCTGTTGGTTTCCAAACTCTTGATTTCTCCATGCCCTTTGTTTTTGCTATAGCTCTAACTGACTTCCTCTTTTCTTTTAGCATCCAAATTGCTTGCTTTTCTCTCAAAGTCAGCTCCCTCATCTTCATCCTGGTTTGTGTGTGTCATCATCGAATGCAAGATTCCGAATGCAGAAGTAATGGATATAACTGATACGACACATTCCCTGCTTTTAATATCTGAAGAATTAATGCAACAGGACACAGCTGATCACTTAGAAAGACCTGTGAGGCAACTGCTCCAATACTTATGCTCACATCAGTTAGAGGGATGAAACTCTAAAAGTGCTGAACTTATTAGCTGGTAAAACATCTATGTGTTGAATCACCCAATAATAAAATGTGACATTCTGTAGTTTTGTCTCATATTCATATTTTAATCATATTTGTAAATGTCTTGACTCCACAGCCAACAGAGCAATTTTTTCTTTATTGTTCCAGTACTTTTGGAGGGCACTGTATATCATGTTATAGACTCCACATGTCAATAATATAATATATAATTTATTTAAAACTCAACTGAACAAAGTTGTAGAGGTTTAGAATGACGTGAAGGTCAGTAAATGATGACAGACAGAAAATCAAATCCACATTTACTTCATCAATTTTCCTCAAGTAGCCCTATCATTTTTAAAAACTGCACAATCCTCCATCGCCTGAGTGCTATCTTGTGGTGGCCCCTGTAGGCACCCTTTGAAGATGGTAAGACTGTATGAAAAAATATGCAAAGATTTTTAAAAACTTTGTATGTGGTGAGTAAATAATGAATTTTTATTTTCAAGTGAACTATTGCTTTAAGATTCTGATGACACTGTGCGTAAAAGAAATGCACATTATAGTACCACACAACGAGAACACGTCCATCTCCCAAGACTGCAGTGAGCCGCATGCAAAGACGTGATGA
Organism: Barbus barbus; assembly: GCF_936440315.1. Lineage (NCBI taxonomy): Eukaryota > Metazoa > Chordata > Actinopteri > Cypriniformes > Cyprinidae > Barbus > Barbus barbus. Next base: position 17,945,363 of record NC_136763.1, read on the forward strand.
CAGAAAGCAGATGCTGCTGTGAAACGAGCAGAAATGAGAGTGCAAGACTAATTCTGGTGGCCAGAACTTCTTGTTCTCACGACAACATGCAAGCAGTCATCAATCGAACCGGAACAAAAAGAAAGCGAGACGTAGACTACTGCAGCAGAGCTGATCTTACGGATGCATTCAATGATGCCTTTTGTCACAGAAATATTTTTAAATGCACATATGTAAATGTGCACACCAAAGCTCTCACAAAAACATACACAATTACGCATAACTCATTCCCAGCACCTGCGAGAGCGAATGCATGCAGAAATGCTGAGGTGTATGACCACCACTGGGCCTTTGCATTATTCATTACAAAGGTACAGCTAGAAGCATATCTGCACGGCCAACACAAATTTACCCACTCACTTCTTCACATATACAAACCCTCTAGCAGTCATATATAGACAGGAAGTATGCTTTGATGTCGTTCAGGCAGCTCTGAACAAGAGGTTTGTTTGAGGATAAGGAAGTTCTGGGCATATCTGGCACTGGTGATCACCGTCAGGTGCATTCTAGATAGTTATACTGATTCAACTTGCCATGATACCATGCTGCTGTGTGGAAAAATACTGTTGTGACAGTGAAGGCTGTAGCTGTGTTCCAAAAACTGTGCAAACTAAAACGATAGTATAGGAAATGGCTTGGTTGACAGCACAGCTTGATCTCATGAGCTTAGAACAAATGTAATCTGTTCAACTGCATCCGCTTCATCTGCAACAAAGAGCTCAAAAATATGCATTGCTTGAATAGATTTCTATTAAACTACAAGAATGGGCCATATTTCTTGCTTGGATAAAATTTTCACAGCCATTCGAATGTTTGGGGTTTTAATGTTTTTAAGAGGAACCTCTTATGATCACCAAGCTGCATTTATTTAATCAAAAATACAGTAATATTGTGAAATATTGTTACGATTTACAAACTTTTCCATTTTAATATACTTCAAAATGCAACTTCCTGTAATGGCAAAGCTGAATTGTCAGCACCTGTTACTCCAGTGTTCAGTGTGACATGATCCTTCAGAAGTCATTCCAATATGCTGATATGCTGCTCAAAGATACATTCTCAGTAAATGTTGAAAACAGTTCTGTTGATTAATATTTTTGTGGAACCATTGAAACATTGATTTTCAGGATTCGCTGATGAATAGAAAGTTCAAAAGAACAGCATTTATTTGAAACTGATTTTTTGTAACATTAGAAATGTCTTTACTATCACTTCTGATGAATTTAATTAAACATTTTCGCTTATAACGCTATACAAGTTGCACACTTTAAAAAACTAGGTTTAGCCACATAAAGTCAAGTTTGCAGATATTAATAACATTCACCAGACTGCCATTTTGTGGTATCTGTGGTGCAAGTTCTCCAGTTAACTGTAATGTGTGAAAACCAAAAAAGCTTTGTCAACAGCTCTTGGTGTCTCTGAGCAAGCGGCTCCTCCCACATGCACATTTGCAAGGGCATCAGGATCACGAATCTGAATGCTGCATGTGTGGGATTAACATATGAAATACGCAGACTGCATTACATTTTCTATAATGCAAGTAGATGACCTGCTTTCCAAGATACAGTAACAAGTCCTAGAAAACCTTCCCCATACAGTACACAACCTAGTCAACTAGATGTGTGTAGAAAGTTAAATTACACTTTGTTGTTAGCAGCATCATAATTGGAGATTTATTAGGAAGGCATTGAAATTACAAAGCCTGTATAAGCATGAAAGAAACATGGATGTTCTTAATATGAGGAGTGTCGAATGCAGGCTTTGAAGAGGAATCTGCAAAACACAAAGCGCTTGACAGATTTAGCCTGATCATTGCATGTGGGACATTTAGATCTTCATCCCACAGAAAGGTCACATTAGCCTCTGGTCAATGAGCGTGCAGAGCATGTGGCAAAGATAAACATCAAGAAGCCTTCCGAATTCAAGCCATGTGAACCAAACTGGTACTTCTCTGGCATCGCTGGGAAAACCCCTTTTTGGAACCTTTATTTCCAAGAGTGCAGAACAATTAATAGAATCACATGCAGTATTTGTGCAAATGTAGCCTTCACAAAGGGTTTATTCTCGAATTTGGCAAGCATTCGACAGCCTATGTTAAATCCTTTGTCTAAAGTGAGTGTGAAGATTAAACAGGTGTCCAAGTGTAAACACCGGCTTCAGCTGGCAGAGATGGAGGGAGGACTGGAGGGGAGGGAGAGGACACACAGCTGCCTACCTATCACACCTTTGAACGACAAGGCACCCATTGATCCACACCGTCCTCACACTCCACTGCCGATGGAGAGGTGGGAAGTGGAATTTTGACTGCTATAACGAAAGGGGGTGGGAGCCAATTGCTTCCCAGAACTGTGTTTTTCTCCAGAACAAACGCACCAGTCCATTTAGACAGTTTAACTTTGTCTGGCACTTTCTATGCTCAGAACACTATGTGCTTGACTTCCACTGCTTTTAAGAGAATGTCTTACCACAGAGAAAAAAAAGGCCATAATCCTAAGGGATCAAAAAAAATGGCGGCCAGTTTGCACACAAACAGACGGAGAAAGGTCAAGGCTCTCTGACAACGCAGAGCTAACCACTGGAGAACAGAAGAACACTTCAGCCATGATGAAAGCTGCATTTTCAATGGATCAAACCAAGTTTATCCTAAAAAGGGAATCAGAGAGAGAGACAAGCAACCCAAAGCATTGTGACTAACAATAACTATCTGATATATATATATATATATATATATATATATATATATATTTAAAGCCTGTAGGAGGAACAACATCATGAGCAGAACAATACTAATTGATCTTCTCAGGACTGTGGTTTTTTAGTCTGATACATGTAGTGCATTTTCAATAGTCCTAAAATTTGAAGCACATTTGTTTCTTGCTGTACAACATAACTGTGGCCATTAAAGAGATAGATCCCTATAAGATTAGAGGTCTGCCATCATTTAGCCTACTCATGCTCATGATGTTCCAAACCCATTCCTCAAAACACAAATTAAGATATTTTTAATTAAATAAATGAGAGATTCAAGAAAAACACACCTCATCGGATCTCGCTTGATGCACAAGAACCATCGAGTTGCGTGTCAAGCATGTTTAAGCTTCCTTTAGCATATCTGATGTGCTCTATGTACAGTATGTGTGTTGATCAATGTTTATATATCAGAAGACTTGGATTAAACTACTTTATTCATTCTGGTTACTTCAGCAAAACTTCTAACTTTATTCTATCTTTTAATTTTGGTTACCTGAACTTTCAAAAGGAATGACTCGGGTTTCATTAAAAATATCTTTATTCATGTTTCAAAGACAATCAAACGTGGGTTTTGAATGCAACATGAGGGTGAGTAACCATTTTGAAAAGGTTCCCACAAGTAATAATCGGGTTACATCTTTATTTTTCAACAAAATATGTCCAATTATAGGAGATAATTACGAGATAAAGCAAGCAATAATTAGCTGGTCATGTGATCTGGCCGATTTGTGGTTTACTTTTACAGTTACTTCATAATCTTTTTGGATCTTTTAATGGAGAGACAGAAAGCTCTCAGGTTTCATTAAAAATGTGTGTCTTGAAGATAAACGAAAGTCTTATGGTTTTGGAATGAAATGAGGGTGAGTAATTAATGACAGAATTTTAATTTTTGTGGGATCATTAACTTCTCTTCTGTTCTTCTGTTACTCTTTTTTTGCTCTTAGACTTCAATGTTACAACTGTATAAAATGTCATTTGAAATGATCTCACAGCTGTTTTTAAAAAATGAATGTGCATTGAATGAGCGCAAGTTTACATCTAATGGAAAGATGTACTGTACCTTCACTGAATTGAGGCGATGCATCGAGACATAATGAAAGGTGAACAGGCTGAGGAAGGCCTAACGTCTTCCTCATCAAACGCACGGCAAATCCCGAACCTGACAGCACAGATATGTGAGACACACAGCATTGCGTATTCTTCAAAGGGCAACCATTGTCGTTTCCCTCCAGCTTGCTGCGAACAGCAATGTCAGCTATGCCTAAATGATTAGAGCAAAATAATCGTTTTCTTGCAGTAGAAAAAAACCCAAAACAAAACAAGCAAGAGACAGTCAAACAAAGGCATTCGTCTGCACAAAGCAGAGTAAAGAGACAATGGGTGCCATGCTCCACTCAGGATGTATGCAGGGAGACAAATCACATTGCCTTAATCACATTTAATGGCCCACGATCAGTGAATTAATATTCCACGCGCACCGATGTGGTTGAGAGTTCAGCAGGATTTAGAAGCATTTGAGACACATCATTGTTGAATTTAACTACCTAATTAAAAGGTGCATTAAGTATTTATTTATTTTTAATAATAGTATTCGTACTTTAGTTTTTGACATAGTACTAAACATAGTACTAAAAAATAGACTGAAAGTCAGTTTTGGACATATTTATCGATATTTAGACAAATAAACTATCAACATACCTGTTGAATTTTATAAGAAAGTCGTTTATAAATTATACATTATATATTGCATTATGCAATTTATGACTAGGATATGTTACATCATTGCTTAACATTTATTGTAACATTTTTAACCATTTGGCGATTTTTATTATTATTAAAAAATAACAATATTTTATTTAGAATAAATATTTATAAACATCAGTAATCATCATGAGTCTTCATCACATGTGAGTATACTTTACATTCTTTAAACAGACTTAAATGCAGTAAGTACTGTTCATTTCTTTAGGTGCATTTTTATCAGTGCACCTTTAAAAGTAAAGAAGAAAAACTGACCAAAAACACAACAATGTGACCAGATAATGTCGTCACTTTATCTGCCTTCATCTCTTTTTAATAAGAGAGAGAGAGTTCTCACTATAGTGGTGGCTTCTGTCCAAACAATTACAATAGTAATTATGATATTCTCTAAAAAAGAAGCTATTCAGCCTCAGATGATTATAAGCCTCAGTGGGAAATCACAGTGTTATAATAGCAGACCTTCAATATACATCTGTAGATACATAATGTATACCTTAAGAAAAGCTGTAACCGGTAATTCACACGTAGATCACGACTCACAGACAGCAAACTAACACATCTCCAGGTTGGCTGTGGTGAAATGTAGAAATATTACGAAGACAACCACTCAATTCACACACACACACACACACACACACACTTATCATTTTCCCCTTCACACATTCAAACAGTGATGTACGCTCTGCCTGCTGATTATGAAGCAATCCTCATATCACATAATGAAGAGCATCAATGAAGGCAGAACAAAGCCCTGGTAATTAATCACCATGTAACCGACAAAGGTTTAATGTCAACTCAGTAAATGGAAAGACTTTCCAACCAATCACAAGAGTAAACTTTAGAGTGACACCATTAAGCATCTTGACAGCAACTAAGCTTAAAACAACTTAAGAAACATTTGCCATCTTTACCCTGCAATAGTGGCACATCTGCATATATATATATAGCCAATACCATTTGGAAGGGGGGTTTATGCCCAAACCGTAACTGTTTTTACACAGAAAATACAATTTCATTATTTTTTAATAAATATAATTTATGCATATAGAAGCGTGACATTAATAGAAAAAAGGTGTTAAATTTGCCTATAATATACAAGCTTTGTTATGATATCAACAAAGTTTAATTTACACCGAATCAAAGCAGCCTCAGAGCCACATAATTTAGTTAGGCTTATATTGCGTCTTTATACGGAATTTGGAGCAAAGGGAAAATAAAAGAAAATTATTTGAGCATAGCGGAGTACATAAAACGTGTTCGTGTGAGGACACGCATGGGCCTTGGAGGCGGCTGTCTTCATTTATCAGAAGCCATGAAGCAACATTAGCAGGAAGAGTCAGGCCTCCATTATTTATGGACTGGCTCCCTCCCCTGTACACAGCTGGTACCTGGTCATGAGAAACTGGCCTCCAAAACATGGTTAGTTTTTCTGTGTGAGTCAAAATGACTATGACAATACGGATTACATTTAGTTGTTGTTTAAAAGCGTCATTTCGCCATATGAATTGGTAAAAGACGCGCGTTTACCTCAAGATGTTTTTAACAAGTTTAACATGAAGTAGCCTACTAGTTAAACAAAATGATATTAGTTTCGTTTAGGCGAACTAGTCCTTCAAAGCATATACTCAACCTCATGGTGTACCAAACTCGTATGACTTCCTTCCCTGGTACAGAAAAGACGTTTATCTGAATGACAGCCCTCAGTCGCCATTCACTTTCATTGCATGCAGAAAAGACGCAATGAAAGTGAATGGCGACTCAGACTGTCATCCTTACTGGCGTTTTATTTCGCGCTGCACAGAAGAAAAGTAGGCTAAGTCATACATATTTGGTACATCATGAGGGAGAATAAATGATTATATATTTTCCGCTTTAGGTGAATTATTAATCTTTTAAAATGCATAAATGTTTCAAAAAGCGCTATTGCCAAACTTAAGCCAAAAAAACAACAGCAGCAAACATCTAAGCGTCGAAGGAGGAGATTTTTTCTGTCGCGTCGACCATGAATGGCAAGTTTGCTTGATCATCACACCGGCATTTCTATCACTACGCCATGAGATCTGCACAAGTTGCCCACCGAAAGCACCCTCCACTCTCGACCGTCCAGTATTAATGCAAAATCATACTCAAAAATGCCATTCCATCATTCAGTCTGATATGCATCGAAAGGGAAAAAAGGATCCCAATTGCACGTTTCCGTTCAAAACCGCGACTGAGTCAGAGGTTCCTTCAAGACCTCATTATCAGTCCATTAATATGATCTCGACTAATTTGTCGGGTTAATTATAATTAAGGGGGTAAAATAAGAATCACCTCAATCAAAACAGAATCATTCTCATGCAAGTTGAGCACAGTGTGCACTTTAAATGCACCTGACTCTTGATGATTGATCTTTAAGGGTTGCAGATTGTATTAAAGGGTTATTTAAGTTACAGCACGGTTTATTCATTTCTGATGTTCTCGGTTAATAGATTTTAATAAGGCAACGAGACGCTGATTTTCTGGACACTTTCATATTTAGAGCATTTCATTTAAGTCATGGAGTCCAAGTCAAATGCACAAGTTTACTGTGCTAGTGCCGTATTTCTGCTCTTCTTTCGTGTTAGAATATTGCATTTTTCAATTCTATAATGAACAAAACACGACTGTCTCGTTTACAAACAAACAACGCAAGAAGCTCGCGAGATAGATAAAATGATCCACATAATTACCATGAAGCGCTGTTTCCAATACTCTTTGCCATTTCCTACATTTCCAGAGTGCGTCTCCCACTAATGACGGCAAGAGGAGGGGAAATACAATCCAAATGAAGGAAAAGCTCAAGCAAGAAACATTTGTGACAGCGACATGATTCGGTCCAACTATTTCGCAGAGTAAAACAGCATATGATTTCCCTAATGCAGTTTTAAGACTGATATTAATCCACAATCCGTCGTCTCATCAGAAAAAAACACATCCCGGTGCAGTTCTTTAGGTGTCGCAATGAAGGTAAAAGACTAGAGAGGGTTTTTTTTTTTTTTTTTTACCCTCGTTCCTCACGAATGTGGATAAAATGCCGATATCTCCACTTGCAGTCAGAGGAACTGAATGTGAGCGCCTCAAAAGTGGAGCAAAGACGCCACCTGCGGCTGGTAAAGGAACTGCAACGCTCTTGCTAGGGATATTTTTAAAGGGACATTGAAAATCTTTCCCAAGTGCATCTGTTGAAAAACCATAATGGCAGTTTGGTCTCATTGGTTGTGATTTTTATCTAATCTATTGTTACTGTGCTGACCATGAGATGCTCAGGTGGAATATTTATGAAGAAATGACGCTGTCAGGTAACTATAACATGGAAAAAAAGGAGTCTTGTAAAAAGACTACCAATCTCAAACTTTAATGTAACATTCCCATATTAATCTGCTTCAATTTAAAGTGAATTAGAAATGTGCTAACTCTACATAAACTGTTTAAATTAGTGTTGAGTACATTAGTCAATCATGAATTTTGACTTTTGTTTAACATTGAAATAAAAATGTTCAGATGATACAGAAACTTAAGAATCTGCAGATTTAGTATCCATGTGCACGATTACAAATAAAATTATTTGACAGGCACCAACTTATACTTTCCTTTGAAATTTATTTAGCATTTTACACAATAGCCCAGTGTTCCTCAAATCTTTCCCTGGAGGGCCAATCTGCTGCAGAGTTTAGCTCCAACCCTGATCAAACTCACCTACCTGTGATTTTCTAATGATCTTGAAGACTCTGATTAGCATGCTCAGGTGTGTTTGATTAGGATTCTGCAGGAATGGGCCAGATTTGAGGATCCCTGCAATAGTCACACGACTCGGATTTCACCCCCAGCTCATTTCTAATTGGTTAAATTGATAGTTTTACAACTTACCGTTACAACATGCCACGGTCTCTCCTACTCACAGAAATGGGATTTTACTAATAGGTCTCATGGGAATATGTCAGTGTTTCGTCAGACAGGTCTATGTCTATATCGTAATAGACAACTGACCCTCCCTTGCAGTGTAATGAAACCCTATAAGCAAGCACTCACTTTAAAGTCCCCTCGAGAGCCTACTCTAAAAGACTCCATTTCATCTATGCCCATCTCTCATAAGGCAAACAATCTGGAAAAATAAATCAATTACAATTTCAATAATTTTACAACAAAAAATGCATCACCAAATGCATCAATTTAATTTTCAGAGACCAGATTTCCTCTATTTATCAGTTTTGCTTGACATAACTTTCAACTTTAGTACTGTCTTATGGCGAGAAAACAAACAAATACTTTTCTAAACACAAACAAGCTTAAAGTTCACACTCTAAAATGTTCAGAGTTCTACATTTAATATTCTCTTTCATAGTTTATGCAGCAAAACTTTACATTTAATCACTCTAGACCTCGTCGAAAACACACTTGAAACATTTTGTGATGCAATCTGACTACAGTGCAGCTGCTGTATTAAGAAATATTAGTATCTGTGCGCTCGTGCTATGGGATGTGTCTCCATAGGAAGACCCCAACTGTCATCCAAATCGTGCGATTGGAGCATCACAGCTGGGCAGGTTCCACACATGCCACAGCATGCTCTGAATCACTTGATGAGAGGCAATGTACTGCACTAATGTCCTCAATATCCCTTTGAGAGAGTTAAATATAAAATTGATGCCACCGTCATGAACAATTCAGTCCGCCAGTTGAAAAGAGTCTCCCTAGGATCCCAAAGCATTCCAGAGGCTGGCCGCACATTTTTAATGGGCAATCTTTTATTTAGTGCCTGATTAGAAATCCTACAAAATCATTTTAATGTATGTTTTATTTTGACATAAATGAATACCTTTATTCAACAAAGAGGCATTAAATTGATCAGAAGTGGCATTTTTTTTCCATTGCTTCAAAAGATTTATTTTTTCAGAATCCTGAAAAATGTATCACAGTTTCCACAAAAATATTTAGTTTTCAACACTGGCTGCTAAAATAATGGATGAATGATTGAATAAATATTTTATTTATAGCCTACTATATATATATATATATACACACAATACAACTATTTTTGATTAAATAAATGCAGCCTTAGGGGCCATTCACGCAGAACGCGTCTTTGAGTCAAGAAACGCGAGACGCAGAGCTCAGGAATGGCTTTAAAAAGCGTAGGGTAGGGCTGTCCGATTACGATTCCTGATTCTGGAATCGATGGGATTCGATTCTAAGAATCGATTCCTCGCTGTTGTTTTCGATTCTTTATCGATTCTTGTTTTTTAGATCAAAGGAACCTTCTCACCATGATTGCAGGATAAAAAGGTCGTACAAAGTAGCCTTCTCATAATATGAAATATGATTGATTTTTAATTTTGTCTGCATTGCCCGTGAAATTAGTCATAGCTCACTGCTCAGCATATGCGTTTATCGCATGAACTGAACAAAACAAGAAGTGTCTAAAATAAATGTGCACAGTTCAGCTGAATAATGAAGTTTACTTTAACTGTATGCTTTGCCAAAAATGAACAAACTGTACACTAAAACAATATAACCAGAACATTAACAACAACACTGATATAAGAGCTTGTGGTTTATCTGTCACTCAGATGCACTCTCAGCAACTATCTACCCGAAATAACCTTTTCGTGGAAACGAATCAGACTTCTAATCGGTGGCTGTGTTCGAAATGGCATACTTGCCTACTGCTTACTGCCCAGTACACAGGGCATACTGCTTACTATTTTTTTAAAGAATAGTGTGTGAAACAGTATACAATAAGCAACAAATGTTTCAGAGTAGTATGCTTAATTGTCACATGACAAACACTGAATATTAATTCAGCACAGCTGTCAAGGTTGTTACCTTATAAACAAATGTGCTAACCATTCTTTTTAATAAATGCTATATTGCCCAATTGAACTCATTTCATAATTGATAAACTTTACATATTGGACAGAACTGAATCAACACTGAGCTGTCTTTAACTGAACAATGATATTTTTGGCAGTTACACTATGTGGAAAAAGCATATATTCTAGTTAGACGAAGGGCATAAATAATGATAAATTCGATTTACACTAAAATAACAACATTTTCTTTAGCAACAGGCGTGTAAATAGTAGTTAGGTGGCAGATATTTATAGGTTACTTCAATACTGTAGTTCATTATAAAACAGTATGCAATCTGTCAGGGGCAGTTGTGGCCTAATGGATAGAGAGGTCCGGCAGGGATTGTAGGTGGGGGCAGTGAATAACCAACACTCTCTCCACCTTCAATACCACGACTGAGGTGAGACCCTTGAGCAAGGCATCAAAACCCCCAACTGCCCCCCGGGCGCCACAGCATTGGCTGCCCTCTGCTCTGGGTGTGTGTTCACTACTGTGTGTGTGCACTTGGATGGGTTAAATGCAGAGAACAAATTCCGAGCATGGGTCACCATACTTGGCCACACACCACTTCTCTTTCCCAATAAAATAAATTGTCATATATATAAATTTTACTATATTAAATGCCACTTTATAGGGACAAAAACCTACCTACAGCTAAGCATACATAACACTTTATTATTAATTAGGCGTTTTATTTCCACTATTCAAATATTTACTTAATTTTTATTGAAAATAAATGCCTTTCTGATCTGGTATGTAATTGGAAAAGGAGAAGCATGAGTTTGACAAAAGCTAGAATTGAACTCTGATCGATCTAATTCTCATCAAAAGCTCACATCTTTTACTCACAGCACCACTGATACTACGGAAATACACGTGTCTTTTACAACAACTGCAGTGTTGTTTATCGCAGCCAGGCATTGGTGCGCAGAGTTTATGTAAATAGCCTCTGCCAACAAATTGGTCTATTTGTCCTTAGAGTAAATACACTCTGTTTCTTTTTAGAGCTGCTTGACAGGGGAATTGAATTCTGTTTGCGTAATTGAAATATTATTTTTATTTATATATTATATTGCTGCAATATTATTACTTAATATCTTTGAAACAATCTAAGCGCTAGAGATAAAGGTGACGTCATTTGACTTGATCGGAAACGTGCCGCAGAGATTAAAGTACAATTTATGTCCTACTATGTTTTTAGATACACAGTGATAGTTTGTGGTTTACATATGTATATACGTATATTTACAAGTCTTACATTTAGCCTATAATTACTATTCCTCGCCTCCAGTTCACTCACGCGTTTGAAGATGAAACGTCACATGGAGCGCGTTGCATTCTGGGAAACAGTAGCCTATCCCACACAGTGTCTTCAGATACATACATCAAATTTCAGCCAATGTAGCAGGTAATCCGGGCATTCCATGCATCCAGAAAATTCACATACTATTCACAGTATACACACAGCATACTGCAATATAGTAGGAGTTATGTGGTAGTATGCAATTCCAAACACAGCTTCTGTACTGATTTCAGTATACTTGTGTTATGTTTAGCAGATTCTGGCAAATCTAGTAGGTCCATAGAACGCGAGGGTCTCAAGACGCGCTTTTGAGACGTGATGCAATAATGACAATAACGGAAATAATAGAAAAAGGCAAACAGTAGAACTGATAACCAGTTGTGATAATCGCTTAAATAAATATGTTTTATAATTCAGGGTATCCGGACACAACCACTATGAGCGCCTCCTCCGCCATCTCTGCCATGTCTCTTTCAAAAAGATATCTCTGCTGGGTTCCTGTACAGTAGCGAGCACATTAAATAGGCTTGTGAGATCTCTCTGCCATTCCTGACACACTTGTCTTTGCTGTCACTCAAAGGCAGCCATCGGCAAGCAAATTGTTCATTTTCCAGGCGTGATGTAGGACAAACGTGCGGCCAGATGTTTGGGGAGACGCAGAGAGGCTTCAGATGAAAGGCTACAGCATCGCCCTGAGTGTAGTGTGGCATGCCAGGCAGACGCTGGTGTAATAAGTGATGCGCCTCCGGCGGGCCCTGCTCCCGGCACCCAGGGGTCACTGCAGAGGCTGCCTCTCTCACTTTCGCCCATCTACTTATTTTCCTCCCTCTGTGAGTACACTTCCTTACAGCAGGAGGGAGAAAAGGGGGGCAGGTTATAAATAACCATCACCACAAATTAATGGGTGCTGTGTAACCGTACCTGCTGCTGAGCAAAGGCTAATTGCAGTAGCTTACAGGTGGTACTGTATATCTGCTGTAAACAGGGTTTTTATAAAAGTTTGCTATTTATTTTTTACTGCTGTTTTATTTAAAAAAAATGTATTGGCTTCATTACTTTTTACTCTATCATCGCCTTATTATTTTATTTTTTCTGTTGGTATTTTATGGCTGCCAGAGTTAATGTGCTTAGTGGTTAATGGCTTTAAATTGCTAAGAAATGTCCATAAAAATAGGCTCCAATGTATTATTAATAAGAACTATTTTTTTTTTTCGTATTGTTTGTGTTGTGTTTTAAGGTTAAAGGAAATGGCCATAAACGTAACGGATAATGTCCCAGCAGAAAACTGGTCTCAGTACCAGTTTTTTGAAAGAATGGTCTTATGCTCGCCAAGGCTGCATTTATTTGATCATAAATACAGTTATATTGTGAAATATTATTACAATATAAAATAAATATTTTCTATTTTAATACATTGCAAAATATTATTTATTCCTTTGATGCGAAGCTAAATTTTGCTCCAGTCTTCAATGTCACATGATTCAATTGAAATGATTCAAATATGCTGATTTGCTGCTTAAGTGACATTTCTTATTACGAATGTTAAAAAAAAAAAAACATTTTATCTAGATTCTAGAAAGTTCAAAAGAACAGCATTCATTGGAAACACATTTTCTATACATTTAGAATCTTGTTTTAAAGATTATATATATATATATATATATATATATATATATATATATATATATATACATACATATATAAAGTATAAATAACCTTTGTCAGTTTTGATAAATCAATTTATAGTGTATTTGCTGAATAAAAATTAATTTCTATCAACAACAACAAAACATTACTGAGCCCAAACTTTTAAACGAGTGCGTGTATTTGTGTGTGTGTGTATACATACTGTATAACATAATAAAAGTCAGAAGTAGAAAAGAAAAGAAATGAAAAAGAATGAAAGAATCTTGCGCTCTCTAATGGGAACAGTGGATGGCAGGCCTGGGGCAAAGGCATGGTGGATACACAACCTGTGTGATTAGTGAAAGGGGCAAGTTGTAATCCACAGCTGAATTAATCAAAATGATAATGCTTCCATTTGTGATTACTGCTTGCTTCCAGCACTGCATAAAGCCTGTCCCGTGTGTTTCCAGGGTTGTTTGGGGATGAAGGTGGGTGGGGGATGGTATTCACCTCATATAACTAAATATCCTTCCAAATCCACTTGGTGCATCAACTGCAAAATCCTGAGATCCATTTTTAAAAATGGCAGCTGAATGTGCAGCGATCGAGTCATATTGTACTTGCCGAATTAAAAACAGTGCATTCATAGTGCTGCGTGAAAGAAATCTCCTCCATTCGAACCTGCCTGTTGTCGTGTCTTTTGTTCTGCTGTCCTCACCTGCCTTTGGCTGAGTTTGCTTGTGCTGCGTGATAAATCACCTTAAAAACTGTTGCCTCTCCGTAAAGCGCTGCGCATTCAGCCATGTCAGATTTAAATAAGAAAATGATAAGACAGAAAGAGGATCTGCCACATTTAACACTGGAAAACGCAGCACTGGCATCTTATTAAAATGTATGAAACCAATAAGAGACAGGCTGGCAGAGATAGGGTGATCCATAGGCGGCCAAAAGTTGGGACAGTATTGTTTATTTGCCCTGTAAAGTCAGATAAGAGACCAGAAGTGATCTGTATTTAAACTTGTGCTGAAAGCTAAAGTGGTGCTCTGTATCAGGGCTCTGTGACTGTGATTGTTTGATAAGTAGGTTGTAAAAGAAGTGCAAATGAATCCTGAGCCGAATTTGAGCTTTTCTGGAATGGGTTTCCACTCAGTGCCTTTCACTGTAACTCTGAATGAAACCTGAGAGCATCTCTTTTGTTCAAAAGAATACGGTTAAGAGTCAGACATGTTCCAGCAAAGTGACTCATATTGATTTATGCAAGAGTGAGACATCAGATTCGGATCTGATGCCAAGGGGAGTCAGCAGCCTATTGTTTTTAGAGCGGGGGGCAATCATTTGATATCATCATACTGTAATGAATCTGGGAGAGAAAAGAGTTGGTTCTGAAATTAAAAGTGTCCTTTGCGACCATAAACGTTTTTTTGAAGTGCAGCTCTCAGCCTAAGCACTCTAAGCACTGAAACTGAATCAGCGGCAAACTCTATGAAGATATTCAGTCAACACGTCTTATTTAACAACTATATACAGTACGTCAAAAATGGTACACTACAATAAGTCAAAAATAACTGAGAAAACTGTGTACTATTGTTTAAAAGATTCTTTGACAAAATGAAAGCATTTCAAAAAAGGTACAGTAAAACCTATCATTCTGCCACAGCATGATCATATCATCCACCATTATAATAAATTATAATGAAGCAGCCTCTAATAGCAGTGCTGATCAGAAATTCATTGGAGGAGGATAATCTCACTACCAAGTTATTTTGGAAAAACATGGATCTCTGGCACACAGAGAGACTTTTTTTTTTTTTGACAAGGCTGGTGGAGAGACCCAGGCGGCAAGGCATATATTGAGCTCCTACTAAATCTTGTTTATGCTGTCACATAGGGGTCAACTGGCTCCTAGCAAGCTCCTGGCACCAGCAAAACAGTACAGTTGGGCTGCATCTATCTGGACCTGTCCGTGGTGCTGAAATAGCAATCCTCACCAAGGTTGAGAAATATTGAGTAATTATGATATATTCACAATATATTTATAAGTATTGTAATAATGAAATGAAACAACACTGTGAATGCTGTAATTATATTACTAAAAATAATTGCTCTAAAACTTATGTAACATTTATATATGCATATAAAATTGTATAAACAAAAATTATTACAAATGGTTTGCTTACCTAAACATATTGTGTTCATGAAAATACATTCATTATTATTATTATATGTTGTTGTTGTTGCTGTTAATACTTCTATATTATATAAGTTACAAAACTTAATAATACATTTTATTTTCATTAATATTTATTATTATTATTATAAAAAACATATATTATTTATAAATATAAAATATTATAAACTAAAATGATTTGAATTATGAAAAGCACATTAGTAGTAGTAGTAGTAGTAGTAGTAAATATATATATAAAACATTTTATAAAAGTAACTGCTCTGCAACATATGTAATATTATTAAATATCAAATAATGATAAAAAATGTTATTTGGCCTACATTATGTAATGTTACATTATTTATTTACAGTATTTGTTTAACATATTCAGACTGTTTAGAAAGAAATATGAAAAACTACTTCTCTAATTTAAAAAAACTACTTACTACTTTAATAAAACTACTTGAAATAATCTACTACTTCTACTTATTTTTTATTGTTATTAAACTACTACTTCTCTAATTCAAAAACTACTTAAACTGATAAAACTACTAGAAATAAACTACTACTTCTACTTATTATTATTTTTAATTGTTATTAAACTACTACTTCTCTGTCAGAACTGAAGAACTGAAACAGGTGAGGAGTAATCAAACACAGACAGAGACTAATGAACTAATAATGACACCAAACAAGGACAGGAACCGGAAGACCAAATAAGGGCATGAGGAAACAAGAGGGAGGAAAAACACAGGGACACAAGTCTGACATTCTCCAATTTAAAAAATACTTAAACTAATAAAACTACTAGAAATAAACTACTACTTCTACTTATCTTTCTTGTTATTATAAAAAAAACTAATTACTTAAAAAGTAATTACTCTGAAACAGTTTTTAAATAAACATTATTTGATTTTTTTTTTTTTTTTTAAATGGATAAAAAACTGTCATCATTACAGAAGATGAGAGAAATACATTGATGAATCAAATTACTGTAATAAAGTTGGTTTAACTGCAGTACACCAAACCTTCTGCAATCACTTCAAGCTGAGTAATTTGATTCATGAATGTATTACTCTCATCTGGAGTGACATCCAACCTCTCCATATTCACTGCTCAACTCAGCCTACGTGCACCTGGAATCTGGCACCTGTTGTGTTTTGTCATGTTTTCGGAGCTAAATTACCCTGACCCAGTCGTAAGAGTAATGAGTAATAAGAGAGCTTGTTGCACTGGCACCACTAGATTTCCCTGATCCTGCTGAAGCAGCTGATCAATGAGCGTTTGCCGCCTGTATCCGCTTCGCGCGGCCCCGCCAGTATCAACAACCCAATATGTCAGCGCAGTGAAAGTGAGCAGGCAGTGGGAGGAGTTCAGCTCATTTTAACATTTGATGAATAAATTTCTGGACAAAATGCGACAAGAAGTGCAGCAGAGCCTGTGTTTTTCTCATCCGACGCAAGGTCAAGCAGATCCGTTTGGTTCCTGAATTCTCCGCAGGCTGTCAAAAAAAATTGTAACGACTTTGAAATCGCATTCCGTCCTTGCAGGCCAGAGGTAAACCATCTCTTGTTGGTGCAACCGCTTCATTTGTATTCCGACCCACGCGGGACACTAGCCTGATCAGGTTGGGTTACCAAGCCAAAGCGATCTATCTTCTTTGATGTAAAAAAAGATCTCTTGCTCATTTCCTGACAGCGTAGGGCAGGAAAAACTGCTCGGCCCCAGAACTTTGTGCGTTTTCCCTCCACCTGCCAGAGTGGCGCGTTGGAGATGGAGAGAAAAGCCTTGGAGAAGAGGCTGAATTTATCAAGCGCACAGTGCTCCGAACTCCCCTCGGGTAGCATAATGAGTTTAAACTCGGTGAAAAATCAGCAGCGTGCAGATAGTATAACCTGAGCGCTCGACATCTCAAATGGATTTTGCCTTCAGAAAGATGCCTTTTAGCCAAAGATCTTTTGCTCTGTGTTGTGAAATGGGATAAATATCTAACAAGCTCCATTCTTGTAATGGCTCCTGGAGCTGGGAAGAACAAGCGAATCATACGTTTCTATTAGATTCCTCGACTTTTTATTGGCGTAACCGGTCTGACTAAATGGATCGGTGAGCAGGTGCTACGTCGCGTAAGAGCTCTAATCTTTCTCCATTTGATCACTTACATGTAGATTCATGTCTTTAATGGATATATACCTCATAAAACGTGCCCATAATGGGGAGGAGATACAGAGTTTTGGTTTCCATTATCCTGCCCATCTCTCTGCAGCCCTAAAAGATCTAATTACACCTTTTTTACAGACTTTCCATATCCACTCCATAAGCTATTATGCCTCGACCACCAACCAGCTGAATTCAGCTTGAAGGCAAACAAGCTTGGGAGGGTTTTCTCATCAAAGACCTCTTTTACCTTCTTAAATGTTCAGCATTGTGACCCCTCCGGGTGGAACCGACGTTTGATCTTAATGATGGCGGTGGGTTTTGTGAGCTGACAGCAACAGGTAGCCTAGTGTATAATGAGCCCATTAAATCCCACGAGGCTGAGAATTTGGCGGCAAAAGGAGAGCCGGCTGACATATTGGATGGGACGCGGAAAGACACAAGGAAGAGACACGGAGAGCCAGAGGAACTAAAGCTGAAGAAAATTGTCACTGTTATGAAGAGCTTTGGGTTTCGCTGTTGCCATAGATACTCCATGGCCTTTCCACTCGGAGAGTGCTACTGAATCAACGCATTACTCTGGCACTCCTGAGGCAGGTGAACACAGCCCAAAAAAAATCAATGGGGAAGAGGTGAGTGGGCAGCTATGCAGAGCAGTGGAAGAATACTTTATGGGAGAGAGAAGTACATGGAAGGCAGATAAGACGCTTCCTGTAAGTGCACCAGAAAGCTGTGATGTATGGAGCGGGCGAGCAGGTGTAGTTATATAGGTGCCATCTAATTCATCATTCCATCCCAGCATGCATTCTAGGGAAGAAAGAGAGCGAGAGATGAGGTTTCGACTAGACCTGTGTGCCGCGGCACATAAAGGCGCATTGCATTGCGACGTTCCATATAAATGCTCTGAAGAACTCAAAGCTGCAGAGAATATGGCAACAAAATGGCTATTGATGCCACTATTTTTGCTTTCTCTTTTTCAGTCACACTTTCTCTCTCACACACACATCATGGACATGAAGCCAAATACTATATTTAAAAAGGCACAAAAAATGGCAAAGTTAATGAATTTTAACAGAAAAGGTTATCAAAAATCCTCAAAGATAAATGAATATTATTATTATTATTTATTTATTCTTAGAAAGTATAACAGAAATTAAATAAATACACTTTTCACAGTTTGACACTTTATGAATATAAAAAGGTGTAAAATCTATATTGTATAATAATAATTAATATAACAATTATTATCATTATTATTGTGTTCTTTATTCTTGGAAACTATAAATTACATAATCTAAATTGTATACATATATATACACACACACATACATGTATACATATTATATATATATATATATATATATATATATATATATATATAAACAAACTCACACTTGAACTGAAGAGCAAGAAGCTGAATATGGCATTCTAATTATAATTGATATAAACTGATTGTTCTTCAGTCAGCCTTCATTAAATGCCCAAATGAAGCATGTGCACTTATTACAACACCAAACACGGAGCACTGCGGGTGACGGCCAAAACCACACCGCTAACAAAAGTGAGTAATTGACCATTGCAGTCAGTCCGTATGGCTGACATGACAGAATGAAGAGGACAGAGGAACCATGGCTGATTATCATACTGAATGGACAGTGAACAATCCCAATTATACATCTGTGGATTTTTCCATAGACACTCCTGCCAACTTCCTCTTTGCCGTGAAGTTCCACTTTAGTGAGTGTTCACTCACCCGTGCAATTACAGCTGTTTCAACTGAGATCCAGAAAGGTCTGGCATGTGTGAATCTGGTCAGTCCAGTTGAGTCTTCAGGAGATCAGCTGCTTCAAAAATCAATAGTGTATCATCTACCCATCATCATGGCATTTAAAATTCAGTGTTAATTACCAAAATGAGCTGATCTTTCAAATACTATCTTCCCATACTTTTCATTAAAATATATAGTCAAGTCAAGTCAAGTCTGCTTTATTGTCAATTCTTCCACATGTATGACACATACATACAGAGAATCGAAATTGCGTTACTCTCAGATCCTTGGTGCATACAGTTAACATTTAAGACACTGACAGTAGACGTTCAAATATGGATAAATACAGTTTAAACATATGTACATACAACTATACAGATATACAAATGAGGACATTTGTAGAAAAATAAAGAAAGAGATAGACATGGCAGAATAGATAGAGTGCAAACCAGTTAAATAAAACAAAACTGTGCAGATATACGTGTAGTGCAAGAAGAGCTTATCAGTCTGTTAAAGTGACAAAAGAACAGTCTTTTTATCAGACATATACATTTGATTATATTATATCATATACATTTGAGTGTGTGTGTATATATATATTTCACACGCACACACACAAACACACTAACACGCACACAAACAAACAAACAATATCCTATGGCTAAACCTGGCTGACCTCAAGTATGCTGACCATAAGTGTCAGTGTCCCCTTCTAAAATATTTATTTTTTTTCCTCATAAAAAAACTTCAGCCACAAAAACTGCTACCTTTTTGTACTTTTCCTCTACTGTATTTACTTCTGCTAATGCCACTGTTTTCGCCTACCATTTTTTTACAGAACCATGAACGACTACATTTTGCCACCCACTGAAGCTTGAAGTGAGACTCATACTGATTAAATGACCCTGTAGCGCTAAATAATACATACTGCACAATCCCAGCAAAAAGGATTAGGATTTAGATGTCGAGTGCAGGTCATATCAGGTCTGTGTGTTTTTGTTTTTTGTTTTTCCTCATATGAGGATAGTCTGACTAAGCTCTCAGAACAAGGAGCAGCCACACCAGTGAGGTGTGATAATTCCCACCAGGCAGCGTTCCCTCCTCCTGTCAGAATTAGATTTGTGCCACTGGATGACGGCAAGGACCCAAGGCTAACTGCTGAGGCATGCTGACACTTTGGCGATTACGTCAGACAACTATTAGACATATATGCAGCTACAAATAATATTAAAAATAAGCTTTGCTGATGTGTGAAGGGGTCTGGGCCGTGCTCTCTCATGATTAAACTGCTATAAGCACATGCTGCTGGCTTCAGACCCAGCAGACGGAATAAAGCAGCCCACGTAGCTTTAAGCCCAGCATATCATTTGTTGTTTTAGTACTTTCCAGAGGGTTTATTTTAGCTTAGCACTTATGAATGAATGAATGAATGAATGATGCATTTATATAGCGCTTTGTGTATTGCTGTACACCCAAAGCGCTTTACAATCATGTGGGGAGGGGGGGGGGGGGGGGGGGTCTCTCCTCAACCACCACCAGTGTGCAGCATTCACTTGGATGATGCGACGGCAGCCACACTACAACGGCGCCAGTGCGCTCACCACTCACCAGCTACAGGTGGGGAGGAGAGAGAGTCATAGAGCCAATGAAGTGTATAGGGATTATTAGGAGGCTATGATAGAGGCCAGTAGAGGGAATTTGGCCAGGACACCGGGGTTACACCCCTACTCTTTACGAGAAGTGCCATGGGATCTTTAATGACCACAGAGAGTCAGGACCGTCTCATCCGAAAGACTTCTAAAGCACTGGGGCAGTTGTGGCCTAATGGATAGAGAGCTGGACTTGTAACCTGAAGGTCGTGGGTTCGAGTCTCAGGTCCGGCAGGGATTGTAGGTGGGGGAGTGAATAACCAACACTCTCTCCACCCTCAATACCACGACTGAGGTGAGACCCTTGAGCAAGGCACCGAACCCCCAACTGCTCCCCGGGTGCCGCAGCATTAATGGCTGCCCACTGCTCCGGGTGTGTGTACACTTTGGATGGGTTAAATGCAGAGCACAAATTCCGAGTATGGGTCACCACACACCACTTCCCTTTCCCCTAAATTGGTGGTAAAGTTTAAAGGTTCATAACTATAGTGCTCATTACACAAGCAAAATGATGAAAGAGTTACTGCTCTCTATATCATTCATCCATTGACCATCTTTCTCTCCATCTTAGCATCAAACTATCCTTCCATTTGTCTGTCTGCCCATCTATCCTTTCATCTATTTAATCATCCACCATCCGTCTATCCATTTAACCATCCATTCATAAAGTATTTCTCTCTGTTTTTCTATCAATCTATCCATCCAGCATCCCTCCCTCCATCCATCCATCTATTCCCTTATCTATCCATCCATCTATCTATCCAGCATTCCTCCCTCCATCCATGCATCTGACTACTTCTCTGTCTAACAATCCATCCATCCATTCATTCCTCCCTCCCTCCATCCATCTATCCACCTGCCTATCTATCCATCTAACAATCCATCTATCCACCATCATCCATCCACCATTGTCTTTTTTTCTGTCTACCATCCATCCATCCAATCTTTCATCCATCCATCAAACAGTCATCCCTCCCTGCATCTATGCACCTGCCTATCTATCCATATAACAATTCATCTATTCATATCCAGTCATCCATCTATCTATCTGTCTATCCATTTAACCATCAATCTAACTATCCATTCATATTGTTATTCTGTCTGTTTTTTCTGTCTATCATCAATCCATCCATATATTCACTTATCTGTCTAACAATCCATCCATCATCCCTCTCTCCAATTCTCCATTCATCCATTCAGCCATCAGCCTGTCTATCCAACTAACAACCAATCCATCTGTTTATCCATGATCCGTCTATCCATCAATTACCTGATAAACCTCCAAATTTCCCCACAAAACTCTTAAGCAAATTTTAAAATTCAACATCAAATTCAAATTGTAATTCTGCATCATGTTTGTTACCTCAATTCATATTCAAGAATTAGATTAGAAATTAGAAATTTAAAAGGCACTTTCCATTGGCTTCTGAATGGCACACAACCTTGCAAACTAGAATCTTATTGACTAATGCATAAACAATGGGCTGAATTTCATACACTTCATAATGCTTGCCTGGTCTGCGGCTGTTCTGATAACTCTTACAGTTACTGCTTGTGCTGTTCAAGACAGAAGAAAAATGACAGGTAAACCCTCTCACAGCTTTATCAGGGCCAATTTAGGTACAATTCTCTCATATCCTCCTTTTGATGGTGCTGCTTAGGGTGGGGGAAACAAGATTTTGATTTAGAAAATTTAGGCATCAAAAAAAAAAGAAAATCCAACAATAACAAATGAATGCCGATTGTACCGTGGAGACATGGTTTTCAGAAACAAAACAAATATCTTGCCAATTTTCTATTTTGTTTTCTTTTCTGTCAAGCTGAGATCCAATTACTTTATCTGTGAGCACAGGAAAAACACAATAAGAGGGAGGGATCATGCTCTATGACCCAATTAGCCATAGTTGGTCAACATACTGGGCACATGAATAAATATGAACAGAGCCTCAACCATAATTTCTAATGGTCTGAATGAGAATGTTGCTCAAAACCCTGATGCTATACAGGAAGGAAAAAAGTGGAAACTTGTCCTTGCAGCTATGTAGCAGATGTTATGGCCAACTCTGTTTATTACAGTATTGCTTTTAAGTAGATATGAGCAAGTCTTCATGAATAGAATCTCAGATTCTTTCTCTAATGGTAAACGTTCTTCTTAAGAATGATCCTCTGCAGGAAGAATGAAACATGGACATTTGTCCTTGCAACTATGTAGAAGATATTATAGATAATTTCTTAAAACATTACTTTTATAAAAATATGAGTAAGGCTTGTTGCGAGTCATGTCCAGTAAAAAATGTACAGATGGGACTATGTATTAAAAATTCTGGCAGAGCATCATTTGTATTATTTTCAATAAATGTCATATTTCAAAAGGCTTTATTTCTATATAAAAAAAATAAAAAATAAAAAAACAAGTCCAAAATTAAACTCAATTGATTGTGAATTTAGGCATGACAACATTATAATAATGTGCATCTTAAAAATGGATATTCCTTTTAAGATTTGCAAAAGATTATATTTGGACAGTGGTATTAAATTATAAGTGTTTTTAAAGAAAATAACTTTAAGTGAGTGTTAGATGACAGCAAAGATCATAATGCAAAAATAGGAAAAAATTGCTTGTATGTTTAAATATTAAATATCATTCAATAAATATTATCAACCAATATGAGAAAAACAACAAAAAACTTTAATATCGGCTAACAAAAATAATGAAACAATGATAACAAATTATTATATGAATTATTTCCATGATTGCTATAGTTTTATTGTTTTCTTTGTTTTTCTGATACTGTGCATGATTTATAAAAGGCATACAAGAGTCACGTGACGTGCTCATGAACCTAGCCGCACTTGAGTAGAGCTCCATATGTTTAGCCCCTTTTTGCAGATTTTTTTTTTGTTTTATTTTAAGTTTTATTCATTAATAATACTTTCCCTGATGGCATACTATTGGAAACAGCAGGAGTTATCTCCGTCGGCTTCTCCGATTAAGAAGAAATCCAAGCCTCCGACCGCAAGCGATATGATGGACAAGATGGCGAACACTGTTACACACTTTGACGACATTTATAAGAACCAAGTTCAAGTGCAAAAAGCCCATAGGGTCATCCTTTGTTGTGGACTTACAGGATCGCAATAGGCGCAGCAATCTGCGTCTGGTCGGATTGCCTGAAGGTTCCGAAAAAGGATGTCCCTATGGGCTTTTTGAAAAGATCGCTACCGACGTGGCTCCTGTCTCTGGCGGGCAAAGAGATTGAAGTAGAGCGAGCGCGTCGCGTGCACAGAAGGCTCTCCTCAGATTGCGCTAAACCACGGGTTTTCATCTTTAAACTGCTGCGGTACACGGACAGGGAGCTCATTTTGCGGGCCGCCAGACTTCATGCTCCGGTGAAAACTTCCGACGGTGGAATGCTGTCTTTCTTTACAGATCTTTCTCCGGTCACCGCAAAAAGAAGAAATGCATTTGTGCCAATTAGGAAGGAAATGAGAGAAGCTGGCATCCAGAATTTTTTTCTTTATCCTTTAACGCTGAAGGTCATTCTCAATCAAGGTGAACCTAAAATGCTATACTCCCCAGAAGAAGCAAGAGTTTTTCTCAGATCCCATTCATCCACCAACTCTCAGTGAACTTCAGCTGGACATTTGCTGTCTAATCGGAGAAGAGATGCTCTAAATGGTTGGGTGACTGTCTCTTTCACTGTTCACTTTAATGTTCACTTCTTAATTCATAGTTACTAGAAGCTTTCATTGTGCATACAGTATCGGTTACTGATTATGATGTTATTTTATTTATGTTTTATTCCTTCTCTTTCTTTCTTTCTTTTAGTTTATTTTTATTTATTTTTTTATAATTTTTTAAATAGAGATACTACCTAGTCAATTTGTGACTATGGGGCCAATGTTGGTGCTTCAGTAATGTGTATGTTTTTGTTGACGCCATAGACCATATTAAGGCGTGCTGGCAGATCAAGGTTTGTTCTTGGTTTGATCTGCAATAGTTCATGGAATGTGTTTGTTTGTTTTTTTGAATGGTAACGGGAGGGTGGGGGGTGGTTTAATGACAGACTCAACTGGTTTTATTTTCAAACTTGTATTTTGTCTTATTATGCAGTAATTCTGTTTGATACCTATGACCGACCTTAATACGCTGAGTTGTAACATTAATGGCCTAAATGGCCCTCACAAATGTACAGGTTTTCTGGATTTTTTGCGAAGAAGATAGAATGATATAGTGTTAGTTCAAGAATCCCATTTGAAAGAGGAGGATATACACAGGTGTAATAATAAGTTTTATGAAGTGGTATCTCACTCATCTTTGGATACTAAAACCAAGGGTGTCCAAATATTGGTGTGGAGGTCTTTAACTATTACTATTTTAGATAAAGTTTGTGATACAGACGGTAGAATCTCTCTCCTAGCGTTTATCCCTTCGTAATTGCTCTCCATTTCTTCCGATCGAGGGCATCAACGGGGGCGACATTGTCATGTTTCATGTCTTCCTTTATCTGATCCATCCATCACTTCTTTGGTCTTCCTCTGGGTCACTTTTCTTCCAGGTTGAGACACAGGGCCCTCTTCGCTATTGACTCTTCCTCACTCCTGACTACGTGGCCATACCATCGAAGTCGCGCTTCCCTCATCTTCTCCATAATCGGTGCTACTCCCATGGTCTTTCTGATGTCTTCATTCATTACTTTGTTCCATCTGGTCAGCCCTAGCGTCCACCAAAGCATCCGCATCTCCATTGCATGAAGGGCCTGTTCATGCCTGTTGATCGCAGACCAACACTCCACTCCATATAGGGCGACTGGACGGACGACTGTCTTATAGATCTTTGCCTTGAGATGTTTGTGCACGCATTTTATTGTGCATGCTTTTCCATCAGCAGGCGGGCAGTGTGGATAGCGTCCGTGGTTCCGTGTCCCTTGACGAAGCCGCATTGGTTGGGGCTGATGTTGATAATGCCACGTAAGCGGCTGTCCAGGACGCGTTCAAAGATCTTCATGGTGTGACTCAGGAGTCGGATACCGCAGCCGACTTGAGTGTCCGGTAGTTTTGGCGGTGGGCGTCCAGGCGTGTGCAATGTCATAGCTTGTACGCCAGAAGTGCTCAGGGCCGGTCACTCTCATTCGGGTTTGCCGATGGAGGTTGAGTTGGAGGTCGAGGACGAGTGGCCGATGTTGGGGGCCGATGGTATCTGATGAAATCACCTTGCCATCGAGTGCCAGCTTTAGATCACGCCGTTGAATCATCCAGTAGTCGATCTGGGTTGTGTGACCGCCACTGATGTAGGTGGCCAGGTGCCTCTTCCTGAAGAAGGTGTTAACGATGACGAGATCATGGGCTTCGGCGCAATCCAGGATGCGGCTTCCCTCATCGTTATGTGTGCCTAGTCCCTGGCCTCCATGAACTTCGTATCCTTTGTGCTCTTTACCAACATGGCCATTAAGGTCTCCTCCGACCAGGACGTGCTCGTCTGGGGCGACCATCTGGAGGTGCATGTCGAGGCTCTCCCAGAACTCGTCCTTCTCCTGATCAGTGCAGTCGACTTGAGGGGTGTAGCATGAGATAAAGTTTGTGATACAGACGGTAGAATGACACATATAAAAACAATGGTGGAGAATAGAAATATTGTATTTCTTTCAGTTTATGCCCCTTGTACTCCTGACCCTACTTTTTTCTTTGTTTTGTCAACCTATCTCTTGAATCTTAATGAGGATGTGCATGTTTTATTTTCGGATCGGGTATGGGGTATGTTTAAATTTAATCATTTGATTAGGATTTTTAGAAGACATTGTAAATTGCTACATAGGGTTTATTTGACTCCGAAGAAAACATTTTTATACAAATCTGTCGTCTAATCTCTGTTCCCAAGGAGTTTTAGGCAGGTTTTTTGTATTTTTTTATTTTATTTATTTATTTTATTTTTTGGGAGTGCCCCTCTCACCTGTTTGGACTCAGCTCTCACAGCACCTATTATATTTGTTGAGTACTGAGATATGTTTGACTCCTTGCCATTTTTTTTTTTTTTTATGATTGACTTGTCCGTCCAACAAAGATGTTTACTGTTAGTTGCTCTCACAGCAGCATAAAATTGCTAGTCAACTGTTGGAATCCTCCTCACACAATGGACAGACGAACCTGGACTGTGTATCTTTTGGACATTATCTCGATGGAACTCTCAGCTTCTTGTATACATGGATCTAGTGTGAAGGCTGTGGATTTGTGGCATTCGGCTTTTGATGTTGTCATCTTTTCTAAAATCTTTGTAAATTATTTTATTGTTATTGATTTATCTATTGATATTAATTTATTTTTATTACTATTGTTTATGTTATTTTATTTTGGTTATTTGTTTTATTATATTTTGGGGGTCTGCCGGGGGGTGGGGTGGATTCTGGATTTGTACAGCTGCTTTTTGTTTTGGGCTACTGTTCCTGGTTGTTACAGTTGTTACCAAACAAACAAAAACAAAAAGGCATACAACTATTCCCTACAGTAATAATATTTTCATGCCATCATTTTTCAATAATTCCATTATTTTTTGTTTTCTTTTCTTTTAATGATAGTGTGGATAATTTATAAAAGGCATAATTATTCAAACATAATAATAATAAATTAATAATAATATAATTATTACATATCCATTATAATACATAATTATTCATATTAAACATTATATTTTTCTTTTGTAAATATTTTATAATTCCAAGATTTGTATAGTTAATTAATTTAGTATAATTTACGTTTAAAAAAACCATAGTTTTGTTCCTTTTAATTATTAGTCATATTAGAGGGATAACAGAAAAAAAATGGTTTGAATCCCCTTGGCTGGACCTCCTCACCTTCCTGCATTACTGCTGATTATGAACCCTCCACGCCGTTACACAACTCACGCAGGCCTGGGACCCAGGGATCCGCTATTACAACCCTCATGTTAGTCTTACTCATTATTCGCAATTGATGTGCTGCCTTTAATGGTCAGCGAGGGAGCCGCCCCCTCGCACTGCCTAGATGAAGCAGAAGTCTAAATGACTCACTTAGTATCACTCTGTTCAGGCGTGAGATACAATAACACATGGTCGTGGCCTGTCGTGTCATTTGCTGTCGGGAGAAGTAAATGAATGACAACTTCACTGCTGTTTATGCATCCCAACAGCCTTTTAAGCCACTGCTTTGAAAGGACGAGACATTATTCATCACTTACGGCAATGCAGCCGATGAAAGCGAGAGAGGAACGCACCTATTTGCTTTTTTACCCTGCACAACCTCCCGTTCCCAACGCATGCGCCTGGAGGATGGGCCGTACCTCAATACATGCATTTTTAACAGGTCCATTATTAACAGGTGCTTTGCGGTGTGGGATGCATGATTTATGCATGCCATTTGCGAGCTCGCCTGGCTCCACTGGAAGCAAAAGAGTCACATCTCCATTAGTGAAGGGACTGGCCTTGACTGCACTATAGCGCAGCAGAGGGCCAATACGGTAAGATCAGAGGCTTTGCAGTTAATGGACCACTATCAGAAACAAATGAGATTTATATGCTGCTTATAACCACCTACTGCAGCCCCCAGTTCCCTCTCAGACCCGGGCAAGAATATTTATGCCTGAGTCCATAGAATCGCCCCATGCAGGTATTGTACATAGAACAAGGCCTTCTGTGCTGTATGTGTGGAATCAAGTTCAAAGTCAACTCCTGTTGGGATTCAAGATCAAAATCGAATAATCGTTCAAAAGTTGGATATGAAGATATGTGCACTTCTACAAAGTTTTAAAAGTTTTAGTGATTTATTTATACTGGTGCCGTCAAACAATTAATCGCATCCAAAATAATATATATATATATATATATATATATATATATATATATATATATATATATATATATATATGTTTGTTTTTTTACATAATATATATGTGTGTAATGTGTATATTTATTATGTATATAATATATAAATGCACACACATACAGTATATATTTTGAATGGCATTTTTTTTGGAATAGTATCACATTTTTTAAATGATTTCTAAAAGAGTCATGTGACACTGAAGTCTGAAGTAATGGCTGCACTGCATAATGAGGATAAATTACTATTATTTAAAAATATATTAAAAGAGAAAACACTTCAATTGTAATATAATTTAACAGTATTACTTTTTCTGTACTATTGATCAAATAAATTCTTTCAAAAACAAAACAAAAACTTTTAATTAAAAAATGCCTTTGTTAAAAAAAAAAAAAAGTAATGTTTCTCTTCAACTCAAAACTGAATCCAGAATCTACTGTGCAGAAGCACTGTATTCTCTAAACTCCCCCGTTCCTCGCTGCACTTTCTGAATAATAAGCGGAATGGAATGGTGTTAACCAATCCAGTTCAAGAATTGCATGTTATTAATGTGTTATCAAGCGTTAATAAGCAAGCGGTTTTCGGAAATGCTTTTATTGCTGTAATTTCCCAAACACATTCTGAGACTTGCATCTCAGTAGGACACCAACCCTGATGTTTTGTTCTCCGTGACTCACTCTGATAATAAAGTAATGAGGTTTCCGTATTTAAGGGCGTTATGGAGGTGGCAGAGCTCCCCTGCCAGTCAAATATGGATTTGTTTTTAGGCATTGAGCAGCTCAGACTTCATTTCACATATCTGGCCGAAAATCTTCTCCATGTGATCTAATCAACTTTACCCCGATGTAGCGACCAATCTGTTTGCCCTTGACAACTTTTCTCTTTATCTCTTTATTTAGCCTTCTGTTTATTTCTCTATTCTGTTTTTCTCTTCTTGGTTTCCCCCTCATTCTCTCTTCCTGCTGCTGCCTCAATTTTCAGTTGTGACCCAAGGCAAACAATGTTTTGCACCAAATTCTCCCACTCAATTAGCTGGGGTAAGTCTGTTGTTGATTTGTCACAGTGTTGGGTTGCTTCGTAACAGTTGTGGTTAACCGCAAAATGTGAGGTGCATGTTAAGTGAGCCGCTGGGATGGCTCATGTTTTGTACGCTCGGAAAGGATTGGTGATGTGAATGCACATCCAAACACACGCTGATACACGACAAAGTGAAGACACACTGACTACTGCAAGCTAATTACATATAACCCAATCACTGTTACTAAAACCACCATCAACTAGCGTATACAAATTTATCTAATAATAAACATTACATTTATATATATATACATTTATATATATATATAGATATATAGATTAGATATATATAGATATCTATATCTATCTTTTTTATATATTTTCAAATCTATTAGAAAGAAGAAAACGCTTATTGGTAATATTTTACAATATTACTGTTTTACATTTCTTGTACCTAAACTTTTGAACAGGCTAATATATACATGATGACACATTCTAAAAAATGGCATACAGATTTATAAACATTCTATAAATATTTTATTTATATTCTATAAATATTATTTATTTATTTAAAAAAATAACTTGCTGTAAATTAAAAAAAAAAAAAATGTATACCCCCATGAATGCATAATTAGTCCAGTTACTGATTGTTACATGTCAGATCCTGATTTGGCCTTATACTGAACTAAATAACGAAAACACGGGGCAGAGCGAACTTTAGCGCACTTCCTGTATGCTTCATCAACCATGCTGTCATTGCCATACAGCTTATCAGCACAGCACATTAAACATGCTACACGCACCATTTTAATCTGATACTCTGCATCTCATCCGAGGAAGCAAGGTCAACAGTATGATCTCACTTATCACTCACTCTCTCAATCCTACATTTAGATTTTAATTTGTCTCTTTTGGGGGAGAGAAAATGACCCCGTGAAAGTGTAAAATTGAGGTAATATGCAAGCACGCTGTCTTCTCGCAGCCCCGTCCTCCCATGTTCTCTGAAGTCCTGCCACTTCACTGTTACTCCCTGTGAAATTCCCCAGTAAATCAAACTCTGCAGTCGATGCAAATGAGAAACTGTCTAAATTAAAACTTAAAAGGAAAGAAGAAAACCTTCCATTAGAAATCATCTGCACCATCTCAAGACTTTGAAGATCTGTGAGAAAACTTGTCTTTAAATCAGCCACTCCTGTCCTACTGTGAAGAAACAAAAAACTGATATGACCAACTTCCCATAGTCCTTAAATCTTCTGAATAGATACTACAAGATGGCGCCACTGATGGCAGCTATTGTGCGTTGCTCTTCAGTGTTTTTACTGTTTTTGTTAGTTTTTCCTGTTTTTTGTTACTCAAAAACGATCAGTTTTACCAGGGATGACCTGCTGAACATTCGGCAGAACACACCACAAAATCTTTTACCGGATTTTGATTTTTCAGACGTTTTGCTGGACATTGTAGTTGGCGGAGCCGTAGCTCTGGTCTCGGTGAAAGAAAGCTGGCGCGCTTGTGAAGCTCAGACAGTGTGGATTTCGAACGGTGTTGCCTAGCATCCATCTGGCGAATCTCCACTCTCTACCCAATAAAACGGACGAACTCCTTCTGCTCTCCCGGACAAACAGGGATTTTTCTAACTCTGCTGCTCTGTGCTTCACAGAAACCTGGCTAAATGCGACATACCAGACAGCGCTAATATCACGCTGATGAGAGCAGATCGTGACACAGAATCAACGGGGAAATCGCGCGGCAGCGGGATGTGCTTTTACATCAATGAGAGGTGGTGTACAGATGTAACTGTGTTAAAGAAGATGTGCTGTTCAGATCTAGAAACGCTCTTCATTAACTGCAAGCCGTTCTATTCGCCCGGGAGTTCTGCTTGTTCATTCTCGTGAGTATCTACATTCCACCGCAAGCGCACGTGAGCACAGCTTTACAGAAACTCGCTGATCTGATCACAGAGAGTGAGCAACAACACCCGGACTCTGTTTTAATCATTCTCGGGGACTTTATTAAAGCAAATCTCTCCCGCGAACTGCCAAAATTTTAGACAGCACATCACATGTCCCACCAGAGACAGTAATATATTGGATCACTGTTACACAACAATAAAGGACGCATATCACTCGGTTCCACAAGCAGCTTTAGGACTCTCTGATCACTGGTTCATCTTATTCCGACCTACAGGCAGAAACTTAAATCTGCAAAGCCTGTATTAAGATCTGTTAAAAGATGGACTAATGAAACAGAGCCTGTTTCTCTCTCACTGATCGGTCTGTTTTTGAAGCCGCTGCCATCGATCTGGACGAGCTCACAGAGACTGTAACATCTTATATCAGTTTCTGTGAGTACATGTGCATTCCTAACAGGACTCATCTAATCTACAACAATGACAAACCATGGTTCACTGCAAAACTCAGACATCTCCGTTAGGCCAAAGAAGATGCTTACAGAAAGGGGGATAAAGTCTTGTACAAACAGGCCAAATACACACTGGAAAAGGAGATCAGAGTGGCAAAGAGGAATTATTCTGACAAGCTAAGGAAAAAATTATCTTCCAGTGATCCTGCTTCAGTGTGGAAAGGCATGAAGGATATCACCAGTTACAAGACACCATCCCCCAGCACTCTGGAGAATCAACAACTAGCAGATGACTTGAACGAGTTTTATTGTCGTTTTGAAAAAACACCCCACACCCGCCCTGAACACCTCTCCACACAACCATTAACATCTCAAGCAACCCTCCTCTCCCCCACACCTACAATTCAAATCAGCGAAGAAGATGTGTGCCAGGTCTTCAGGAAGTACAAAAGAAGGAAAGCACCAGGCCCAGACGGTGTGTCACCAGCCTATCTGAAATCCTGTGCTGACCAGCTGGCCCCCATCTTCACACAGATCTTCAACAGATCACTGGAGCTGTGTGAAGTCCCCTCATGCTTCAAACGCTCCACCATCATCCCATCCTAAAGAAACCCAAAATTACTGGACTTAATGACTACAAACCTGTGGCTCTAACGTCTGTAGCCATGAAATCATTTGAAAGACTGGTTTTGGCTTATCTGAAGGACATCACTGTTCCCTTACTGGACCCCCTGCAGTTTGCTTACAGAGCAAACAGGTCTGTGGATGATGCAGTCAACATGGGACTCATCCTGAAGCATCTGGACAGACCAGGGACTTATGTGAGGATCCTCTTTGTGGACTTCAGCTCCGCTTTAACACCATCATCACGGACACCCTTCAGAATAAACTAACCCAGCTCTCCGTCCCCACCGCTGTCTGTCAGTGGATCAACAGCTTCCTGACAGACAGACAGCAGTTAGTAAAGCTAGGTAAATTCACATCCGGCACTCGTACCATCATCACTGGAGCTCCTCAGGGCTGCGTACTCTCCCCACTGCTCTTCTCCCTCTACACCAATGACTGCACCTCTAAAGTCCCCTTTGTCAAGCTCCTGCAGTTTGCAGACGACACCACACTGATCGGCCTCATCCAGGACGGTGACGCGTCTGCTTACAGACAGGAGGTTAAGGAGCTGTCTGTCTGGTGCAGTCTTAACAACCTGGAGCTTAATATGCTCTAAACTGTGGAGATGATCATGGACTTCAGGAGAAACCCCCCTGCACTCCCCCCACTCACCATCATGAATAGCACTGTGACTGCAGTGGAGTCATTCAGATTCCTGGGCACCACCATTTCTCAGGACCTGAAGTGGGATATTCACATAGACTCCATTGTCAGAAAGGCCCAGCAGAGGTTGTACTTCCTTCGCCAGCTGAGGAAGTTCAATCTGCCACAGGACCTGCTGAAACAGTTCTACTCCGCCATCATTGAATCCATCCTCTGCACGTCAATAACTGTCTGGTTCAGCTCAGCTACCAAATCTGACCTCAGAAGACTACGGAGGGTAGTCTGGACTGCTGAGCGAATCATTGGTACAACCCTCCCCACTCTGCAAGAACTGTACTTATCCAGAGTGAGCAAAAGGGCTGGTAAAATCACTCTGGACCCCTCACATCCAGCACACTCTCTCTTTGAACTGTTACCGTCTGGTCGACGCTACAGAGCTCTGAGCACCAGAACGACCAGACACAGGAACAGTTTCTTCCCTCAGGCAATCCATCACATGAACACTCAACAATAAACGTGGAACACACAACTATAATACATTATCCATTCACCACACTCACGTATTTTATTTCTATTTTTCTCATTTCTAATTTGCACATACTTGACCTGAACATACATCGTTGTCTATATTATATATTGTGTTTTTGCTGCTTTGTACATTGCCTGTTTGGATATTTGTATATTATTCTTTTATTATCTGTGTCCTGTCCTGTTGCACTGTGGAGCTTCTGTCACTACAACAAATTCCTTGTATGTGTAAACATACTTGGCCAATAAAGCTCATTCTGATTTTCTGATCTGAATTCCTGAGGAGCAAAGCCTACCTAATTTCACACAAATTATCCTATCTGACAGCGTGTTTGCCACGATCCACTACAATTAAAACATTTGGGGTAAGTGAGATTTTTTTTTTAAAGAAATTAATACTTTTATTTGGAAAGGACACATTCAATTGTTGAAAAGTGACACCAAATTATTTTATTGTTACAGAAAATATATAATTTACACAAATGCTGTTCTTTTTGGAACTTTCTATTCATCAAGAATATAAAAAATATCCACATTTATTTATGTATGCATATGTATGTTTACTGAAAACTGAAGTGATGACTACTGAAAAGTCAGCTTTGCCATCACAGAAATAAATTACATTTTAAGATAAATTAAAATAAAACATTTAGTTTAAATTGTAATATTTCACATGATTACTGTTTTTACTTAAAATCTTAAAAAGCAGCTTTGTGAGCGTACGACTTCTTATAAAAACTCTTCTTTTTTTTTTTAATTGTGCCGGACCAAAACTTTTGAACAGTAATGTGTATTTATACAAATCATATACTAACGGCCATTAAGAATGAAAAAAAAAAAAGTTAAAGTCATGACACCATTTAATACACGTACATGTGTTCAGCTCCAAATATATTCATTCGTTTGTTTTTGTTTTTATTTCAAAAAATTAATCAAAAAGGCAATATGTAAAGAAAGAAAGAAAGAAAGAAAGAAAGAAAAGGGAAAGAAAGAAAAGGAATTTACCATACTGATCACGTATCATGTATCTGTCAAAATGATATAGAGAAGTCAAATTGATGCAGGACCAAAGCCCAGCTCAAGTTAGGTGGCAATGGTCAAAGATTTGACCTCGCTGTGATCACTGTAAATAATGAGCTATTCGGACCAAATGTGCGTTTGAAGTGAAGCCTCTGAGCTGCATTCAGAACACCTGCAAAGAAGGCATTTAAAGGGACACGATGGGAAATCAAAGCGGAGCTTCTCGCTTGTCTGATTAGAAGGAGTGAGGCAGCATCTCAGTTGGTGTGTTTACTTGCTTTTTCTGTGTCTGACTGTGTGTTTTGGAGCCGCTGGGGTTGTAAAGCTCTGCCGCTGTCACACGTTGGCATGTGTAATGCCACAAATCTTCACCGTTCTATTCAGCAAAAAGAAATGTATAAATAACCAGCCTCTACCACTGCCTTGATCCAATCACACAACGAACAAGTCTGCTAATGATGATCGCTTTAGTCACACAATCCAACTGGGATTGCTATTTTTCTCCTTCTCTAGATCACTCTTTCATAAGGAACAGTTCATCTAAAAGTGTTTTTTTGAACACTTTTGGAATACTTTTTTGTTATGGAATATAAAAGGAGAATTTACTGAAATTTTAAATCTTTACCAATCTTTGACAGTATTCTTCAAAACACTAGATTTTACCCATTTGTCAAGTTTTTAATTATTTAAAATACAATAAAATTCTGAATGATTCCTTTTCCTTTTATATATTTTACTAAGTACAGGTCAGAATAATTATGTTGTTTCAATTTTAAATGAAGAATAAGTATGTTGTTTTATTTATAAATTAATATATCTGTTATGCTGAAAAAAAATGGAGCAATGTTTTGAAATTTTATTTTCACAAATGTTATTTGAAACATTTAAGTAGACACTTTACTTACATTTAATATGCTTTTAATTTATATCAAATTACTTTTTAAAATGTAATGTAACGCAGACACCAAAGCGGGACATCAAGTCTTTGACCCAAATAAAAGATTATTGGACTACCATTTAAGCCTTTCTTCATTAATTAATAATAAAATTTATAAGCAACTTATGGGTAACTTATAACTTTTTTTTTCTATTGTGGCTAAAAAGAATGACTCGTTCATGAATCAGACTGATTTGATTCTCAGCTTTAATACTCTGTTCCAGTTCTTGATTTAACATTAAGATTATCAGCGAATAACAACTTCAATCTTTCTCTGTTTCTTACACAAATATTGTGTACATTTAAGAAGACTTGGAACACTGCACATGAGTTGTATAAACATATTTTATGGTGCTTTTTGTCCTCTTTTGAGCTTTACAGACACTATCAACTCTCATAGAAAAGAGAAACATCTTTTATGTTTGACAGAAAAGTAAATAGTGACAGTTTTTGTTTTGAACTGATTATTTTCTCTCTATTCCTCTTTCTCTTCATCTCTCTGTCCCCTAAGGGTTAAGCAAGGCTGCTTAAATCTGACAACCCAACGACCGACAAATGCAATCCGGGTAATTTAGCTCAGAACTGCTCAGGACCGTTTGGTGCAAATGGCTTAACAAAATTTCCCCCAAATTCATTCCCGCACACGCATCTGCTTCAACTAACCTGCCAAGAGTTGTGCTCAAAAATGCAAATCCTTTACCACTATCATTTGCTTGCACACACATGCACAAAAAAACTGCTAAAACGTACAAAGAGCCAGAACTCTGAGTGATTTCACAAGTGCAAACAGCAGAAAATAATCGTGTTATTGACTGAACATTCCTCTTCCTATCAACCAGCTCTACCTGTAATCTGACACCTTGATGTAGAGAGGAAAAAAACAAACAAGTGCTCCCATGTGCTTAGACCTCTGCGTATGCTTAAAAAATATCAAGGTTGAAAGTAAACAACACAAAGAACACAAGGCTGTCTGAATGTAATTTATTTGCCTGCTTAATGAGATTATATTTTGGTGTGAAACCAATTTAGCGCAAATTAAATCTTAATATTGTGCAGTGGCAAGGGTGTTGACATGAGGCTATTTTATTCGATATTGAGCATGACAGCCATTAAATTCTCTGTGGTGTTGACTGTCCCTCATGTTTAGCAGGACATCTTTCTGAGACCTTCAACACAATTGGGGGGGGGGGGGGGGGGGGGGGGTTGGGGGTAAATGTACATTTGGGGTAAATGTCCAGCGCTCTCTCCACCCTCAATACCACGACTGAGGTGCCCTTGAGCAAGGTGCCCTGCTCCCTGGGTGCCGCAGCATAAATGACTGCCCACTGCTCCGGCTGTGTGTTCACTGCTGTGTGTGTGCACTTTGGATGGGTTAATTGCAGAGCACGAATTCCTATACTTGGCCGTATGTCACATCACTGTATATTTATTATGTATATGTAAATACAAAAACATGCATGTATATTTAAGAAAAAAATGATATATTAAATATATTTATAATATAAAATATAAGAATATAAATATAGAAATGTATATGCATGTAAATATTTCCAAAATATATGCAGTATGTGAGTGTATCTATATATACAAAATAAATATGCACAGTACACATACATATATTATGTAAACAAAAACTTTTATTATGTATGTGATTAATCGTTTGACAGGACTAAATATAATATAATATAATAGTAAATAACTGCACTGCATTGGTGAGGACAGTGGCCAAATAAACCCATGGAGTCCAGAAAGTAACGTAACGTAACGTACACTGTAAAAAAAAAATTATTTCGTTTTTACAAAATAATTCTGGCAGCTGTGGTTGAACAAAACTGTAAAATTTACAGTATAAAACTGTAATTTACAAACAGGGAAATTTGAATTTAAACCACTAAATTCAACAACACACACACTGCAATTAAAATCTGTACCTTTAACATACTGACGACCACCATAATAATGCAGGTGGTAAAAGAGAAAGCCACATGAAGAATCAAAGCTCATCACAGGTAGCTTCACCACAAGCAGAAGTATATACTAATATATAGAAGGTGCACAGAGTCATTCGTGCAAACACAAAACACCATCGTGGTAACACACGATACTTAATGCAATAAACTTTCATTAAACAACAAAAGAAGTAACAAAGCCCAAATGTACATAACTGATAACAAAAACTATTAAAAAATCATGATTATTTAAACAAAATGCTTTCAAATGTGGAGTGTCACGCAGGAAATTCTGGGAATATCAGTTTACCGTTTTTGACTGTAAATTATACATTGATTTGTTATTTTTACTTCTAAAAACTGTACAATTAACAGCATTTTACTGTAAAATTACATGAAATGTCTGGTTAGAAATTAAACGTTTACAGTTTTTCCCTGTATATAGTACAGGAACGCACTGTTAACATATTAACAGTTTTTTTCAGTAGCATTTAAAAAAAAAAATGTACAGTTAAAATTACACTTGTTTTTTACAGTATAACATAACATAACATATATAACCCCACGGCATTAATGGGAACAATGGCCAAATACATTCGTTGAGTCCAAAAAATAAGCGTAATATAATTAAAACTTATATTATATATTATACAGTATATAATTATAACTCACTCATATTGTTCAAAACCTGTAGAAGAAAAATGTTTACTTATTTATTAACATACTTCTTTTTTAGTCATACTACAATCTCATTTGCATTCTTGTTTATTCAAATTTGTGTTTTTGTTTTTTTGTGATGCTGCATATTTTGTTTTCTTATCCCTCAAACTAGTATTTTTAATAAAAATTTTAAAAACAATTACAATAATAATAATAAATGTAATTATTGCAGCAGCAATGATGCGCCATACAGTTATTAAAAAAAGACAATTGATGCCTATTCATGTCCACCTAAGATATAACGCACATTAATCCCATAACCCTAAAAATGTAAGTGTGCTATTCATTTATATGACTATGCCGTATGTGGTGAGAGTAGCAACTATCCCCTGCTTTATAGTTGATTGTTCGGCTAGTACTGTAGATTAGTGTTCATCTGGCTCCAGACCTGTGCCTCAGAAGTCTGGACACAGCAGAAAGCTGGGAGTGAATCATTGCTTGCCCTCAGGGTGCTGGCAGCACCCACGATCCCTCTCACTGGAGAGCCGCCACATACGCAAATCCCCCCGACGAGAAGAGAGCATACAAACATCAGCACCCCCGAAGAGCTCAGTCAGAACTGATGAAGAGTTCACTCCTCAGCCGCCACGCAGACATGAAAGGTGCCGTGTTTGCCGAGACAGAAAGACAGAGTCAGAGAGAGCCGGACAAAAGTCCTGTACTTTTCCCAGCAGCCGTCTCTTTTCACAACCCAAACTTCCTGAGAGACGTTTAGAGAGATTCGGTTGACGTCTCATGCATATATTCTATTGATTAGTTTCGTCTGCTGGTGACCAATCTGGCCCAGAAGGCAATGATGTTTTTAATGGGCTTTATTTTTTTAGAGAAACTCACAAGGTGCTCTTGATTCACACAGCCTTCAGAACACATCGTGGCTTTGCTTAGCTGCACGCAGGGAGGGCCGCGCTCCACAGGACGCGCTGTTTACATTCAGGTCTTAAATCAATAGACCAGACATTTCACACAGTGAGCGGACTTGCCAAATACTGGTGAGTGTCTGCAACGCGTATATGCAAATGTATGTTTGCGTAAACACGCACACATAAATAAAGGCATCGGTGAGTCAGCATAGCTTCAGGTGTTCATTTACACAGGGACCACCTGATTGACAACCATCCACCTGGCGAGCCACTTAGGGGCAGACTTTTCTAAAATAGACACCACAATAATAAACGGAGAAGAAAAATGAACAAATACTGGATGTACAGAAACAACAGGAGCTCAAAAATAGTGAAAAATTATATAAGTAATAAGTACTGATTCTATATTCGTAACCAGCTACAGCGCTAGGATTTCAGGGCCCATTGCACTGATGTTGCTATATTCTTCCTTGTCGAGCATTAGGGTCGACAATATTAAGCAGCACTGATTAATAATAATTCAAATAAGAAATGTTTCTTGAGCAGCAAATCAGCATATTAGAATGATTTCTGAAGCATTATGTGGCTGCTTAAAATTCATTGACATTTTTAAATATAATAAAACAGAAAACTGTTATTTTAAATTGTAAAAATATTTCATAGTATTGGTGTTTTACTGTATTTTTGATCAGATGAATGCAGCCTTGTTGAGCATAATGTTTTAAATATTATAGAAAGAAGCAATTAAAATGAAAATAGCATAAAATAAAACATTTGAAAATATTTTACAGAAATAGGCTACATGAAATTCTAAATTATTTATGAAACTATAAAATATGACACTGTATTTAATTTACACATAAATAAAACTACATCTGAGCCCCCTTTGATACTAGGGGTTCTTGCCTCACATCAACATGTATGCTTTAAGTACATTTGCCAAAAAGAAACAAAATATAATAAATGTCACAAAATCATAAAGTTGTCACTTTGAGAGTTCAGAAACAAGGCCACTTGTCAGTAATCTGATGCAGTGTTGATGAGGACGGCTGGCAGAGGAGTGTTTAGAAAGCTTCTCAGTGCATTTTGTCAGCCTCTAGGGTAATTTCTGCAATGACGAGTAAACTATGGGTCAGTGTTGAACAGAAAGCACTCAGAATGATATCACTACAAACATGAGGAAGACTGTAGACACAGAATACTAATGGATCCATAAAAGCCAAGCCCACAGTCATCCAACCACGCCACTTCCTGGCACTCTCACAGAGCCCTTATCCCCTTTAAGAGTGTTTGTGTTCTTGACATTCAGAGTGAAGAAAAAAAAAAAACAAGAACACACATCTTGTTAATATTCCTCTGGATCTTGGGTTTGACATATTGGCTGCAATGTCTGAACAACAACACGGTCAAAACGATAATGAGCAGGTCATACATTTTTTTTAGGCCAGCGTTTTTAAGTGGTTAAAGCAACGATTTTATGACAACTTAGGATTTCGAAAGCTATTCGAGATTCTTTTATTCTTTAATAAGCGTCGAGCTGGTTGACACTTAGAAGTTGGGAAATGAATACAGTAAGCTAATGTGTAACCAGTAATGACAACCCGCAAACAACAGGCTCATCTATCAAACAAAAACCCAGGCTGCTCTTATTGAAGCCATGCTGGTGTGTTCGGTGAAAGAGGGTGCTAATTTTGTTTAGAAAAGCCAAGAGTAACCAATTTCAGGGGGTGGGTTGGCTTTTTAAAGGTATGAAAAGCCCAGAGTAAAGCAGTCATTTAAGTTCTTGGACCCCGTAATCTGCTAGATGAAGTGATCGGCTCCTCTTCTTTGTGTTGTTATTTAACATCAAGCAGCTTTGATTTGAGCGCTTTAATTACGGTGGTATGGAGATGTTCAGAGGTCACGAGTCGCTCTGCTAATAAGGTACGGATCCACTTGCTGCTGCTGATTTACTCGAAATAAAGTGTCGCAGAACAGACCACATGCGAATTAAGCCAACTAAATCTGTGTAATCTATAAACAAATCCATTCCTCCAACCGTAGCCAGAAAATCAAAGCAAAACCATACACTCCTTTTTCCCATTATGATTTGTTTTGTAGAAAAACAATAAGAACACTAAGTAACCTTGCAGTCTAAATCATCTTTAATTTGACAGACACAATTAAAGTGACAGTAACCCAAAAACTGCAATTCTAACATAATTTACTCTCTCTTATATCTTTGCAAACTTAGATTTTGCTTTCAAATCGTGAAATAATAAACACAGATGTTGATTGTAAATTATGGCAGAATGTTTATTTTTGGACGGACTATCCCTTCAAGGAATGAAGTATTATTCTACATGAAACAGAATCCATCTTGGATGATGATTTGGTTTCCTCCAGTCCTGTTTTGCACCTACAAGTCCTAAAGCTAGTTACACACTCTACATTACCGTGATCAATCACAATGTTTTACATTTATGTCTTGTGACCCACCACAGCCTCATCAATAAGACTCATTTTTCAACACCATCATACTGGATATCATTAGCATTGTGATTAATGTAATTAAAGTTAATTAAATCAAATGGTTGAAAAGTAAACTAGCAAACGTGTAGCACATATATTATTAATTTACAAATATTCAAAACAAATTTTGTGATTTATTTATAATATAGTCAAAGAATATAATAAAGTATAATATATTACAGTATATTATTGCACACACACACACAGCATTTAAAAAGTTTATGGTTGGTAAGATTTATTCTTATATATATATATAATATTTTATTATATATATTAATATTTGTTTATATATTATTTTGTTTGTTAAAGAAGTCTCTGCTAACCAAGGGTGCATTTATATACCAAAATAGAAAAATTAGAATTTAAGATAACTGTTTTCCATTTTAATATATTTAAAATGTAATTTAATCCTATGATTTAAT
Source organism: Barbus barbus (assembly GCF_936440315.1). Lineage (NCBI taxonomy): Eukaryota > Metazoa > Chordata > Actinopteri > Cypriniformes > Cyprinidae > Barbus > Barbus barbus. The sequence continues at coordinate 17,987,894 of NC_136763.1, forward strand.
CCAAAGCTGAATTTTCAGTATCATTACTCCAGTCTTCAGTGTCACATGATCCTTCAGAAATCATTATAATGCTGAGTTGTTGCTCAAAAACATTAGTAGTAGTAGAAAACAGTTGTGCTGCTTCATATTTTGTGGACACTGTGAATCTCTGAAGAATAGAAAGTTCAAACCAACATATATTTAAAACAGAAATATTTTTTAATGTTAGAATTAGAAATGTTGTGTCACTTGATCAATTAAATGTGCCACTGCTAAATAAGTATTAATTTCTTTAAAAATTAAATAAAACAAATAAATATGAAAAATCTTACTGACCCCAAAACTTTGAATGGTAGTGAATTTAAAAAAATTAAAAAAGTGAAAAGAAAAAAATGACTTAAAATGCAAGCTAAAAATGCAAAATGAAAACCATTACAAGTTTCTCTAGAAGTTGCTTGCGTCCCCTTCAGTTGGGGATCGGTGTTCTATAATAGGATATATATTCTGCGGTATATGAGCTGAGGTTGTGAGAAGCCAAGTACATATTGCTGTTGCTCTATTTTGAGGGCGATTCGGTGTTGCTTGGTGACTGGGAATAAATATGGCCTCAAAATTCCTACCCTGAAATACAGCCAGGATATGACTGCTGTACCTTGCAGGCATTTGGCCTTTTATAGGAGGTCAGGATTTTTGCCAGTAGTGTTAACTGTGGAGTCAATAGAGAAACACAGCTTTTTGGAGGTGCTGCTTGTGAATGACCGTGGCTTTGGATTCTGAGCAGGAAAGCAGTTCTATTGACTTACAGGCCACTGGCTTAACCGAGGCCCCAAAAGAGAGTTTTGTTTAACTACAGTCGACTAGGATGTACAGACGCGGGTAATGATACTTTTAATTCTACAGCTCAATAAAATGCTAAACCGCTGCTTTCAGACAAAAGCAAGAAAACCCAGGAGGGATGGAGTACATCTGGATTCGGGCAGGGGGAAAATATAAAGTCTTCAAAAACAGAGTGAAAGAGAACAGTGGAAAAAAAATCAGAAGTAAAGATAAGCTATGCCAGTGCATAAACAGTTGCTGCCTACTACTTTTGGTCACACTTTATTTTAAGGTCCAATTCTCACTATCAACAAACTATTAACTATGACTTTTGCCTCAATAAACTCCTTATTTGCTGCTTATTGATCTTCTTGAAACTATTAAAGTAGTTGTTAAGTTTGGGCATTGAGTATGAAAAGTAAAACATTTCAAAAGTTTTTTGTTTTAATTTTTATGATTAGAGCTTATGGCTCAAAATATTAGAATATTTACATTTGAGTGTCATTAAATGACCATCCCTACAGTATAAATTCCTGGTATCTCTTGTTCTTTAAAACCACAATAATGGGGAAGACTCCTGACTTGGCAATGATCCAGAAGACAATCATTGACACCCTCCACAAAGAGGGTAAGTGACAGAGGGTCATTACTGAAAGGGGTGGCTGTTCACAGAGTGCTGTATCAAAATTGCAAAATTGACTGGAAGGAAGAATTTGGGCTGGAAAAGGTGCACAAGCAATAGGGATGACCGCAAGCTTGAGAATATTGTCAAGCAAAGCTGATTCAAACACTTGGGAGAGCTTCACAAGGAGTGGACTGAAGCTGGAGTCAGTGCATCAAGAGTCACCACGCTCAGACGTCTTCAGGAAAAGGGCTACCAAGCCACTTCTGAACCAGAGACAACATCAGAAGCGTCTTACCTGGGCTACGGAGAAAAAGAACTGACCTGTTGCTCAGTGGTGCAAAGTCCTCTTTTCAGATGAAAGTAAATTTTGCATTTGGAAATCAAGCTCCCAGAGTCTGGAGGAAGACTTGAGAGGCACAGAATCCATGTTGCTTGAAGTCCAGTGTGAAGTTTCCACAGTCTGTGATGATTTGGGGTGCCATGATGTCTGCTGGTGTTGGTCTATTTTGTTTTATCAAGTCCAAAGTCACTGCAGCCATCTACCAGGAAATTTTGGAGTACTTTATGCTTCCATCTGCTGACAAGCTTTATGGAGAAGCTGATTTCCTTTTAGTACCTTTAGCACCTGTCCACAGTACCAAAACCACTTCCAAGTGCTTTGCTGACCATGATATTACTGTGTTTGATTGGCCAGCCAACATGCCTGACCTGAACCCCATATGGAATCTATATCTGTATTTAGTTTAGAATTTAGTGTTTGATAACTTTATTCAATTTCTGTATATTTCTGCTGAGGGGCACAGGTAGCCTAGCTAAATATGACATTTATTATAACGGGTTTATGTGAAGATTGTTTTAAGTTCACTTAAATTAGAAGTTATTTTTAAAGTCTAATAAATGTTAATTATAATTAGCTCTTAATTATAATGTAATGTTTAATGGCTATAGTCAATGCTTAAATATTAGGGGAAATATTTTTTTAATAGGGAAATCAGTATTACTTGGTATCAGTGATTACTGGCCTCCAGTCATAAAAACAATGCCATTAAACAGATATTACAAATATATTGTTTGTACATTAATTTGAAGATTGAATATGAAATTATTGTAATATAAAAGTATATTTAATGTTAGGTGGGATTAATCACGATTAATTTCAGAAAAATGTGCGATTAGTTAAATTTTTTAATCAATTGACAGCACTAATATATATACAGTTGAAGTCAAAAGTTTACATACACCTTTCAGAATCTGCAAAGTTGATTATTTTACCAAAATAAGAGGGATCATACAAAATGCATGTTATTGTTTATTTAGTACTGACCTGCATAAGATATTTCACATAAAAGATGATATAGTCCACAAGAGAAAATAATAGTTGAATTTATGAAAATTACCCCGTTCAAAAGTTTACATTTAATTCTTATTACTGTATTGTTACCTGAACGATCCAAAGCTGTGTTTTTTTTGTTTAGTGATATTAGTGATTTTTTTGTTTTGTTTAGTCCTGAACAGTTAAACTGCCTGCTGTTCTTCAGAAAAATCCTTCAGGTCCCACAAATTCTTTGGTTTTCCAGCATTTTTGTGTATTTGAACCCTTTCCAACAATGACTGTATGATTTTGAGATTAATCTTTCCACACTGAGGACAACTGAGGGACTCATTTGCAACTATTACAGAAGGTTCAAATGCTCACTGATGCTCCAGAAGGAAAAGCCATGCATTAAGAATTTTTGAATTTGAAGATCAAGGTAAATTTAACTTAATTAGTCTTCTGGAAAACATGTAAGTATCTTCTGTAGCTTCTGAAGGCCAGTACTAAATTAAAAAATATGATATTTAGGCTAAACAAGAAAAATGTACTCATCTTCATTCTGTTCAAAAGTTAATTAATGCTCTTAATGCATGGTTTTTCCTTCTGGAGCATCAGTGAAAACTTTGAACAGAATGAAGAGTATATTATGAACTTTTTTTTTAACCCCTTTAAATGAAGTAATTATGATCTATTTTGATGTCATGTTGACTCAAACAGATGGTGTATTATTCATAGTTCCATATTGATAATTTATCATTGTGTCATACCACTATGTTACTATCCACAGTACGTAGAAATAGTACTGAAGAGTGTGAAAGTTGTTATTCTAAACATATCCTCAGAGAAAAACTACACTGACACGACCAGCACAGGAGAAAGTTAGAGAAAAGAGAATAAAAAGGCAAGTAAAACAATGAAAATCAAACGCATTTAGGCTGCAGATGGAAGAGCAGATTAATGCTTGCTACTTTGGCTTTTTGCTTAAGAAAGGAGGTTAGAAAGTAAACAATTAAAATAATAAAATTTCCTGCAGTGAGCTCATTCCTTAACTGGACTGATAACTCTAAGTCCAGCTACATGATAATATTCTTCATTACCTATTCCTGCAGCCTTAGTTGCTTTATATTAGAGAGAAATTAGGTCTGTACATTTATCATAAGATTAGAGAGTTTAGACACCGTAAGTACTGGACACCCGAGTGCTCTTGTACGTGCTTGTTGAGCATTTCATTTCAAACCATGGGCATTAAAAAGAGTTTCTTCTCTCTGAAAATTTCCACACCTCTGGGAAGGCTTCCCACTAAATACTGAACCCTGAATTTGGTCTCATTGTTCATTTATCTTAAGGTGCTCTGTGGAGTTCAGGTCTGGACTTTGAGTAGATCAGTCAAGTTCATCCACACTAGACTCCGTAAAGCATCACTTTATGGACTTTGTACAGCTTTGTGCAAAGGGGTGATGAAATAGATAAATGCCGTCCTTAAATAGCTGGAAGGACACCCTTTCTAGCATAAAGAATTTTCTGAATTAAAAGGCTAAGCCAATTACAAGAGAGTGTCCATACTTTTGGCTACACTTGTTAATTAATTTTAATCTGCTGTCTATACACCAGGATCCTTTTGTGCTTTCTAATTAAAAAGGAGACACATAATGGGAGTTTTTGTTTATTTTAAAATATACAATTAAATGTTATAATAAATATATCATATATAATATAATTTTCATATTACGTAATATGATTAAAGTCAATCAAACTAATACGCGGGTGAAAAACAAACTCATATTCATGTGTAGTGCACATATTCTTATTCATTTGAAAAAAAAACTACTTTCCAAGTATCCCTGTAACAATTATATATCTTTAAAGTACAGATTATTTTGTGAATTTGAATAATAAACAAATGATGCATGTACTGAGATCAAATTTTCCTTCTTGTTTAAAAAGAATATATTATGAATACATTTCATAACACATTCTATAATTAATAACATATATTACTAATTTACACATGATATAAATGTATATTTTAGCATGTAATTTATAGTGCATTCATTAAATGTAATATTTTCTATTAGCATGTATACATAAAATGTAAACATCTCTTCAAGTATCTCTGGAACCTGCTCAAGATATAAAAGTATAGATTGCATTCTACTCAATAATAATCATAAAGGAGCCATTATTTGAATTTTTTTTAATTCAATGTACAATATTATTATTTTGCAAGTTTCAATTCTGAAACTTCCTACTCAGTCCAAAAAGATAATTTAATATATTAAACTCCAAAAATGACTCGTTCTTAACTTATACAAAAATGCATCAGACCGATGGATATACATACAGTGCCCTCCACTAATATAGGCACCCTTGATAAATATGAGCAAAGGGGGCTGTGAAAATAAATCTGTATTGTTTATCCTTTTGATTTTTCATTAAAAAAAAAAAATATATCACAAAATTCCACCCTATCATTGAAGTAAAACAATTGAAAGTGGGGGGAAAATCTCATTGTGAAATAAATGCTTTCTCTAGTTCATGTTGGCCACAATTATTGGCACCCAATTATTGCAATGTCCTTTTCCCAGGGTAACAGCTCTGAGTTTTCTCCTATAATGCCTGAAGAGTTTGGAGAACACCTGATAAGAGATCAGAGACCATTTTCTTCATACAGAATCTCTCCAGATCCTTCAGATTCCCAGCTCCATGTTAGTACTACTTCTCTTCAGTTCATCCCACTCGTTTTCTGTAGGGTTCAGGTCAGAGTACAGGGACAGCCATGGTAAAAGATTTGTTTTGTGCTCAGTGACCCATTTTTGTGTTTATTTTGATGTTTGTTTTGGATTGTTGTCCTGGTGGAAGATCCAAACACAGTCCATTATAAGATTTCTAACAGAGTCAGTCAGGTTTTGATTTTTTTATCTGTTGGTATTTGATAGAATCCATGATGCCATGCATCTGAACAAGATGTTCAGGACCTCTGGCAGAAAAACAGGCCACAACATTAAAGATCCAGCAGTATATTTAACCGTGGACATGGGGTATTTTTTTCATCCCTGTTTGTACTAAACTCCAGGCAGATTTTTAACATCTTTAGTTGATTGGAACCTCTTAATTATTACCCTGATGGTGGAAATGGGGATTTTCAATGCTTTAACTCTTTTCTTGCAGCCACTTTCTGTTTTGTGATGTTCAACAATCATGTTCTGCACATCAGAACTTTATTCTTAGGTTTTACTCCTTGTGATGGATGATTAAGGGAATTTGGCCTATGCGTTTCTAATATTTTTAATCCTGTGGAGCAGGAAGTCATGGCTGGACAATGTCATGCTCTTAGTCACCCTGGTGTGCTAAAAAATGTAAATATGAATGGGAATATACTTCAGAGATATTTTACTCAAGAATTTCTAGGGGTGCCAATAATTGTGGCCAACATTCATTGGAGAAAAACATTTATTTCATCATGAGACCCCCCCCCCCCCCCACTTTCAATTGTTTTACTTCAATGATAGGTTAGAATTTTGTGAATTTGAGTGAAAGATCACAAGGATAAACAATGCAGATTTATTTTCACAGCCACCTTTGCTCATATTTATCAAGGGTGCCAATATTAGTGGAGGGCACTGTATGTGTGCATAGAAACCAATGACAGCATATACAGTACATGTTGTTGCCTATTAAATAAACAGAAACTTGCATGAAATTCCTAACTATATGTAGCACCTGCAACTTTGTATGTCCTGCAGTGCAAAAGTGGCTGAAGTTTTTTTACATCAAGGTCCCTGATCAGTTTAAGACAAATTTACCAGTTCAACACATTTCATTGCAGAACCTGTCACAATTTAATTCAGACTTATGTAAACAACAGATGTAAACAATTAGAAATCCCACAAATCCACATTATGTTTTAGGTTAAAAACCTAGGCTAACATTATAAGTAGACTTATAAAAAAAAGCATTTTCTGACTGCCTTAAAGTTATATTTAAAAATGAAATACTCTAAAGGAACATGGTGATGAGAAAATTACAGTGGTGTTTAAGATCCGACTCCCAGCCTAGGTGTCTTGGGACGGGGTTTGTGACGTCTGCAGTGCTGTAGCAGCTAAAGACGAGAAGTAACCTTGACAGTGGTCCAATGAAAAGATGTACGACCCATGTATACGTGCACACTGCAACATATTACTCTCGATCCATGCATTTAATCTAGTGTAGTGGCCGGACCTGCTTTTAAGAGCCAGTCTGCTTGACGGAATGCAGGGATTCAAGGCAGAAAGGTCAAGATTTCTCAATGTCCCTTCAATACGGTCACAGTCCAACAGCTTACAAACACACAGACCCACACACAGCAGGAGGAGGAGGAGGAGGAGGGGGCCGAAGCTGGAGGACAACTCTCTGCTACAGCACTGGACGCAGCATTCGGCCGTCTCTGTCCTTTTGGCACCAAAGACCAGCATCAATGTCAACATCCTTGAAGAGCAAATGAATCAAACACTCAAGCATGACATAATGTTCCCACAAACACTTGGAAGCAAATATGAGTTAAATCTCAATCTTATAATTTAGATCTGGTAACAAATTATTTTAACATATTACATATATTTTAAATTAACATTTTCTTTTCTCTATAATGGATTTTCTTTTCTTTTTTTGTGGTTATATAAATAGATATAAGGTTTTATAAAGAGTTTTGAAATACTACAAAGTTTTTATTGACATTTTATTTATTTACTTTATGTTTGTATTAGTATATTAGTTTATATTAAATATATATATCATATTATTATCATTATGTATTTTTCATTAAATATAAATATCACTATATTTACTTATATTTTTAGATTTTATATATAGCCTTTAAGTACTTTATAGTAATTTGTATTGGTTTAAGATACACACACACACACACACACACACATATACATATGCATATACATATATACACACACACATATACACTCACCTAAAGGATTATTAGGAACACCTATTGAATTTCTCATTAATGCAATTATCTAATCAACCAATCACATGGCAGTTGCTTCAATGCATTTAGGGGTGTGGTCCTGGTCAAGACAATCTCCTGAACTCCAAACTGAATGTCAGAATGGGAAAGAAAGGTGATTTAAGCAATTTTGAGCGTGGCATGGTTGTTGGTGCCAGACGGGCCGGTCTGAGTATTTCACAATCTGCTCAGTTACTGGGATTTTCACACACAACCATTTCTAGGGTTTACAAAGAATGGTGTGAAAAGGGAAAAACATCCAGTATGCGGCAGTCCTGTGGGCGAAAATGCCTTGTTGATGCTAGAGGTCAGAGGAGAATGGGCCGACTGATTCAAGCTGATAGAAGAGCAACGTTGACTGAAATAACCACTCGTTACAACCGAGGTATGCAGCAAAGCATTTGTGAAGCCACAACACGCACAACCTTGAGGCGGATGGGCTACAACAGCAGAAGACCCCACCGGGTACCACTCATCTCCACTACAAATAGGAAAAAGAGGCTACAATTTGCACGAGCTCACCAAAATTGGACGGTTGAAGACTGGAAAAATGTTGCCTGGTCTGATGAGTCTGGATTTCTGTTGAGACATTCAGATGGTATAGTCAGAATTTGGCGTAAACAGAATGAGAACATGGATCCATCATGCCTTGTTACCACTGTGCAGGCTGGTGGTGGTGGTGTAATGGTGTGGGGGATGTTTTCTTGGCACACTTTAGGCCCCTTAGTGCCAATTGGGCATCGTTTAAATGCCACGGCCTACCTGAGCGTTGTTTCTGACCATGTCCATCCCTTTATGACCACCATGTACCCATTCTCTGATGGCTACTTCCAGCAGGATAATGCACCATGTCACAAAGCTCGAATCATTTCAAATTGATTTCTTGAACATGACAATGAGTTCACTGTACTAAAATGGCCCCCACAGTCACCAGATCTCAACCCAATAGAGCATCTTTGGGATGTGGTGGAACGGGAGCTTCGTGCCCTGGATGTGCATCCCACAAATCTCCATCAACTGCAAGATGCTATCCTATCAATATGGGCCAACATTTCTAAAGAATGCTTTCAGCACCTTGTTGAATCAATGCCACGCAGAATTAAGGCAGTTCTGAAGGCGAAAGGGGGTCAAACACAGTATTAGTATGGAGTTCCTAATAATCCTTTAGGTGAGTGTACACATACATATATACACATATATATATATATATATATATATATATATATATATATATATATGTGTGTGTGTGTGTGTGTGTATATATATATATATATATATATATATATATATATATATATATATATATATGTGTGTGTGTGTGTGTGTATATATATATATACACACACACACACACACACACACATATATATACACATATATATATACATATATATACATATATATATATATATATGTATATATATATATATGTGTATATATGTGTGTGTGTGTATATATATATATATATATATAAAAAAATTTTTTTTTCAGTTTTCTATCTTGTGTTTATGTCAGTGGACAATTTAAATAAATTCCATATTTTATATAACTAATACAAACTAATGTAAAGTAAATAAATGCTACATTATCTAAAAATCTAATGATATAATGATGATATAATATATACTCTTTTGTTTATGTCAGTGGGCAATTTGAAAACATTTTCTCTTGAAGATTTGAAAATATATTCTTGAACCAAGTAAAATACAGTTAAATATGATTGTGATTGTGTTACATAAGGTCTTTAGCATTTCCACCACTAGCGTGGACAAGTAAATTACTTATTGGTTAATACAGCAGATATTCCGATCTACACTTTTATATACTATAATCATAAACATTCCAACTGGAGCAAACTTCTTTGTTTATAAGAAAACCACAGTCAAATTATGTATTCAGAGGACATTTTACTCAGTGCTTAAGCAGTCATGTAGGGTTGCTAGAAATTGCATGTTTCTGCGTAACTGCAAAGGAGAAATTATGTTTTCAATAAATCTTTCTTCAGATCTCCACACCGCTGCTGAAATGTCAGTACAGATGGATATAATTAATAATTTAAGTAGAAGCTCAATAATCACTTTAGCAAAATATTTTCCCTCCCAGGAACCAAAACTGTTCTTTTTCATCTCACTTGATAAATACAGTAATTAGCAGCGTTTGCCAAGTCAACCATCGCTTTTGCTATTTCTCATACTTTCACGTAGGCTTTGGGATTTGAACAAACCCCTAACCCTAAGTACTAAATTCCAGCATGCAAGTCATCCCGCACCGATTGCGCACAAACAACATGCTCTGCATGCTTCTGTTGAGGAGGGAAGTGCTATTAATTTTCAAAGTGATAAAAATCTAAACATTACCAATGCAGCATACAACATTAGTGTCTATTTCAATTGAAGATGAGACTTTTCTGTTGGGTTTGCTCACTGCTGCCAAATGCCATTGCCAAATGTCATCAGAGTAATGTTACATAATTCAGTCAGAGCTCAGTGGGAGCGCTTCTCTCACCTCATTCAATTCTCCTGATGGTGAACTTAGTAATGCGCTAATTGCTATGTTTCATGCCAGGAGTAACGGAGGAGGACCGTGTGTGTGTGTGTGTGTGTGTCTACACCTATGCACCTGTAATGTTCTTCAGCCTATGGAGGGATAGTAAATGAAACTCAATGAAAAATCCAAACAGCACAGCCACTATAATGAGACACGACACCAATTACAGTGCACAAAGATGTAAATTCCCTACATCCTTGGAGAGCACTAGATTCCCACAAGCGATCGAGGAGTTTATCCAGCCTGTCTGCAACTTGTAATGAGCTCCAGCTGGCCTCCATGTCATCCTCATGTTGGAGGGCCCAAAAATCTGTCAGCAAATAGATGGCGTTCATCTCATTTAAACCATTTACGGGAAGAAACAATTAAATTAGTGTCCCTAAAGGAGACACTTTCACAAAAATAAAGAGCTCAATGTTTATATAAGACTTCATAAAATATTGGTTTCATTTTTAAACAATTTTTAATTTGAGCTTACTTTGTTGATTTCCAGGAAAATTAAAAAATGTACTTAAATATTAATAATAAATAAATAACAATAATACCTTCAATAATGGCAATAATAATAATAATTTTATAAATAAATAATTTATTATTATTATTACTACTACTACTACTACATTTTCATATTTTCTATTTTTATTATGCCAGCACAGACCAATTATAAATCGAAGCATACATCTTTAATAATCATCATCATGGTGTATGCTTCAAATATAATTGAAGCATCCATAAAAACCACAAAATTATTCAAACTAATTACCAAGTAATGAATTTCAAAAGAAAATAATAATGATAACAACAACAACACTATTATTATTATTGTACGTTATTTTTATTTTTATATCAATTATACTTGAAGTATACAGTATACATTAATAATAATAATAATAATAAATCATCATCATCATCAAATTATAATTAATTATAATCGAAGAAAACAAACTACACAATTATTCATATTAATGTAGTATGATCTTCAATAAAAATATTTTTAGCTTCAAAAAACACAAGGAAATATAATTTCACAACTAAATAATAATACATTATCATAATAATAATAAATGAACCAATGTGGTATTTCACCAAAAACAAAATTAAAGTTGAATTTATTGTAATCTTTTTAGCTTTAAAAAAGGAAAGATGAAGTGGGAAGAGACTCACTCAGAAACTACCATTTTATGAATGTCACATCTAAACCTGTCAACGTTTTTGTGCCCAGTGCACTCCATTGAGCCCTCAAAAGTACCTGCACAACTGGCCCCAAGTGGACCATGGGAAAGAGCAGCCAAAGCAAAACATAAAGCAAGAAACGGCTCTTTTCTTGGAAGAAATCAATTGTGATGACCATGTTAAACATCCCCTGTGTGCTTTCTGCACTTACTCCTAAACCACAAGTCTCAAAAACGGCCAAAAGAGCAATACTCAAACTACAAGGCACCACACATATTCCGTCACGCATCAATGCCGCTTAACGCACGTCATCCGTGGTCATTTGTTTACGTCTTGCTTGTATTTACCAGCGGTCGTGCCGATGAGAGCTCTATAACATGTGCTGTGTGGGCAGGCACAGCGAAAAGGAATATGAGCTATTAAATGTTTCAGTGACTGGCCACAACCTGTCCAACAGACTGGCAGCCACTCACTATTAGTCAGCCATGGTGAGTGGGCAGGACACTTTCATGCCACTATGAGAGAAAGAGAGACCGGAAAGATGACATTCACACTCCAGCCTTGTCTCTAAGAAACACGTTCGCCTACCATGTCCCTCGCAGATCTTCTGCTGAGGTCTTCTTAAAGACAGGAAAGTTAAAGCGACAGATCACCCGAAAATTAAAATTGTCATCACTAACTCACCTTCAAGTTGCTCCAAACCTAAAGAAGATTTTATAGAATGTTGATAACAAAACAGGTTTTCCCCATTCAATGGAAGTCAATAGCAATGTTTCAATTTGAACTTAACTTGGAATATTGCATCAAACATTTCCAAATAAAGCAAATAAAAGTTTTCATCCAGAAGAAAGACGAAAAGAACAAAATCGTAACTTTCTGAAAATCGGATGCCAAATGCCAAATATCGCTAACAAAAATGTAATTTGGTGCAGTAGAAAAAGCCAATGTGGTTTGTTGTTGTTTTTTAGCATATAATAAATTACTTGCACACGTGTAAGACAATTCTGGGATGGAATTATACCAAACTGCTTTAACGATAGATTTTGGCGCAAGCATTTCAGAATGACCAAAACAACATTCCAAATGCTGTGCAATGTGATTGGTCTGCTGGTTAGTCCAGTTATGAAAGTGAATGGTTGGCATTTCCAACAGTGCTTATTATTAGAGCCAGATTGTATATGTATATATTATATTGGCCAGAAGGGCTGACCCAGTGACTAGTGCTAATAGGTATTAAGGCAGCCCATCTTTTCACTCTAGGATCATATATCTGATGATGCTGATGTTCTTCATGAAACAAGTGCTCTCAGACATTATTAGTCAAAAGTGGAGGAGGAGCTGTCTGCTGCTCAGGCTTTGATCTCTGAAACCTCAAGCGAAGAGGGCACTGGGGTCAGGACCATGGCCACATTAACATAGCTCTAGTGCACCAAACACAGACAAACAAACACACAACACTTTTCTAAACAGAAGAAAATACACAGTGAACCAACTAAAACAGTGCTATGACATTTTCTTAGAACAAACTTCACTTTTCTGAGACATTTTTGCACTTTGAATTTTAACAAACCGGCCCAAGGTAATCATTAGTGAATTTTACAGAAATCTGTTATCCAAATAAGTTTTGCCTTATGTATTAGTTTTATAATACACAAATGTACTAATGTATATTATGTGTTAAAAATGTATACACAGTGCCTTGCGGAAGTATTCATACCCCTTCATTTTTTTCACATTTTGTTGTGTTGCTGCCTTATGTTAAACTGCTTTAAATTACTTTTTTTCCCCACATCAATCTACACTCCATACACCATGTTGACAAAGCAAAAACAGAATTGTCATAACTTTGTAAATTTATAAAAAATAGAAAACTCAAATATGTACATCGCATAAGTATTCATACCTTTAACTAAATATTTAGCTGAAGTACCTTTACAGCCTCAAGTCTTTTTTGTTTGATGCGACAAGCTTTGCTCATCAACATTTGACAATTATCTGCCATTTGTCTCCTCACCTCTTCAGGTTTCTCCAGAAATATTTGATTGGATTCAAGCTCAGGCTGTTGCTGGGCCACTCAAAGACATTCACAGCGTTGTGTATAAGCCACTCTTGCTGTGTGCTTACGGTCACTGTCCTGTTGGAAGGTAAACCTTCTGCCCAGTCTGAGGTTCTGAATGCTCTGGACTGGGTTTTCATGAAGGCTATCTCAATATTTTGGTGCATTAAGCTTTTCTTCTATTCTGATGAGTCCCACAGTCCCTGCCGCTGAAAAACAGCCCCATAGCATGAGGCTGCTACCAGCACACTTTACTTTTGGGATGGTACTCTGCAGGTGATGAGAAGAGCTGGTTTCCTTCAAACACGATGCTTAGAATTGAGGTTCATCAGACCAGAGAGTCTTGTTTCTCAGTCTGAGGGTCCTTTAGGTGCTTTTTTGTAAATTCCAAGTGTGTTTTCTTTTGTCTTCACTGAAGAGAGGATTGAGTTTGGCCACATCGCCATAAAGCCAAGATCGGTGGAGTGTTGCAGTGATGTTTGTCCTTCTGTAGATTTGTCCTATCTCCACATATGATCATGGAGCTCAACTAGAGTGACCATCAGGTTCTTCGTCACCACTCTAACCAAAGCCCTTCTCCATCAATTGCTCAGTTTGGCCAGGAGACCAGTTCTTAGAAGAATCCTGTTTTTTTCAAACTTCTTCCATTAAGGGTAACAGAGACTACATGCTTCTGTGACCCTCCAATGAATCAGAATTTTTTTACTGAACTCTTCCCCAGATGTGTGGCTTGATGCAAACCAGTTTCTGAGCTCTACAGACTGTTCTTTTGACCCCAGGGCTTGATTTTTGCTCTGATATGCATTATCAGCTGTTGGACCTTTTATTAAGACGTGTGTGCCTTTCCAAATCATACCCATTCAATTGAATTTGCCACAGGTTACCTTCACTCAAAGTCTAGTAACACCTACAAGCAATATGAATGCTCCTGAGCTAAATTCCAACTGTCCCAGATAAGGGTGTGAGTACGTATGCAACGGAATCATTTAAGTTTTTTTATTTTTCATAAATTTGCAAATTTGTTAAAAAACCTTTTTTTTTTTTTTTTTTTTGCTTTACCATTATAGTGTATGGCGTGTAGATTGATGTGTAAAAAAGTCATTTAAAGCAGTTTAACATAAGGCAGCAACATAAAACATGAAAAAAATTAAGGGGTATGAATATTTTCGCAAGGCACTGTGTGTGTGTATGTATGTATGTATATGTATATATATATATATAGACCATCTTTCTATCTATCTGAGGCACATTTAGTGTATTATTTATATACACACACACTTTATATAAAGGCATAAAATCATACATTAGCATATTTTATAATACACTACAGCTCAGAGTATTTATATTGCACAAAATATGTCTAGATGTCCAAATACTTAATATATAGCCTACAGTATATAAAGAAGGTATATATCAGCATAAAAGGTAAACAAAAGTATACATTCCATTATCAGTATTTATTTCCTGGGAACTATGGTGAGACTCTCTATGGATGGAAATACAGTCTATGGATCGAAATTCAGTGCTCAAATAGAGGAATAGGTTTTCACTCAACCTTTCATTACTGATTTAATAGAAGTGGATAAATAAACATCACCATGCCTGTGCAGAAAACTAGGCATCTAGCTCAAGGGCGGCTTGCTTTTACAGTGTTTCACAGATAAATAATTTTTCGAGAATGACCTGAAACGATCCCGCGCTACTGGAGGATACAATTACATGATTGCTGTTCTCTTCGTGCCAGAAAGAGCAATTTTGCGTATTACACCGCAATGATGGTTTACTTTACAAGCGACCTGACAGGAACTCATCACGACGATTCATCAAATTGAGCATAAATATTTGATTTACACTGCCATCTACAGGAGTAAAGCTCTATGGGAGGGTGGTGAAGGAGAGGTCTGCTGTGATGAGCAGCTTCACCCGTGTCAGGCATATCCTCGTCCTCGCTTAAAGAAGAGAACTGCGTGAGTCTAGCGTGCAAGTCAATGTTTGACTGTCTACACTGGACCGGTTAATATAGGCTACCATGGACAGCGACCGTCAGTGTTCGAGGGCGAGCTCATAGTATTCTGTGAAAGTTAGTAGGCTACAGTTCACTCTTCTCAGTATCATAGTAAAATATACAAAAGCTGGAGGGAGATGCACAACTGTACTTACACTCTGCCAGTGCTTCCTGTTTTAATATCTAGCGCCAAATTTGACAAAATCTTTAGAAGTGAAGCCGATTCCTGGATTTTATGAGCCGGTTCTTTTGAGTTAATCCCCGCCTTTTAAAGTATACAGTGGCAAATATATTCTGATTTACATATCTATTCTGTTTAAATCTGAAAATATCATCATTTGGCTAAAGACTAGACTACTAAAGGCAGTGAATGCAATAAGCCCAGCAAAATAATTATTCCTCAAAAGTAGCCAACTATAAGAATCGTAATTAGTCGTTCACAGAATCATAATCGTTTAGTTTCTTACGATTCCTATCCCTAATTAAAACGGCATTTTTTCCACGTTTTCTTCCTGCACGAGCTTTTTTACTGGTGCTTTGAATTCCTCATTAACAACTTAAACAGCACCATTTTAAGACATAAATACGGTTTTGACTAAACATATTGATGGCCAAACCTACCTTCCCGCTGTTAGTTACGAGAGAACGATTGGTCTTCGTCCAATATGACATTTGTGGACGATTAAATCCTTTGAGTATTTGAGCGATATTCAGTGACCGCGACAAAAATCCCAAACATAGCCTGCAGGATGTTAATGGACGCGTGATGAGGATCTCGATCTTCAAAGAATCCCGTCAAACCATCGTTTCTGTCTAAAGTTTCAGAGCATCAGAGCCGGGGAGAGACTGTTAACAGTCACCTAGTGTTGCTCCTATAGTCCGTAGCCGGCTATGAGACAATAAATGATCTCTGACATTGAGATTGTCATTTATTATAGAAAACGAGCTTCAGATGAGCGACCATGAAAAAATACAGCATCTTTCTCTCCTTCCAAGAAAGAGCTTCTGCAGAACGATCTGCGTAGATGAGGGAATGACGCACAGGATGTTTAATAAAGCAAAAGGCTGTGATAATATAGGTTAATGGATGCCATGTTGTATTGTCAGTAGCTTCGCTAGTAATTGTCATTTTTGATACAATTTAATCATTTACTGGGCATGATGTTAAATCATTCACTCATTTTAATACAATATAAAAAGTGGTAACGTGGAATTGTTTAACCTTAAAAATGAATTTTGTTGGTATAAAATTAATGTAGTTAGGTTGCTTAAGCTATATGAAATATTTTTTCGACTTGACAAGTAAATTTAGATACGTTCCTTTGTTATTTCATTATATACATTACAATGAGTTAAAAGGAATAAATTAATTCATAAAACATAAATAATTATTTTGAATATATATATATATATATATATATATATATATATATATATATATATATATATATATATATATATATATCAAATAAATACATAAACATTAAAATAAATATGATATTTATTCTAAAATAAATATAAAAAAATACTTAAAAATATAAATGCCTAATACTGTAAAGTAAAATAAATAAATAAATCCCTCATGCAGCACTTGTTTGAAAATTAAACAATTTAGCAGTGATCTAAGGAGGTGCCCATAATGATCAACTATTATTCTGAATTAGGCAAATCCATATTGTGTTTACAGGCCTACACTTTATTATCAGCCAGAAAGTGTCACTAACCTGTCACTTTACATTTTGCAATCCAGCTCCCATTAGAAGGTTAACTATGTCATTGATGCATACATGCATCTGTGATCTGGTGTTTTTCCAATCAATAGTGTAATCGAGATTGAAAATAAGATATTGGCTGTTCTGAACAAACTATCCTTTATTAGATGTTCAATGGCTTGATGTACACAAGTTTTTATTCTTCGGTCTCATGCTGTCCAGTAATAGAGTCAGGGGTGCTGTGCTAAAGGTTAGGAATCAATTGTCTAATAAGTTTGGTTGATGAAATCAAATTAAACAGCTGATTGATAAGGGTTTGGTTCATCAACAAAGAACAATGAGAAATTAACTGAGCTGAAGTAAATCTACTACAGAAAAACAAACGTAATTTCTACATTAAATAATTTAGTTCAGGCGAGAATTGAAAAAGAAAATTCAATAATTAGTATTCAATTTAAGCTTGTAGAATTTAAAGTTTGAAATTATAAGTATATTTTACTCGGAATCGTTTGTTATTTTTACAAAGATTGTTTGAGTAAATATCAATGTCATGATCCCTTTGTTCCCATCATGCACTTGGGCATGTATAATTAAGGTCGTTTTTATTTTTTTTTGCCGTTTTCGAGATTTATTTAAATGATGTTTTATTAACAAAGTTCGGGAGGAGAGCGTCAGATAGGCTACTTAGCCTAATTAGCACAGGAGGTTCGCACTCAAGTTGATCAATGCACGGCTATAAATACAGCTGACATACCTCTATTCATTTGAGGATAATCAGCATTCGGTTTGCACCTTTTACCATTACATCACAGACTCAACGCGTCCCGTCCAAACAACCAGACCTATACTGAGGATTTTTCGCATCCTCCGGCCCCATGATCGGTCTTTCTCCACCAGACACGGCCGCCGAGCTCCAGGATTCGCCGCTGCTCTCTGCTCGACGCCGAGGCTACCTCGCCTCCACTGGTGTCGATTCCATCCTCTTTTCAGACGCAAATATCATCCGTGCCAACAATCCCTCTGATCGGAAAGTGGTTCGTATTTAAGCCTGAGGCAAACGCTGATTAATTCAGACTCAGCGTCCTCGCGGAGGGTAAACAAAGCGGATTTGCACGTTCTATTCTAAACCCCGCAAACGAGCCAACCTCACTTCTAAATCCACTCCAGCCGCCAAGGCGGCCAATAGATCCGACACCACCGTCGTCTCCGCGAGCGTCTGGTCGCAGCAGCAGGCCTTCAACGAGCCTGGGCCGCGCCCCAGTTCTCACCGTAGCAAAGCCTCACTCGCTTCCCGCTTCGGCTCAGCCTGCACCGCGGGTCTCCCGACCGCAGCGCCTTATGCAGCCGGGCCTCTTGCTTCTGTTTCCAGATGCTACGGCGCAGACCACCAATGTTGCCAAATAATTTTCAGGTAAAAACGCTAATGGCAGGTAATTCATTGTTAAAAGTTGTTAAAGGGTGTAAGGATATTACTGGATGTTAACCTCTTATGTTACCATAACGCAAAGTGCTAGAATACACACTGGAATTACTCAAACTTTCTGCATTTGTCACCAGCATTTTTACCCGTATTTAATCTACACATTGCATTTCGATAAATGGATGGATAAGATCAACAGTGGAAGAGGAAGTTTCGCTGTTGGTTACAGTGGACCAACAGATTAGCAATCATAGGTACAAACTTAAATTCAAAATTATAAAGGCGCATCACATAATTATTTAACAAGTGCAACTTCAATACATAGGTGAAGCGCGTACTGCTAGGCACCCTCTACCAAAGTGTCTAACATTACCAGCCGATGTGCGCTTGGCTGGCTAGCTGTTTCAATACTTTTCTTGCCTTTGCTTGGTTAAAAGAAAAACGCATGCCTTTCATCACTTACCACTATTTCAAGGTTGCCAAAAAAAAAAAAAAAAAAAAAGGGCCGGTACGTTCGTTGCTTGAAAAACGAGTTGCTAGGGTAGTCCGAAAAGTGGCTAATCTAGCAGCAAAATGGCTAAGTCGGCAACACTGCAGACTACCTGGACATTCCCGTTAAAGTCACAAACCATTTTCTCGTGGCCTACAGCAGCAGAAGCAAGCACGAGGCTATCTCCGCTTGCAACACAGGCCCACACATCTCAGTCTTTTTTCTCCCGCTACTAATAACCCCCTTTTTCTTTTTCAGTGGCCTCCGGCTCCCGTAGCAGACACTAGCACGAGGCTACCTCTGCTAGCAGAGCAGGCTTATCAAATTATTCAGGACTTCCTTCCTGTGGCCTACAGCTTACGGCAGGCGACGCAAGCGCGAGGCTGCCTCAGCTTTCAACAGACCCACACATCTTTCTTTTACTCACTT
The DNA here is from genome assembly GCF_936440315.1 of Barbus barbus. NCBI lineage: Eukaryota > Metazoa > Chordata > Actinopteri > Cypriniformes > Cyprinidae > Barbus > Barbus barbus. The sequence continues at coordinate 18,007,457 of NC_136763.1, forward strand.
TTGCTTCCATCAGTTTCCCACCTCAAGCCCCAGAGGCCGATATTACGCGTGAGGCTGCCTCTGATGGAAATTTTGGCCCCTGCTCCTCTCCCTCTCAGCTCTCTACTTCATTTAAAGTCACAATATCCTCTTTTATAGCAACATCACTGCCCGTCCCACCCAAATGCTGTTGCCTCAGAGCCACCGCTAGTGGCTTACAACATCCAAGCAAGGATCCCGGCAGGTGCGGGCATAGACCCCTCATCCAAGGCCATCACTAACGAGCAATTGGGTAACAGATGCATTGCAGGACAATAGGCCATAATAATTGTTTCAAATGAAGTATCAAAAGTAAATAACTTATGGTTCCGTTGAACAAACTTTATAAAATGTATAAAACAATATAACATGCATACACATTACATCAAAGCCTACAGAGGACACCAATGGCTGGACAATCGTCTACTTGTCACTGTGTGATCTAATCCCCATTCGGCGAAACAACTCTTAATTCAAATGTCCACTTAATCTTTAATATTTGGCTATTTCTTTATGATAGAAATGCTGCAACAATCGTAAATCATTGAACGTGGACACCAAAAGTTGCCATTTTTCTGAGTTTTTCATTACGTTCAGCCATTTCACCGTTATAATCTGTTCATCTTTTCCCTTATAGGTGGCGCAATAAAACGAGGGTTCATGATCAGCCCTTTCAATGACCGCTTTCTCAGCATTAGCCCATTGGAGTGGCTGCTAGGAAATTTTTCGGGGTAAGAAATGCCTTCTAATCGATCTATCAACTTCCCGTTTCAAGCATAAACTCCTCGATTTCCTCTACGAATTCTCTCACAATAGTAGGACATTGATCAGGCAATCCATTTGATAAAATAATGGGTCTCAGCACCTGGCTGTCAAAAGTCAACATCACCTCCGCTTCCAAAGCCATGCCTATCCATCCAGATTCATGGCATTTATTTGGGCTACGCTAGCACAGGAAATCCTATTTTTGTTGTATGCTTAACTTTCGAACGCAAGCAGCACCAAGATTTTCGACGTGTTATCAGAAGCAGTTTATTAGATTTGTCTACATTTGCGCAAGTCTTCATAGCATCTTCCCTTTTAGCCGACTCAAATTATCCTGAGTACTGAACTCTCTGTCAGGTGCTCCAAGAGCGCTCCCGGTGGAGCAAATACGTTTCTCTGTCGACTACCGGCAAGGCTCACCCATCCGACGCCGTGATTATTGAATTCCTGTCGAATACTGACGAGAGCCTCCTGGCCGACTACCAGCTAAGCTTATCCATTCGATGCTGTGAGTATTGAACTCCCTTCGAAGGTGACAACAGCCTCCGGTCAAGCAAATCTTGGCCTTTTCAGTCCATCTACTGGCGAGGCTTAACCATCCGATGCAGTGAGTATTGAACTCCCGTCAGATGCTGCGAGAGCCTCCCGGTCAAGCAAATCTTGACCTTTCAGTCCGTCTACCGGCGAGGCCTACCAGTCAGACGCCGCGAGTATTGATGTCCCGTCGGATGCCGGCGAGAGCCTCCCGGCCGAGCAAACCTCGCCTTTTCCACCTGACTACCAGCTAAGCTTGTCCGTCCGATGCTGCGAGTATTGAAGTCCCGTCGAACATGGCAAGAACCATCCGAATATGTTTTTCTTTCAACAATCGGTGATGCCTACCCACTACAACAGCCTCTCGGTCAAGCAACCTTGGCCCTTTAGTCTGTCTACCGGCGAGGCTCAACCATCCGACGCAGTGAGTATTGACCTCCCATCGGATGCTGGCGAGAGACTCCCGGTCGAGCAAACCTGTCCGGCGCCGCGAGTATCGAACCCCCGTCGAACGCTTCAACAGCCGTGCGGTCAAGCAATCTTGGCTTTTCAGTCTGCCTACCGGTGAGGCTTAACCATCCGACGCAGCGAGTATTGACCTCCAACCGGATGTCGGCGAGAGCCTCCCGACCACATAACTTTCCCTTCCGCCCTTTGCTCGGCGACGCATTCCCAACCGACACCACGAGTCTTGATCTCCCGTTGAATGCAACAAGAGCCTTCAGAATGCGTTTCTCTTTCAACTGCCGGTGATGCTTACCCACTTGCGTCGTGAGTATCGAACGCTAAAGCAGCCATCCGGTCAAGCAATCTTGGCTTTCAGTCTGCCACCGGCGAGGCTTAACCATCCGATGCAGCGAGTATTGATCTCCCATCAGATGCCGCGAGAGCCTGCTGGCCAGACAACCTTACCTTTTCAAGTCCCATGCTTGGCGAGGCCCAGCCGTTTGATGCCATGGGTCTCGTTCCCCCCCCGCCGAACGCTGTCCGAATCCTCTCAGCCAAACCTCACATCTTTTTTCCCCTCGCCTGGAGAGGCTTACCCGTCTGATGCAATGAGTCTTGATCTCACGTCAGACGTCGGCAAGAGTTCTCCCGGCCGGGCTCCTATACTTGCCGCCCGCAAGCGAGGCTCATCCATCCGATGCCGTGAGTCTTGATCTCCTGTCGGATGTCGCGAGAGTCCTCCTTGTCGGATGTCCCAAACTCTTTTTATCCGTCAAGCCGATAGGACCCACTCGTCCAGAGTCTTGATCTCCAGTCAGTGGCTTCATGGGCCCTCTCGGTCAGCTACTCGCCCTCTATCCTCTGATTAGCAGGGCCCGTACGTGACTCCGTGAGCTGCTCCACTCAAGGCAACTCAGGTGGGCCCCCCTGGTCAGGGTCACAATTATGCTGCTCCTCCTCCATCGGCCGGTAGGGCTCACTCATTTCAACGCAGTGAGCACACTGTTGAGCATTGGTTTGAACCCTCCCGACCGGGGGCCCAACCACGCAGTCCACCAGCGGCCAGTCGGGCCTACCCATCCTACGTCTAGCCGCTCCCACGGAGCATGCAAGTGTTGGCCTACCATAAAAGAGACTTCTCAAAACCAGCTCCCGCCAGATCTCAGTGCGCATTTGGGGGGTTCGTAGTCTGGTGGCTTTTTGGGGGCTACTCTGGGTTCGGGCCATTCCTGAGCCCGGAAACCTTCCCCAGGACACCACGCCAAATACACATTACCTAACTTGTGCTACATATATGTAAGTGTGAACTCGTGAAACTCTTTTATGGTTGCTTTTGTTGTTAGGTTAAATAACTTGCTATTTTGTGACATCTGGAGTTAATTTTTTACTCCAAATGACCCATTCATACTAAAACACTATTCACTGCATTGTGTATCATGTGCCAGGTATTCAGGTCTCTGTGTTCATTCAGTTACTAACTATACTGAGTCAACATATTACCTTAAAAAGACTAACGAGCTGTCTACTTGCTTACATACGTGACTGTAACTTAACCACATGCTTTATAGGCATTTTTTCAGTGCCATGTTGTTTGCATAAGGTTTACAAACCATGACTGAGTGAAATGTACTTCAGTATTGCAGGGTAAACCTAAAATAATTAAGTAGAAATTACTCCCCAAACTCTACCTGGCCACGTTAAATTTACTTATTTCCTTTGCAGATTTGAATTAATTCTGTATTTAAATTTTATTTAAAATATGCGTGCAAAAACTTGCAAAATAAAAATTATGTAAATTTAACCCTTTTAAATGTTTTTTTTTTTTTTTTCAGTGTAGAAACCACTGAATGGTGTTTATTTTTATTATTCACAAGGAATCTGTATTATATCCAATAATAATTATGAGTTTGAATACTTGAATTATGACGTCCAGCATATATTTATTCTTCTCATTCATTCTAGTATCTGACCTTCACACACGACCATATTCAATGATTAAATCCAGTTGCCATTACTGTTGCTTATCCCCTTTTTCTTTTCTCCTATAGGCTGAATGAAGATGGCTGAATCGTTTTCAGACCTACATTTACACTAGTTTCCAGGTAAATAAATAAGCACGGCATAATTTACAGCTGAGAGAACCACATTACAGATGCAAAAGTGAGTGATGCAGTAGGAAAATAAAAATCTTGCAAAGGGAAGAAAAGGCAGATGGTTTCTAATATGGTGCTTATGTAAACTCTAAAGCTACTTGTCAAGGTTAAGGCATGAGTTGTAATATTTTTTTTATTTTACTTGGAAATATTAAAGGCAACAACTTGGCGGGCATGTTTTCTGGCCTACAGATTACAACCCACACACAGCAGTAAACTACCTTGTTTGGCAAATGGGTTTTATTTAAGAATATACAGTTGTCAAGGCCTGTTTGACAGTTTTATCCTACTGGAGTTTATATTTCCTCTCTGGAAAGCAAAAAGAAAGTTTTCAAACATTACCAGGAGCGAATCTGAAAGCTGAGATGATTCAGATCGTTGAGATATTGATTCTTTTACATCCGTCATGAATGCATGTTGAAAGTGCACCAGCGTCAGTCAGAAATCAACACACAGTAACATCTTGTACTTGTCTCTCCAGCCACGTGACGTCATGCGTGTTCTTGTGCAGTTCTTCATTTAAAAAAAAAAAAAAAAAAAGCATCTATTTTTATTGGTATTTATATTTGCTGTGTGGGGAAATTTATGGACTCATCTGTCTGGTGTAAAGCAGTTAGAAATAAGTGAATTGTGAGAGCAGAGTGCTGTGTGTCAGCGTGAAATATGTCTCTCCACTGCTCATGGCTGCACAATGGTGTGAATTTCATTAAAATGAACGCGAGGCATAAGGGCCAATCAGAAGCTCATCAGTCTGTTTTGGCAGTTAAACAATGCATGGGAGAAATGACAGACAGTGTGATTTGATGCCTGAAAGGACCTGAATATCAACATGGCACTATGTATATAAATATATATACATGAATCACAATTAAAGCTTCCTTAGACATTCCTTGAAGTGCACTCAAGAACACCAGCGGTACTTACTGAACACAGCACAGCCGGATCCTGTTGGCGTAACCACAAGCATCATTAGCAGGAGGTCTAACGGAACAGAAGGGAAGGATAGTGTGCAGGGGATAACACTACATTTACTCAGCAATGCCATTCGTTTAATGTTCACTGCATTATGGGCATGCAGAATACCTGCTGCTAATTTGTACAGGTAGATAGGCCATATCAACGCTGAAATGCAGATGCATACTGTAGTAATCCGATTAACCACTCAAAATGAATCACTCAAAATCTGTCTAGGTTGTATTTCACCCCAATATGACAATAATAATAATTCAATAAAATTAGGTTTAAGGGACTAAAAAAATGTATGGTCAAATATTCATTAAAAAGAAAACAACACATCACAAAGCATTTCAAACAACCACAGGGAAATAAGTATATACATACGAATTCAAAATTCTTATAATACAAATAAACTCCTATTCAAACAAATGCATTACTAGAATGCAAAAAAGTGTGTGTGTTCAGATTTGGAGAAATATAGCATTACATCACTTGCTCATCAAGGGATCCTCTGCAGTGAATGGGTGCCATAAGAATGAGAGTCCAAACAGCTAAAACATCACAAGTAATCCACACCACTCCATTAAAATTTTTGGGTGGACTATTCCTTTAAGACAATAAATGGGGGGGGGGGATATTATGCAACACACACACACACACACACACACACATTGCAGTAACAAGAAATTTTGGGGGAAATGTACTTGATTGTAACGAGACAAAAATACAAATATTTCTGGTCTGAAGGCGGCTTTTGTGCGATTGAACCCATTATCTGTTTTAGCTATTATATAATTATAATTTTAGTTTCTTTTAGTTTTCTATCATTTAATTTTTCTATAATTTTATCTGGTTTAAATCGCGTCTCTAATTGCATTCATTCATTCATTACGTTATTTTTGTGCTCGCAAAACAGAGTTCTCATTAAATGAATTCATCAAATAGACATTGCCCCTTAATTATTTGTCATTTTTTGTTAATAGATTTATATCAAATTAGTTTTTCAACTATTTAATATTACTTGACAAGCCACAGTTTCAAAATAGCACCCCGACACAGGATACAACAGGACGAATGCGCATTTTCCTTAGCAGTTCCTGTCCACTTTACAGTTTTATCTAGTTATCTCACCTAACAAGAGGAAAGCATGTTGAATTTAATTTTAGCTTAGTACCCATTAGCATTATCAAATATAGAAACGCCCTCCCTGTAACCTTAGATGACACTATTGTTTCACAGAACCAAATAAGCAATTTCCTCCATGATCTTCAGTAATGATGGAAGAGTCTCAATCGCGAGTACACCACCCCAATCCATTACTGCACCGGTGAATTGGCCTATAGAGTCATTTAACATGCCAGTAATTAGCGTTCCTCAGGAGGCCCAGGGAGAGCGTTGTTCACCGCTCCAGTGTGGAGCTCAGCGGCCTACAGCTCTATCTATAACTCTGACAGAAGCCTCAGTGCTGTCAGTCCCTCTGTGGCACCCTCCCCAATCTGCAGAGAGGATGATGAATGCCCCATCCACTCTGACATCACAATCAGAGCACACTCTCTCTCTTGAACTCTCTTTGTCCTCTTGTCTTTCACTCTATCATTCTCTCACTTTGTCTCTCGCTTCAAACATGATTCTTTCCCTTTATCTTGCTCGCTCTCTTTCTCTATGAAGTCCCCTTGTTCCATCCATGAGCCACCTACTTTTCTTGCCTCTGTTTACTATCGTAATTTCATTCGGCTGGAAAACAAATTCGGTGACAAATCCAGGATCAGACACAGACCGGATTATTCCATTCTAAAGAGCTGACACTGAATTATCAAATTTGTGTATGATACAATATGGAATTAAAAAACCTTGCTGCCAACCTTTTTAAAACACAAATAAAGAAGGGTTTTTACAGAACACCATTTTCAACCAAAAACAGATGGCGTTATAGGGGCTTGAAAACGCAAACTTTGAAAATGGGTCTCAAAGTGCAAGTTTTTAAAAACATTACTATTATCGCAAAAAATCATGCATATGTCTATAGTCACATGTTTTAATACTTTTATAGTAAATCACCTATAGAATATGAGTGATTTTGGAATTCAAAAACTGACAAAATGTTTATATAGTTATAGTAGTATATTTTATATATTATATATAGTGCTGGGTAGTAACTGATTACAAAAATTAAGTTGTAATTAGAATATGTATATTACATTTTAAAAAGCTCATGAAATTACAATATCCTTTTTATGGATTATATATTTCACACAATGGCAGAAATAAATATTCATAATTTATTGATTCTCCCTCATTCTTTTTTCTTTTAAATTTTCCTTTCTGAAAATTCTACAGTGTGTCATACCATTTATCTTTGACTATATACAGAAATGTCATGTGAATAAATTTGCAAATAATGCTTCTGAATTTCAGGGGGAAAAGCACCTCTCAAGCAATTAGACCATATGGAACATACGCAAGTTAATAAGCACTGATGCATGGCTATGCAACACCATGTTGTGTTCATATCCAGTGGCCTACAGTAACTGTTGGTTCTGGAAGTCTGAACAAAATTATTTCAAACATGGAAGACTTTTGGAATGTAATGCCATTGTTGTTTTCATATTTATTAATGTTTGGTCATGTATTACAGGGATTCCCAAATGTTTCCGTCTTGAAATATCTAAAGTTGATATTGCATTAACATGCAGGTAAATGAAAAAATATATAAAACTTATGTCTTTTAAGTGAAAAAAAAAAAAAAAAACAGGAAGGGGGCAAAAACCTTTTCACGACATACATATACATTATATATATATATATATATATATATATAAAATATATTGTGTGTGTATACACAGTGGAGAAAATAAGTATTTGATTTGAAGTTTTCCCATTTACAAAGAAGGGCGAGGTCTGTAATTTCCATCGTAGGGTCACCTCAACTGTGAGAGACAGAATATAAAAGAAAAACCAGAAAATCGCATTGTATGATTTTTTAATAATTAATTTCCATTTTATTGCATGAACAAAGTATTTGATCACCTACCAACCAGCAAGAATTCTGGATCTCACAGACCTGTTAGTTTGTCTTTAAGCATCCCTCCTATCCTCCACTCATTACCTGTATTAATTGCACCTGTTTGAACTCGTTACCTGTATAAAAGACACCTGTTCACACACTCAATCAATCAGACTCCAACCTCTCCACTATGGGCAAGACCAAAGGGCCGTCTCAGGACACTAGGGACAAAATTGTAGACCTGCACAAGGCTGGGATGGGCTACAGGACAATAGGCAAACAGCTTGGTGAGAAGGCAACAACTGTTGGCGCAATTATTAGAAAATGGAAGAAATTCAAGATGCCTGATCTCCCTCGGATTGGGGCTCCATGCAAGATCTCGCCTCGTGGAGTATCAATGATCCTGAGAAAGGTGAGGGATCAACCTAGAACTACACAGGAGGACCTGGTCAATGATCTGAAGAGAGCTGGGACCACAGTCTCAACGGTTACCATTAGTAACACACTACACAGTCATGGATTAAAATCCTGCAGCAAGGTCCCCCTGCTCAAGCCAGCACATGTCCAGGCCCGTCTGAAGTTTGCCAAAGACCATCTGGATGATCCAGAGGAGGCATGGGAGAAGGTCATGTGGTCAGATGAGACAAAAATATAACTTTCGTATAAACTCCACTCGCCGTGTTTGTAGGAAGAAGGATGAGTACAATCCCAAGAACACCATCCCAACCGTGAAGCATGGGGGTGGAAACATCATGCTTTGGGGGTGCTTTTCTACAAAGGGAACAGGATGACTGCACCGTATTGAGGGGGAGGATGGATGGGGCCATGTATCGTGAGATTTTGGGCAACAACCTCCTTCCCTCAGTAAGAGCATTGAAGATGGGTCGTGGCTGGGTCTTCCAGCATGACAATGACCCCAAACACAGAGCAAGGGCAACTAAGGAGTGGCTCCGTAAGAAGCATTTCAAGGTCCTGGAGTGGCCTAGCCAGTCTCCAGACCTGAACCCAATAGAAAATCTATGGAGGGAGCTGAAACTCTGTGTTGCCCAGCGACAGCCCCAAAACCTGAAATATCTGGAGAAGACCTGTATGGAGGAGTGGGCCAAAATCCCTGCTGCAGTGTGTGTGCAAACCTGGTCAAGAACTACAGGAAACGTCTGACCTCTGTAATTGTAAACAAAGGTTTCTGTACCAAATATTAAGTTCTATTTTTCTATTGTATCAAATACTTATTTCATGCAATAAAATGGAAATTAATTATTCAAAAATCATACAATGTGATTTTCTGGATTTTTTTTTATATATATTCTGCCTCTCACAGTTGAGGTGTACCTACGATGAAAATGACAGATCTCTCCATTCTTTGTAAGTGGGAAACGTGAAAAATCTGCAGTGTATCAAATACTTATTTGCCCCACTGTACACACAACTTAAGCAAAATATTACAACTTGCTTTTACACAAAATAAAACGTATGCATAAGTGAACATACTCCGTTATGCTTGTCAGGATTTAAATATGCTCTTTCTGGGGCAAAACACTAAACTGAAATTGACAATGAATAACTATAGCATAAAGAATTCACCAAACTGTGCTCATAACATTATTCAGGAAATCAGGATTTCACAAGGATAGTTTTGACATGTCGTTAGATGTTGATACATAATTTAATATAAAAAGTCATATTTTGCTGTCTCTTCAACTAAAATTAGATTTTGACGACTAATATCAGATGCCATTTCAGTCAGAGTAAAATTAACAAATATGACATTAAAAATATAAACTACATTTAAAATATTAACTCCTATCAGAACAAAAAAAAAAGAACTATTTTCTCCTTTTATGCCTTTTTCTCAGGTTAATTCTGCAAAAACAAACAAAATACAAACTCAAACTCATCCACCTCATGGAAGTGATTGTGACTGCGCTTTCTACCTCCATCTGTCAAAGACGCTGTCTGTCTTTAATGTCCATCTGTCTCTAAGTGTCTGTTCAGTCTAGTCCTCTGAGGTGGCACTGAAGTTTTTTCATGCACATTTGCACATTAAGAGGTTTGTAATGCCAACTCAGTCTCTTAGAAAATTTTATTTGTAGTCACCCAGATCCACCAGAGGCACTACAGGAGTGTTCTTAGCTGCAAAAATGTAAACAAAGGGTATAATCAAGCTTTAAAACATTCCCTATAGAGCTGGGGCCTATACCATGAAGCCAGATTAGCTGGGTAGCAAGGTACATTTCAGTTTAGTTTGCACCAATCCTGGGTTTTAGGTACCATGAAAGTGGTTTGACTTTTAGCTGCGTTCATTGTCATAGTAACTTATACTCCACGGCTAACCTGCTCCGGGGGAGGTTATGTCCTGAGTTAGAGATCTCAAACTGAAATTGGACCAATCAGATGTGAGCAAAGTGACACATGTCTGACACAAAAAAAAGTCACTCCCCCAGTTTCTCTTCCTACAAATTAAAGGTCACTATGAAGTATGAAAAAATACAACACAATTGCCTGGCTTCAATGATAATTACAATTTACCTATGTTTTATATAATTATAATATGAATATAAAATAACATCACAAGTTTCACTTGTAACTGTACTGACAGAGCAAGATAATTTCCTTTATTTGTCCTCTTTCATGGACAAGTACAAAACCGTTTTGAATCTCGCTGGCTCTCTCGCGAGAAGTGAATCACACTTGCTCTGTGTTGTGATTGGCTGTTCGCCGCTGATGTCACACATTCATGTGCACGCGCTCCATTAACTCAGGATCAAGCCTGAGTTGACACAGAAAGTTGATGATCAGCTTCATGTTACCAACAAAGCCAGATTGGAGTGGTTTGGTTTTGTCAACTCAAAACTTATCCTATAACTCTGAATTTGTTCATCTACCATCATGGTACAGGCCCCTGATCTCTAATGATGTGCTATGTGTGCCAATAATATTATTTTTTAATATTGTGTAAATACTATTAATGTATTATGATTTCAATCACTCAAAAATAAACTTAAACACAAAAATGCATATTTTATAAAAATGTATCTGGTCACTCTTTTCCATATACAGTTACACTGAAATTAAACTCAAGCTTTCACAAAAGTAGACTTTGTTCTGCAGTATATTTATCACACAACATCACAAAATGTAGCATTTCATCACTGCTGACCAATAGATCCTCTGCGGTGAATGGCTTCCGTCAGAATGAGTCCAAACAACTGATAAAAACATTGCAATAATCCAGACCACCAATTAACATCTTGTGAGGTAAAAAGCTGCAAGAAACAAATCCATCATCAAGACATTTTTAACTTTAAACTGTCACTTCAAAAGTCATTGTGTTTTTGGATTGTTTCTCCTTGTAGACAGTGCTTGATCTGTGCATATTTCTCTCCTGATTCAGGTGAGATGATTTTTCAATGGAAAAAGCTCAATTATAGAGGACGGGAAGCAACAGTTTAATGCTAAAACAGTCTTAATAATGAATTTGTTTCTTACACACGCAGTTTTTCACTTTGGACATTAATTGATGGATTATTAATTTTTGTGATGTTTTTATCAGCTGTTTCAACTCTCATTCTGACGGTACCCATTCACTTCAGACGATCCGTTGAAGAGTAATAAGTGCTGTAATGTTAAATTTCTCCAAATCTATCCCAATAAGGAAAAAACTTGGATGGCCTGAGGGTGAGTGCATTTCAGCAAACTTTCATTTCTGGGTGAACTATTCCATGAACAGAGAGGAATATCAGTGAATAATGACCTAAAATGTTTCTCACTCCTTTTTTGAGATAAAAAAAAATAGTAATGCCACAGGTTTGGAATGACATGAAGTAAATAATGAAAGAATTAGTAAACAATAACAGGTCAAATAAAAACAAAATGTAAAAATCAACAGGTTTCTATTTAATTCTTCAATTTATTTATTCATTCCATCTTTAAAAATGGAAGCTTTAACCAAGCTTTTCCCTGCAGAGAAAATATATGGAGTGGAGGATTGTGGGTCTCTCAATGTGGCCCTAAAACATTTTCTAATCCACTTTTATTCCTCACCAAGGTCTATTAATCTGGGGAGCAGATACTTATCCTGCTCTGATTTATCCGCTTATAAATGAGCTGACATATGGATGAGATTAAGCATTGCATGGTGTAAGGTTTATAGTTAAGGTTTATGATTTAAGCCAGGCCTATGAGATTCCAGTGGCGTAATGAGAGTCCACTGGTGTAATGTGAAGCTCAGCCCAGTGGATTTTAGCCTTCAGGCCTGAGTGAGAGGGGAAAAAAAGAAATGAATTAAAAGCCAGAGATTCAATGAGTTTGTGCAATTTATTTAAACATGGGATTTACTAATTCCACAGATTATATTTTTCACTTTCCAACTACACACAACTGAGTGCATAACTAAGAAACACCCTCAGGGTTGGTGAACTTTACCTTTAAACCAGGCCATCGTGTGCAGTAATGATCTCCAGATAGTTACATAATTTATATCATCAGTTCTCACAAAATCTTTTTCCTTTCTTGCCTCCACTGCTTTCATTTATTTTACTATATTAAAGAGGCAAGAATGCTTTAATGAAGAGCAAAAGAGACACACGACGGCAAACGCTATGATCAAGCAACTCTCTCTGCGAACCAACAATATATTATGACAGTTGGCCTGTTTAACTAATGCAAATTCTAAAGCTCTTCACATCATTGGGCCGTAGCCTGGTAACGTAATCCTGTCAGCCTGCGCATTCAACAAACGAATCATCCAATTACACAAGCCAAATGAGACAAATACCTCCAAACTCACTGGTGGACACAGTGGTGACAGTGTCAAGACTTCCCACTTAATCATCATTGCGTTTCTTCGCAAGAAGCGCTTCAAACCAAGGCTTACTTCAGTCACAAAACAATCTATTTATTCATGTTTTTTCCTTTTTTTAACTCCCCAGCACTGCCTTCATATTCCATTTTCACTTTGAACCAGCAAAGAATAAACAGGCTCTCAAGGTTCCGGAAATAATCTGGATTAATATGGATGAGACATCTCATTAACAGCAAAAAATGGGGGGAACATTAAAGCGGTCTGTAAAAACAGTGGTGCAATATCTCTTCCTTAAAGTGCGGTATATGACAGCACGACCGCTTTGTAATTGAAGCCTCTTTGAGAAATCCTGAATGTTCTTAAAAATACGAAGAAAAAAAAAAAAAAAACATGCAGAGAGAGAGAGAGAGGGGGCTGCTCAATTTCTTATAAATGCTCCACTTCACTGTGGTCACATTGAAGCTATTCAAGACGTCCTTTAGCGGCAGACTAATAACTCAGGTCTGTGGTCTTCGTAAATTGTTGATGACACCGAATGGAATCGCTGTCTGCCGTGAAAAGCACAAGTGGTACATGAGGGATAAATGAATAAGCAGCCATTTATATGCATCAGGGGTGAACAGGAGAGAGTGTGTTTGTCATCCAGTGCTGACTGTCCAGGCCAGACGCTGAGACAATGTGCACCGATGTCTGTAGAGTTTATTGCAGGAGAACACAATAAATTGAAAGGTGCTGGCTTTGTCTTAGTCTATGTGTGTGTGTGTATGATGGATAATGTCCACAATTGCAGCAACTCAGACATGTTGGAAAATCAATGCTGGACATTCAAGATATAAACTAAACTCAATTTATACAGCGACAGACAACTCGCAGCCATTTATCTGTATAGCAATGGTGAATCACATCTTAACTGTACATTCTCTGGGTTAACCAAATAAAGAAAAGTATTAAGTATTTACTTAACTGGTGTACAAAGGATTTTTTAAAGTTAAAGGAGGCCTATCATACTCCTTTTTACAATATACGTCTCAGGTGTCCCCAGAATGTGTCTGTGAAGTTTCAGCTCAAAATACCCCACAGATCATTTTATATTATATAATTTTGAAAATGCCTATTTTGAGTGGAAGCTGTTCTCGTGCAGGTCTCTTTAAATGCAAATGAGCTGCTGTTCCCCTCCCTCTTTTCCATAATAGGGCTGTGCCTTCACAGCTCGGATACTCTGCTTAAAAAAACAAACAAACATTTGTTTGGTTTTGATGATCACGTCTATTGCGCTGAAATCATGTGTTTTAAACCATATTAGTTTAAACTTCTGATATACGGTTTTCTAAGCGGACAGATCCGAAGCAAAGGGCAGTAATATTATAATAAGATCCCTTTTCTACGTCACAGGGGGATAGAAATCTAACAGCTCATTTTTTCACAAGCTTGCAGAGAAAGGCTTATCAAAAAAAAAATCTACTGCGTTGTTCTTTTTCATGTTTTATGTGTTGGTAGATGCACCAGGGAAACGATTATAGCACTTAAACATGGAAAAAGTCAAATTTTCATGATATGATCACCTTTAAAAATGTAATTCACTGACACAGTGACTTAAATGCATCTCTTTTATGATGAGCATGTTTTTAATTTATGATTTATTTACAGGCTTTAATTTAATTAAAAAATATATTAAAATTATGCATTTTTCTTTAAAACAACAACAATACGTAAACAAAAAGAAATGCTTATGTAAATTAATAATTCAGGATTTGGAATATTGTTTTTATAAAAATGATTAAAATGTATACACATACATTATGTGATAAAAATATTCCTTTTACTTGATAATTATACATTTTTAAAGAATAATTAAATTTAAAGCTTTATTGAAAATGGTACAAAAGTTGCCAAAATCATTTGGAAAAATAATGAACATAAGTGCATTTTTAAGAACGTGCACTGTTTTTAAAAGATTTTCCTTCTTTACCTCTTTACACTCTTGTCATTGTATGAAATCAGTTTTAATCTTATGAGAATTGGGCCATGTTCTTATAAAAATGTACTATGGGATATTTGTGATTTCTTTTAGCACTTCCACTTATATTGTTTTTTATTTTTCCCTTTTGCACATATGAAGGCCCTTCTAGGTTTGAAGTCCCTTCTAGGTTTATAATTTTCTGGCGCATCCGCAGACAGTTTATTTCCCCCCAGGCTGTAAAAAAAAAAAAAAAAAACACATACACACACTGTCTTATTTTATAAAGCTGACATTCCAATGGGGACTGCTGTCCTCCTCACAGAGTATGAGAGACAAGTATTTTATTGCTAAAAGAAAACATTACCTCATCGTCACCTTACCAACAATTGACATGTTGTTTGAGCGATGCTCATTGTCAAGGTTAATCGAAACAGACTGTCTTATGAAGATTTAATGCAGCAAAACAAGAGCATAGCTATTCATCTGGCTGCCGAGGGAGAATAGAAAAGATTAATGATTAGGAAATGTTGTATACAGCTATAAAGTGAGTTCATACCTATCGATGAACAACTGTAGAGAGACTCAGTGAGCAATTACTGGAAAATAGATCACTATTTAGCTTTTACTCCAATGGTACATGTCTAGTTCTTAAAAGAAAGAATTGAAAATTAAACAACTTCAGGCAATCTTATGACACTGACACATTTTTCTAAATTAATTGGGTCTGACAGACTAGGTGTCACAACAGCCTAAGAATGGAAAATTACAATTCCCTTTACAACACATGTGTAATTTAGCCTATTTATACATATTGTCAGATGTTGATGTGAGACAGACTCGTGTCATATACACACTAGTAGTGCAATCGAAAAATGACTATTATAATTACTGATTCTTGATAGCAATTTAGTTTGTTTTGTTTCCAGTGTTAACCATGAATGTAAGTTAAATATGAATAAAAATTAACCATTATAAATAAATAAACAGTTATTTAAACAATGCATGTAGTCTACAAGCCATGTAGCCTTTAAGTAATTTTCTCTCCAAACTATAAACAGAGACATATTTCATAGAGAGAAATTAACTGAAAAGACAACAGTAGGGAGCTGGCAATCTATTATCCCCTAAATATGACAATATATTACTGTGTATGATTACTATACTGAATATGTAATGTATATATTAGAGTCCTATATAAATGAATTTATTATGCACAGTTTTTTTAGCGACTGGCAGACTATCCTTTAGACAGCGCTCTGCATCTGTCTGCTGACTGTCAGTGATGGTAGATAGAGCCGTGTTTACTGGAATGAGAAATGCATGATGTTGAGAGCCATCTGCACGCATCATAATAACTAGCTTAATTTTAAACAGTGCAGCCATCAGTAGTTGGGTAAGAACTGATTCAAATGTTGACAAGTCATATATCTGACCGTCGCTTTGGCTAATTATGTCAACCAACCAAAGCACAGCGTTTATCATGAGCAAAAAAAATAAAAATCCCATTAATTTTCTCCACTGGTGAATTGAATTTTAATGATAATGTATAAACCTTTAAAAACAGACCTACTGTGAGATACAAGGTTGTTGATGGTATATGCTTTTTTGAAGCTATCAGCCCACATAATTTCAGCTTATTTTTTTTTAAATAATCATGTTTAACAGCAGAAACACTACATTGATTCTGAGAGGGGAAAAAAAATACCAAAACAAAAAACAAATTAAATTAAAATATTTTTTTGATAGGCAGCCAATCAACAACATCTTTAAATTAGATTGGTTTTAAATTCATCCATTGTTTTTATTTTGATTAGGTCATTCGCAGTGCTTTTTGTCTTATCGTTGTTTCCTTTATTGAAGTCATTACGCACAATCGTAGCCTTGCATATTTGTCTTTTTCCACAATTTTCAACAATTTTTTTTGCTTCAAAGTTTGTAGTATGGTTAATATTTTTATTCCTAAATGGGAAAAAAATACCAGAACTAAAAGGGTGCTGAAAAAGTGGGCGGGCACTGTTGCACTCTACAACAGTCAGTCCTGGTGCTGTACTCTGATTGGTCAACACAATTCCACTAACTGTATGGTGATGTCATTCATACAATGTTGTTCTTTAAGCTTTTAAAAAAACACATTTCGATATGAAAACTCAGAGGTAAGTGCAGCTTGACATAAGCAAAGCTTTTTAAACAGAAATATTCTTAAATTAGGCAGCAGTCAACATTATTTCCCCCAGCTGAGGCATCAATAAGGATACAGCAATAGTTACGGTTTAAAAATAGCTTAAAATTTATTTATTGCCACCTAGTGGGCACTACAGTCCTAAAACCATATCTAGAGCCCAAATCTCCACTATAACAAGAATTCTTATGCCCTATGGCTCAGACAACAGGAGTTTTTCAATCCTAACGGATTATGAAATCTGGTTGCATCGCGCACAGATTGCCTTCTTTCAAATCTCAAACAAGATTTGAAAATCATGGAGCATCACACAGTAACTTACAAGATACTGTTAAGAATATCATGTCAGAGGAAGCACCTCTTGTGACATAATGGATAAAGAAATTGATATTGACTGTTCTTCAGCAAAGGTGAGATTAAACTGTCAATTTAAATATCTGTAAACAGTAATATGCTAGCTAACGGTAAAAAAAAAAGTGTTTACAATTGCTTAGCAACACCATCAGCTTTCTACACTCACCTGTTAAATTAACAACTGAGGCCAGCTCTATTCTTTGTCCATACCAAGTGTGCTGCACACATCCTAAAAAATGAAGCCAAAACATTTTGATCACCACCTGATTGCTGTCTGCAGTATAGGTCATAAACACCGCCACCACAAAAACTTTTATTTTTCTTTTTTCCTCCCGAAGGTTTACATTTTTTAGGTAGTTCTGATCACTCTGATGTGTTCAAGTGTTTGTTTTTCTAAAATGTTTGCTTTTAGTTAGTTATTTGATGCTAAAAAATGGGGTTTGGCGTCACGATCGTGAGCTTGCAAACTTGTGAGTTTTGCCTGGAGTTTGATTCAACGGCTCCAGCTAATGATAACTTCACATGCTCTGGCTCCAAATAACGTCATCAGCACAAGATGACAGCGACCATTCATGGGGCATTTTGGCTTCAAATTTGGCTACATTTGAAGGAAATGGAGACGCATTGTCCATCAATTAAATCCTAAATATCAATCATTCTATTATATTTGATATTATCAGGTGTGTCTGAGCAGATCGGGAGGGTTAAGATTAGATCTTAAAATACCTTACATTACCAGATACATGGGCTGTGTCCAAATTCATGGTCTGCATCCTTCGGAGTACTCATTTGAAGGATGTTACGTCACAGCGCCGCGACGAAGGCTGTCCAAATTCGTAGGATCCTTCAAATGCGGCCCACAAATACGTCCTCCTTTTCCCCGAATTGGAAGGATGGGTGTGGTGGATCCTTTCCCGTCCTACCTATCCCATAATTCTTTTCGGCAGAGCGTAATGGCGGACGAAGTGAGCGGTAGCGGAGTGGGAGAGGAGTTTCTCTGACAAAACAAGCTAAAGTTTATGCTTCGGCTCAATGAATTTGTAGGAGAAATTAGTAGAATAACTTACTTAAAAACAAATAAAAATAGGCTATAATGGCTTACCTGGATGTGACTGTCTTGTAGTCTGATATAAAAAAACTCTCCGACAACGAGCAAAGAAAGTATTTAATTTATTTAATTGCTTTATTTCTTCCAAAATAATTAAAATGAGGAGAATAACTCTTTGTTTGTCCATTTTCCCGCTTCTTGCTTGGCGCTGTCACGGTTGCTAGGCGACAGGATATGAGCAACGGGTAAGGGAGGGAACTGAAAGAAGGGTAGGCTGTCCAAATTCACAAACACCGACTTCCGGGTTTTGCGGACGTCGGAGGATCCCTCCTCCTTCAACCGGGTAGGAAGGATCCTAAGGAGGATGCAGACCCTGAATTTGGACACAGCCGTAATCTGGGCTGAACATCGTAAACGACAGACAAGGTCCTGTACAAGATAAATCGGCCTAAAACTCCTGTAGTCTGAGCCTGGTTTAAAATGCATTTATAAGGACAAAAACACTCTTTCTCCCCACACACAGTAACACACACACATAAAGATGGAAGAATTTGCAGTCTACTCTTAAAGCAGTTTGGCCCATTGCCAACAGGTGTATATGTCACAGTGACCTTTTCCTAAGCACATCTCAAGAGCAGCAGTGAATCAGCACCCCGGCCCTCTACATTATTTAAGTGACTTCTCTAACAGTACACTAACAGCAGCGCTCTTACAGAAGAACAATAGCAGCGAATGTATTAAAGTTTCAGCCCACTTAGAGAATTGAGAACTTGTCTGTACTCTCGCTGTAAGAGGAGAGCAGGCCTTTATTGGGATGTAAATTGCATTTATTTCCTGGGCTGTTTGAATTCATGTGGAGTAACCCATGTAGGAATGGGACAGTCCGTGTGTGGGGTAGATCGCAAGTTGGTTCTCTGTAATTAACAATTCTGAAAGCGCAGTGGGATAAACATCCATCTAGTAAAAAAAAAAAAACATAGAAGAGCAGTAAAATAGTAAAAAAAAAAAAAAAAAAACACGTTCTGTGCAGACAATCCCTAAAAAAAAAAGTGTTGCATTAAAGGAATAGTTCACCCATAAATTAAATTTAGCTGAAAACGTACTTTGAACTTTATAAAAATCTCACCAACGGATTCTCTGCAGTGAATGGGTGCCGTCAGAATGAGAGTTCAAGCAGCTGTTAAAAACATCACAATAATCCACAAGCAATCCACACCACTCCAATCCATCATTTAAATGTCTTGAAGCAAAACGCTGCATGTTTGTAAATAAATCCATCGTTAAGATGTTTTTAACTTCAAACCGTTGATTCCAGCTAAGATATGAGTTCTCCCTTTATAATATTCAGGGAAAAGGTCATCTCATCTGAATCAGGAGAGAAATATGCACAGATCAAGCACCATTTACAAGTGAAAACAGTTCTAAACAAACATGTGGGTGGATTTTGATGTGAGACAACAGGGGATGGACTTTTTTACTGGAGGAAGCATTAGTATGGATTATAGACTCGTATTTGGCCAGAAGCTATTTTTTAAAGTTAAAACATCTTGGATAAACTAGTCCTTTCATTTTAAATGTCTTTCAGAAACACTGCAAACTCGACTGGAAGCCTGGAGCTCCAGGGACTAGAGCAGACGGTTTTCCCCGAGTGCACAGAGCATCCAACGCCTGCCACAGTCCAGATAAACCAGCCTGAGGAAAAAGGCCAAAACAAGAGAAAAGGGAAAAAGACAGACAGCAGTGCCCCAAAGAGAAGCAAGAAGAATGACACTCGAAGAAAAGATGGATCGCCGGACGACTGTGCGGGAGCAAATAATGAACGAAGCCCTCTTCCTGCGCCCCCTCGCATTTCTCTAAGAGACCTGATGGAGGCTGAGACAAAGTTAGTGTTCGGCGACGAACAGGACATTACACACAAGTCCCTGGCCTCCACCGCCACACAATTAATGTGTCAAGCGGCTGAAATAGGAGGGCCTCCTAGTGGACCTAATCTCAGCTTTCTGCCTCAAATTGACAAATGGCTCGATGTAGCTTTACAGGACGCCAACTCGTACTACCAACAGAAGAAATATGCCACCGCAGCCAGCCGTTTCACTGCTGCACTAGAGGTACTCAATATTCAAATTATACCACAGGCTGCCCATCCTATAGACCTTTATCTGTGCATTTAATACACTTACACACTAGATTGTTTGAAAATGTGCATGCACATGCACTCTTATGGGGATGTTAAGGCATTCAAAGTCATTTGATATGCAGTTGCTATAGGAGCTGTTTGGATGTTCAGTGTTGTTGAAAGAAAAGAAAAAAAACCCCAAGTATAAGTCATAAGGTTGCTTTAAAAAATAACATCTCAACAAACCACATGATTTGAGGTATCATTCATAGGGCAAATTAAGCGATTCATGCATACATTTAATATTTAATGTGTGAGGCTTGTTCAAATGCCCAACACTAAGTCTGAACAATAGAAATATTTTTTTGTTATCAACTGTTTATTAAGTTTTATTTTGTGGAACAGTAGTACAAAACAAAAAGCAGCTGTACAAATTTAAAATCCACGCCAACCCATCCCACCCCTTGGTAGACTCAAAAAATAAATAAAATAAAATAATAATAATAATAATAAACACATTAATTAATATTAATAGATAAACAAATAACAATAGAAATCATTTTTAAAAATGGTCACCATGGTATTTATAAAAGTACTGTGACACTGCCATCTGATACCATGGTCACTGAGATTTTATTTGGCCAACAAAAAATAAATAAATACATTTAGTGTTTTTACTTTTTTTTAAAACTAAGTTTTAGACTGTGCCAAATGCAATCTAAACATAAAAATAGGACATATGAGCGTGCTCAAAGTAATTAAATTAAATGAATAACCTGATTTCTAACTCTGCTGCTCCTCTTAACAAAATGTTTTGAAGATATTCTGAGGCACATCTTGAAGGGCTTTAATTACTGTTTACAATATGCCAGAGCTCAGAGACTCTTAAAATCATAATTCTGACCTGTTATCACTATTACCCGGATCCCACATTAACAGACTTTGACCACGTTTAAGTGGATCTGTAGATTCTTAAACATTAGATGTTTCTTTCATTTCTCTCAGCTGAGATTAATATAATTTTAATGTCATAATGTCATACATGTCATTACGTAATAATGTAATACAATACATGAGGCCAAATGAGAAAAAGGTCATAGAGAGTGTATTTATACACATGTTGTAAAGTGAAGAGAACATTTCCTTTTAAATAAGCTGTTCATTGCTGAGCTGACAGTACATTTAAAAACATTCAGTGCTCAAGGTGAAATTCTTCATATCATGTTTTATTGCATTACTCAGCTTTGGTCACAGTAGGGTTGCCAACTTCAGAAAGGAAAAATTCAGGACAATTGCATAACTTTATACTTTAATATGGGCTGCTTTGGTGCTTGACACTTTTTTTTTGGTCATTTTGTGTTTCAAGAATAAGGTCCATGGTTAAGAATATGCTACTTGATGTAAAATGTTTTTTTCTCTATTTTACAACATTACAATAGTGAAAAACAGCTTCTCTTATTGATCACGTCTCACGTAGATTGCAATGTTTTCTTGCATGGCTGGATGTTAGACTCATGAAAAATAATCATGTGTGTGTGTTTGCCACCACTGATTTACTGAAGTCAAAACACAAACGGAATTGGTGGAAGTGGTTAGCAGCCAGTCAAGAAACGGGACACAAAAATTAATCCCAATATACGGATGTACCGGCTAATACGGGACGGTTGGCAACCCACAGAAATGCATCAAGCTGATTCTTGTAATGTGACAGTGATGTCATGTGCCTGGGTTTGTGGAAAGAGCCCTCAGATGGACTAACTTTCTTTTTTTTTTCTTTTTTTCATTCATCAATTACATTTTTTTTGACAACTGATCAACTATGTTATAAGCAGTAACATCACAATTAATGGAAGCTACCTTAGATTTCTCCCACCTTTTCTCTCTCTCAGCTGTGTTCCAAAGGCTCTGTGTTTGAGAAACCTTTCAATGCTCGTTATGAAGACATTTGTGAAGTTGCCAGCTTCGTTGAGTCCAGAATAGTCGCCTGCCATCTCCAAATGAAAAGGCCTGACCCGGCATTGCTGCATTCTTACAGGTAAAATCACACACAGCACATACCATGAGAATTTCCAGACCCTGAAAAAACAACTATTTATTATTATTTATTATTGTTGTTTATAAAGTGACGGTAACACTTTATTTTAAGGTGTCCATTATACAGAGTAATTACCTAGTTAAGTACTTAGTAGTAGCCGTTGTACTTACATGCAATCAAATGTACTTACCATGTAACTAAGTTATGGAACAGACTGTACTTACAGTTTGTTATTATATAGATGTAATAGGCAGCTACTGTTACACATATGCTACAGGCCGAGTCTGTTACACATCAACTTGTGTTACCAAAAGATTGTTTCATGTGTTGCAGACATTTTACCATGTAATTACAAAAGTACACAGGCATAAGCTACTTAAAATAAAGTGTATCAAGATTGTACTTAAGTGTACTTGTAGCGGTGTAACAGACTCGGTTTGTTACATATGTATAACTGTAGCTGCTTATTACATCTACATAATTACAAACTGTAATTACAGGCTGTTCCATAACTTAGTTACATGATAAGTACATTTTGTTTCATGTAAGTAAAACGGCTACTACTAAGTACTTAATTAGGTTATTACTCTGTATTATGAAACCTTAAAATAAAGTGTTACTGCCGTTTATAAGTTTTTTGTTTTATAAAATTATACTTTCATTCAGCGGGGATGCATTAAATTGCTCAAAACTAACAGTGAAGACAATGTTACAAAAAAAAAAAAAAAAAAAAAAAAAAAAAATCAATGCTGAATCAAATACAGATTTTTTATTTTTTTTTGATTTGCATGACATTGACATTCTTGAGCAGCAAAACGGCATATGTGACCGGTGCTGGCAAAATGAGTCGGAATGCACAAATTTTCAAAAATTTTGTTCTTTTTATTTTCACATTCTCCATTAAAATACCTTCAAAATGATATATGACTTGTTGGAATCAGATAAAAAAATGACTGAGCTATCGTTTGAAGGCAATAGAAGCAGCAGATCTCATTTTGAGAAAAATCGAGTTAAAGATTCCAAAGCAGAATCACCAAGCAACGTTGCATATTTTCCTCCAATTCTTTTCTTAATAATAATTACTATATTATTAGTTACAATATAGCTATTTTTATTTTATTTTTGTTATTAAAAACAAGAACAAAGATGCAAATAAACAGTATTTAATCATGAGCAGCGAGTGATTCCGTCTTTTCTTTTAATGTAACATTGAGACAGATCTATATTAAGACCTACTGTAATGCATGGATCAAATATAATGCTACACATCAGATTTTCCCCCAACTATTAACTAAACGTTCATGTCAGTCATAACAGATTATGATGTGAATCTCGCCAATACATATTTCGCAATAATGTATAACGGAGATCGGGCGCTCGCGGAAAGGCGCATCTTATGCACTTATGCTTTGCAAATGTCAGTCAGCACGATCGTCATCAGCATGGGTTTGAACTCATGGACTCATGTCATCGAGAATTCGATATGAATATTAAAAAAGCTGGAATGCTGCGCTTTGCAACAATAGATTTACAACTTGTGGTGAGAAGCAGTAGCCGTCGTCCAGAAGTGCGCAGAGAAAAAGGTGCTCCTCTCAGAAAACGTACAAATAAAGATCATTTTAGATGCTTAATTACTATTCGGAGCTTTGGGATTGCTAGAAGAGGGCTTAATGAACTCATTTTTGTGAAAACCTCAAATACGACCGAAACTGACATTTTTCACTTCTTTTGCCTGTAGCTCAAAATTAGCCCGTGCGACTTCCGACTCATTTCGCCAGAACGGGTCACATATTAGAAATGAAGGATCATGTGACACCTAAGACTGGTGTAATGGCTACTGAAAATTCAGCTTTACGTTAAATGAATAAATTACATTTTAAAAAATATTAAAATAGAAAACTTCTTTAAATTGTAATAATAGTTCACAATATTACTGTTTTTTGATCAAATAAATGCGTCCTTCGTGAGCATAAAAATATCTTACAAATAGTAGAGTAAGTGTATAAATTGTGGTTATGTGTTATGGTTATGTGGTTATATCTATTTGTGTTATACCATAGGAGTCTTGATTTATTAAAAGTGTTTTAAAAACATGACAAAAATACAATAAACATACAATAATTAAGGATCCACCATTACTAAAAACAGAAGTAAATGCCAATATCGGCCGGTAACTTAAATGGTTCTGAAATATTGTGTATACTTTTCTATAATACCATAATGTTCTTAAAAGACAAAACTTATGCACTGCTGAAAAAGACAATTACTACCATCATACAGTGGGTCTGTAAACTCAAAAGTGTCCCTGACAGTTTCATCTAGGTTCAATCAGCAATGTCTGCAAATGATCCGCAACACTCAAAGTATGGATGTTGATTGGTGTGTTTGAGTGTAGTGACACAAGTCATTTTTTAAGTGGACGGTGAGAGTAAAGCCTCCTGACCTCCAGTTAACTGTGTCTGCTGTATCCAGTTAGTCATGGCCCTGTGCTGTTCTCTTTTGCTCCTCCATTAGTGAGCGAGAAAGAGAGAGAGTTTGTGGTTTCTCTGAGCCATAACTCATCCTGACTGCATTGTACCCTTGAAAAGTTCTGAACAGCTTAAGAAATGAAATGCAAGCCTTTGCAGCTCCCTCTGCAGACTAGAGGATGAAGGGAACAGGCAAAGTAAGCTAACGTAATATTAGATTTATTCTTTCTGCATTAAAACTGTAGTTTAAGTCAACGTGAAATCAAAATTCAGTTAAACATTCCTAGGCAGTGTGTGGCTATTTAAGGATTCATTATGTTCCACCTTTATATGTAATGCCCAGTTTTAACCATCAAATCATCTTCAATTCACATTGTCTTTAAGAATCCGTTCAGGTTATTTTGTCTGAGTATTATAAGTATTTTCACCCAAAAATGAAACTTTGCTGAAAATGTTTTTATGCCCAGGCCATTCAAGATGCAGATAAGTTTGTTTCTTCATCTGACGGCACCCATTCACTTGCTCACCAGTGGATCCTTTGCAGTCAATGGGTGCCGTCAGAATGAGAGTACAAACAGCTGAAAAAAAAAAAAAAAAAAAAAAAAAAAAAAATCACAATAATCCACAAGTAATGTACACGATTTCCGTACATCAATTAATGTCTTAAAGTGAAAAGCTGTGTTTATCAGAAACAAATCCATCATTAAGGTGTTTAATCTACAATATTGTTTTCTTCTGTGAAAAAGTCATCTCAACTGAATCATGAGAGAAATATGCACAGATCATGCACTGTTTACACGCTAAAACAGTTCTAAAACAAATACGTTGGATACTTTTTCACTGGAAGAGGAATTATTATGGATTATGGACTATATTTTGAATAGAAGCAATGGTTTAAATGTGACCTATTATGCCCCTTTTTACAAGATGTAAAATAAGTCCGTAATGTCCCCAGAGTGTGTATGTGAAGTTTTAGCTCAAAATACCACACAGATCATTTTTTATAGCTTGTTAAAATTCCCACTTCTAGGGTATGAGCCAAAACGCACCATTTTTGTATTTGTCCCTTTAAATGCAAATGAGCTGGTGCTCCTGGCCATTTTCAGAAGACGGTGGAGCTTCAAGAGCTCATGCAAAAACAAAACAGTACAATCTCACGCACTGAAAATGTCAGAAACTCTCAGTAGCAGTGTTCAGCCTTATATGTTCGAACCGGAATCGGTTTAAAAGTCAGTCATTTGATTGTACTTGTACATAATAAATGCGTGTTTATGATTAAAAATGCTATCACAAACTTTATAAGTCCCACTTGTGAAAATGAGCTCAACAAATTCAAGCGGTCAACAAAGCATGTTTAAGGCATTTGACATGAAGACAGCACCAGTGAAAACAGACAACGGTAGCTTTATCAACATTAGCCTTACAGAGTGCCAAGAAGCTCTTTCAGAAAGGCAATTTGGAAAACAAATGCGTGATACTTACTTTGTCTGGAGCTGACATTCACGCACAAAGCGTTGGTATTGATCTCTAAACATATAGCAGATTTACAGATTTTTTTCCCGGGACATTTCCTTTGAAAGTTAAATTTAACCATGGTGTCCTCTGTGGCTCAGATGGAGGGAGTCTATGGAGACGTTTATTGGTGCATCCCAAAACATAACACTTGTAATGCCTCTTTGGCACTGACATTGTATCTGCTAATAGAGAGCGTCACAAATGGGCGAGACTTTTTCCCTACGATTACGTTTGTTCTGAGAGATAGTTTACGATTTATTGGGATTACAGTATAAAAAATGAGTGGGTGGATTTTTACCATTACAGGCTGGTTGTTTTCACCTACTGCGGCCACACAACTGTGTTCAAACACCTTATAAAAGTCATTTTTAAATAATAGGTCCCCTTTAAAGTTAAAATGCCTTGATGGATTTGTTTCTTACAACCTTTTCACCAGCGGAAGAAATTGCTTCGCAAACATCTTCAAAAACATCTTTAAAATGGATTTGTTTCTTACAAACATGCAGCTTTTTGCTTGCTTGTGGATTATTGTGATGCTTTTATCAGCTGGATTTGAACTCTCATTCTGACGGCACCCATTCACTGCAGAGGGTCCACTAATGAGCAAGTGGAGTAAAGATACATTTCTCCAAATCTGTTCAGATGAAGAAAAAAAAACTCAGCTACTTCTTGGATGGCCTGAGGGTACATTTTCAGTAAATTTTCATTTTGGGGTGAACTATTCCTTTCTAAAATTGATTTTATTATTATTATTATTATTATTATTATTAACCAATCATCCGATTTTGTCAAGAGGTTGGCATTTGGTAACCCATGCCTGCTTAACACAGAAGCCATGCAATAGAAATAGAAAAACATGCTATAACGTGTAACGTCTGCAGATCTTGTCAGCTCGTGTCCCATCTGTCAGTGTTGTTGCTAGCAGTGTGCTACTTAATTAAAAAAAAAAAAAAAACATATACTGTAAAAGTGAGAAAATATAGAAATATAGAAAACGGCAGCTAGGGAGGAAAATCATACATAAACCAAAAGCATGCATATGTTCTGCAGATATATTATATGTAGATTATTACAGACTGTTTGGAAGGAAATTAGTTGAGGTATGTTTAACAGAAGCAGATGGGTTGTCGTCGTGACAACATCATAAACCACATATCTAATGCAACAGCAATTCTGTGATTGAAATCAGGTTCTCTAAAAGTCAGTCCACACCATACCAAAAGCACACTGTCTGAAAGCCAATTAGAGAGCAGTTTAAATTGTTCAGGGAAATGCAATTTTGGAGGAAACAATGACATGGAACATAATTTGGCTGACCTCAACCATGTTCCTTTTCTTTTTTCTTTTTTTTACTTCAGAGGCTAGACGTATAATATATATTTTAAATTAATATTTGAATGATTTCTGAAAGATCATGTGACACTGAAGACTGGAGTAATAGCTGCTGTAAAATATATGAATAAAAGAAATGTATAAGAAATCAGATGTTTTTACAACAGTACATCTGTGATTTGTCCAGCCATCGACTAAGGTTCTAAAGGGCTTGTAATCATGTAATCTACAAAGATAACTAGTTTGTGGGGAGATCATGATTAGGCTTATCTTGGCCATATTTCAGCTACCATAGCTATCTTATCCAATTAGATATATTTACGCTTTAAATCTAGAACAGAGACTAGCCGCAGCAGTTGATACAGGTATGTTAGACCATGTGAACAATGACACAAAGTCGATGATAAAAACCGAACCGTGAAAGACAAATGGACATGCCTTATTCTCTCTCTTACAACTATTGCATGCATTTCTCTTTGTGTCTTATTCATTGAAAGGCAATAGTGCTTATGGAAATTGATGTGATGTGCCACTGAACGGATCTTAACTGTGCTTGGTTTTTCATACAGTATGTACAGTATAGCGCTCAGTCAGCATTATCTGCCCTGAACAGCATCAAATCTAGTTCAAGCTCCATTTAGGCCCATGTTGAAATTATACAAGGCAAGGAAATGCTGCTTTTGTCTTACAGGGGCTGAAATTACCAAAAAAAAAGTCTGTTTTCCATTTGTTAATATGTTGTTTACTTCATTTTTTAATTGAAGAAAGGAAGGGAAAGGAAAGGAAAAATACAAAAAAAAAAAAAAAAAAAGTTTGTTCTCCAGACTTTTAAATAGTATTTTTATTTATTTGTATGTATTTTAGATAACATCCAAACACCAGTAAATGTTAAATACCTCTGATATACAGTATGTTAATACAATATAATGTTGAAGCTGTGAAGTTTCATTTGTTCTCCAAACAGACCTTTAAAAAGTAAGCATATAGTATATCCAAAGTTTGGCAAATGTTTAATACCTGATTATACTGTACAGTTTGTTAATACAGTATGATATTAAAAAAATACTTTTTTTAGTTTAAGCTTTAAAAGTAAGTGTTTATATACCAAATTTGGCAAATGTTAAATACCCCTGATTATACTGTAATACAGTAGAATGTTAAAAACTAAATACAAACTGTTGTACAGACAGACCTTTTAAAAGTAAGCAAATGTTAATTAAATATCCCTGATTATACTGTACAGTATGTTAATAAACACACAGCATTAAAAAGTTTTTTTTTTTTTTTTACATCATTGACAACCGTCCCAAAACATTCCGATAATCTGGCCAAATGAATAACGCAGATGAATGGTTTTTCCAAAATGGATCCAGCGAGAAAGTAGTTGAGCTGATGCTCTGAATACCGCTAGCATACTTTAAAATCATTTATGGATTACTCCTTGGCTTGTACATTTATCTGCCTGTTTCAGTGAAGAAAATAAGGAGAGAATACCTTGGATGTCAATTGTTATCTCTCATTCTCCTCGTAGGAACCCGCTTTGAGCGCCATGAGGATGTGGGTGGAATCCCATCAAAGACAGCTTTGTTGATTCCTGTCGAACAGATTTTGTACATATTAGCTCCGTGCACGACGAGCAGGAACGCAACAACACAATTCAGATAAAAATACAAGGGTAGCGGCTTTTGTATTCCGTGTGATGACAATGCTTCCAGAGCGTTGAAAGCCACTTCCTGTCATGTCCTCAGGTTGGAGGTGCCATTTTCGAACAATGCTCTTTTTTTAGTCTGTCACCGTGCAAAACTAAGTTTGTGATCTACAAATAATTATTGTCAGGCTTCTTGAATGCTAGCAAGGCTAATATATGAAGGGCAAAGTCAAATTGCATATAGATTGTGAAAGATAAAAAGCTAAATTTTGATTCAAGTGGTTGCAGTTAACAGCCTGTCTGGATTACTACACGGAGTAACTCGTTTAATAATTGTAATGAATTATAAAATAGGTATTGGGAGTGAGCCATTAAGAATTATTACATATTACATATGTTGAGGTGTGCTAGTACTTTTGCATCCAAATGGCAATTAATCGACACAGAATGTAATCCAAATGCCAAACTAGGTATAAACTGCTTAAATTATCTAACTCCAGAAATGTGTTTCTTATAAAGCATATAGTTATCTTATTTTAATCTTAAGTATGCTCCGATATTAAAACATTACAATAATTGTTTACATGTTATGGTCAACATTAAAATGTTATACTATTTTGTCTAAATAAATTAATAATAACATACTAAACTAAAATGAATCATTTTAAATGTTATAAGGGAATCACATTGGGGAAGTCGTGGCCTAATGGTTAGAGAGTCGGACTCGTAATCCAAAGCTTGCGGGTTCGAGTCTCGGGCCGGCAGGAATTGTAGGTGGGGGGAGCGCTCTCTCCACCCTCAATACCACGACTGAGGTGCCCTTGAGCAAGGCACCGAACCCCCAACTGCTCCCCGGGCACCGCAGCATAAATGGCTGCCCACTGCTCCGGGTGTTTGTTCACGGTGTGTGTGTGTTCACTGCTGTGTGTGTGCACGTTGGATGGGTTAAATGCAGAGCATGAATTCCGAGTATGGGTCACCATACTTGGAAGTATGTCACTTCACATTGTCATGTTAAATTTGAAAAATTAATTTTTATTCTGATATATGCCAAAGATTACATTGCTATTAATTAATTTATGTTTAGTTGAGTGTTAGATCAGGGCAAGTGAAGTCTAAATTTAAAAATGGAGGCAATTAGCATATACCATCAGATATAATAAAAACAATTAATCTACTTATATATATAAATAAGAAACACAATAACCAAAATGGTACCAATACATTAGCTCATCTCTACTCTATAAGGTCAATCCATTTACATGATGCTTATCATTTCAATGACCATATCTTGATTAATATAAGAATGCAAATTCTTGTGCAATCACTGTCACAAAAGGGGTGGGGGGTGGATGGGACCGATTTAGGCCAAATTCAGCACCACCATCTCAAACCAAAACACAAAAAGATATGGAAATGGAACAAAGATCCTCTTTCAACTGGCACAAGTTTTTCAAAGCAAAAACAATTTTATCACACGCTGCAAATTTCAGTGCGTCAGAGCCACGTTTTATATAGTCTGACCTCTGTGCCCTCTCTAACTCACCTCCATCTATATTGTTGTGTTTCCACTCTTAAAATTCACAGATGGATCACTTATAAAAAATGTATAATGGACATTTCTATTAATTATTCAAATGGATTTCTGTCATCGCCTCCCGGCCTGGTTGAGGTCAGAAGTGCAGTTGGTGAGGAGGTCTTAAAAACAATACAGTTTTTGCTTTATTTTTCCAGTCAAACACAATGCTGACTATAATATAACTTATCTTATATTCATATCATCTGATATAGTTTAGCAATATCATAAAAACAAGAGTGCTGTTTATTTCCCAAATATCTGCACAATTGTGAACATGATATTGATTTTATACAACAGTTCATTAAACAAGTTAAAAGTGTTACATTTTAGACTCAATATTACCAGTATTGTCTGTTTTTGCTCAATTTTGCCAATGAAAATATTTGTGAAATATTGAAAGTGGCATTATGTCATGAAAGTGTGGACTTGTTTAGGGTGCAATTTAGGGCAGAACATCACTTGCTTTGGCAAACCGTTTTGACTTTTATTCATTCTCAGGATATAAATTCTTGAGATCAACAATTCAGTTTTTACTAGTTCAAATGCTAATTCTTGATATCAGGAATTAGATTTCTACTAGAAACAATGGCTATTTTTGATATCAGCAATTACATTTCAACTAGTAACAATGTTAATGTTAACAATGTTACTAGTAGAAATATAATTCTTGATATCAACAATTTAATTGTCACTAGTGACAGTTCATTTCTGATATCTGAAAATGTATTTCTGATATCAACAATTGGGAGGGTAATTTCTGATATCAACAATTTAATTCTTGATTTCAACAATTTCATTCTTGATATCAAAAATGAACATTTTACTAGTGGAAATTGAATTGTTGATATCAAAAATAACCATTGTTACTAGTAGAAATCTAATTCCTGATATCAAGAATTAGCATTTTAATTAGTAAAGATTTGATTGTTGATATCAAGAATACATATCCTGTGAATGAATAAAAGGCTTGCCGTAATGAATCAACCATTTGAATGAATGAATGAATGAATGAACAACTCACTCAACTCATTGCCGCCACCTACTGGCACTTTTAGTTTCATGTTTAGAGCATGATTTCAAATTTGAATGTTCATTTTTTTTTTTTTAAACATAAATGCCCATTTAAAACTGACTAATAACAATTTATGCAGGTCTAATTGTTGAACATTCTGTATAAATATGCATAAATGTTATGGTAGTCAATATGTTTTTGTTTTTTTGTAACACAATGACTTTAAATGATCTTTTGGGGGCCCATTTCTCAGTCCAAATTGATTGTGATTTGTAATGAGATAATTAATAATTTTGTTAATTAATTTGAATTAGATTAATTTGAATCTATAAATAACTAAAAGCCCTTTCCAACCGGTTCCAATTTATTTACTGTAAGATGGCCCCTTCTTATCTAAATTGCCATTTCTTGGTCAGAATATGTTGCAATCATGATCACAATTCAGTTATTGGGTTAGCTGTGTTTTTAAAGTGTCATATTCTGACATTTGGATGGTTATAGAGCAGGAAGAAAAAGAAAATCCAAAGTTTTCACAGGTTAATGGGGCACTAGTTTAATAACTGTGAGGTTTCAGCTCTGTAAATTATTAAGAAAGTAGATAGCAGAGAGGAAGTGCTGCCCAGAGAATGAGTAAGGCCTGGCTTTTTCACACTCCGTCTCTGTCTGGAGGAAGCGCAGCGGCGATTCATCTGCCTCGTCAAACGTACGGCGCCGGCTCCTCAATTACCAGCGACCTCGGCTGTAACCAGCACATGTAAAGCACAAGGAACATGCAGTTAATTTCAACAAGCATTAAAAGGCTGAGTGAAAGAGCGCGTGTGTGCCAAGTAACACCCTGCATGTTGCGACAAGCGATGACGGAATGGCAATTAATGGAGCTTCAAAGTTGGCTATGATCGCTGGCAGGCAGCTGTGTTTTTTTTTTTAAAGGCGGTCACTGATTCACGGAGGTCTCTACGCCTGTCTTCCTGTCTCTCAGTCTCTCGCTGGCACATCTGTCAGGGATGTCTCAGAATTGAATGAATAGTGAGGAGAGACCTTTTGTTTGTTTCCTAACGGTAAATGGCTGATGAGACCGAGAAGCGTTTAGGAGACGTATGTTTTTGCGGTTGCATTCCTGACTGACTGACACCGCTGTAGTTGCTACATGCATTTTTCCACACGATGCGAATCAAACTTCAAACTCCACACTCACTCTCTTGATTGATGCATATTAAATAAATAATTTGTTGTTGAAGCATATTCCTTCATTTCTAAATTCTGTTTCATCGTTATTCAGAATACCCCATCCATCTCGTGCAATTTAAATGACTTAAAAAAGGAACATCATTCTGAAGGGTTTTTTTATACTAATGGACATCAGTGTCTTCATTTTTTTATTTTTTTATTAATCCCATTATGGGCTATGATTGATCTTTCTTATGTAGTCTGGTTGCAAATTGTTCCAGGAAACATGATTTTACATTTTCCCATCTCTCTCTTCTCGCTTTGCAGGAGCATCCAGCTAAACCCCATCCGTTTTCAGAACCACCTTCGACAAGCCATGGCGTATCGACTGCTGGGAAACCCCTGTGAGGCAGCGAGGTAAAATTGGCATTAATGGAGGGCTCAGAAAGGGTCCTTTCCTCGAAATGAAGACAGATTCAGTAGGAGAAAAGCTCCCAGTCATTTAGACAAACCCCACAAACACATGTCTGCCCAGTGGTTCGTTACATCTCCCTCTGTTCTGTCGGCCTGTGCTGGAAAAATATGTTCTTGGCAAAACATAAATACTGGCGTTTCAGTGTGGTACGCGTGGAAGACGACAATTAGAGCTACGGTTACATCTACTCCCGCCACTGCTGACTCACATCTTCCCCTGTCACCTCCGCATTCTAATGTTCCATATGTGTTTTAATGATACGGCTACCAAATGCCTATGTTCCACCATTGGTCTTTTAGAGATGACAGCTACCATTAGTTATTGGACGGAGATGGAATAAATCGTTTAGAGGCGTCAGTTGCGCCAAATGCCATGGCCAACTGGTGGCTGCGGGGGCCATTTATCACGAGAAAGTCATATTCTGTTTGATCATTATCAAGCCACATTAACCCAGTTGAAATAGATTAGAGCAAGAAATGGGTACTTTGGTCTCTTTCTCTCACTTGTTCTTCCTTTCCACCCCCTCTCGCATTTGAGTTTCTGCAAGCAGAAATAGATCAACTCCGCCACCCTGCCTACAAATTTAGTGCCACTGCCCCAGTGGGGGAAGAGATGTTTTCTGGGAACATTGCAGAAGTGCATTTGGTGTACATCGCACTTGTACTATCTGAATCAGGCTCTTTATGCTCTTTCTTTGCAGTAGGTGTGTATTTGGTCTGGCTAGCTTTGCTTACAATTGTAAGTTCAATGAAGAAAGATTGTTCTTACTTTTAGTGGGCCCCAAAAAGTATTTGAATATCTAATGCGAACTTAAAAGTGCATGAACATCATTGCATTATATCAAACTTGGTGGCAACTATTTTAAAGAAAGAGAGCACATGCATAGTCGTGGCCTAATGGATAGAGAGTTGGACTTGTAAAAACCGAAGATTGCGGGTTCAAGTCTCAGGTCCGGCAGGGATTGTAGATGGGGGGAGTGAATGTACAGCGCTCTCGACACCACGACTGAGGTGAGACCCTTGAGCGAGGCACCGAACCCCCAACTGCTCCCAGGGTGCAGCAATATGGCTGCCCACTGCTCCGGGTGTGTGTTCACGGTGTGTGTGTGTTCACGGTGTGTGTGTGCACTTGGATGGGTTAAGTGCAGAGCACAAATTCTGAGTATGGTAACCATACTTTGCCACGCGTCACTTCACTTCACTCTCTCCCACTTTGCTTCCTGTCACTTCTACACTATTCTATACTAATAATCAAATAATAATAAGTCTAAAAACACCAAAAAAAAAAAAAAAAAAAAAAAAAAAAAAAAAAAATAGTATTATATATTGAATATATTTTTTATCATTTTAAATAACTCTAAATATCGGTTCTATTTCAATATGTAATTTAATTTATTTCTGTGATGGCAAAGCTGAAGTTTTATTCATTATACCTGGCTAGGATTATTGATGAATAGAAAGTTCAAGAGAAGAACATTTCAAAGATTAAATTTAAACACATATATATATACATATATATATAAAATAGTACAAACTATTGACACAAAGGTCACACAAAGGTTGACTTTCACAAAAAGCTGATATGTGATTAAGACTCCGCGTACACAGACTGGCACCAAATTAAAATCTTTCTACATTCCCATCAAATGAATATCTGCTGACATTGCCCAGTACAGTCCACTCCTGAAACTCCATGCTATATTAAAGCAGATTCCAAGCGCAGTTTGTCAGAGCACAATGCATGGTTGAGCACAATGCATTTCAAAGAAGCGAGCACGGCCATTGACGCTGGCGCCACTCTTTAACCTAATCACATCCTCCCTCCAGCAAATGCTGCTCAGCCATTTGAGCTCTTTAAGAGGAAAATGCATCTATGTTTTGAAGTTCACATGCCAGTAAATTTCACAGAAGCAATAGCTCTCCAGTACAAAGAAACCAAATTATTCTCCACATTTTCATTATTGTACCATTTTCTTCCTTATTTTGGTAATGGTTACTTATATCCATCCATGACTCCTGTATTGAGACGTAATTTTTTTTTTTTTAAGAAATCTCTTTTTTTCCATTTCTGTAGGCAGTATCAAAGTCAGATGTCAACGCACACAATCAGAAAACATTAAAAACAGTAACAGCTTCTCCAGGAAATATGTGCATATAGATTCACCTCCCCTCGCAATCTTAACCAAAGAAAGAGTGAGTGACACATCAAGATATTGAACTCGAAAACGGAAATTATTCTAGAAGGCAATATCGTTCCGTTTGTGCTGGAGACAAGCTTTCTCAAAGCAGAAATAAAATTAACAGCGTAACCTTTGCTCTTGATGGATCCTGGCAGAATTTGCTTTAGGAAAGTGGTATCCATTGCTCACAGCAAGAGCCAGTACAACAGGAAACACTCCTAAATGCGCCGTCAGCATTTAACACGGGGGGGGGGAATGAACTTTATGGCTCATTTCCAAAGTCAGGTTTGTTTTTCAGTTGTTTTTCAGTTCTTGTGCAGAATCTGACTGAACATTTAAGGGTGTTAGCGACTTTCAGAAAATGAACTCACTTTTCACCTTAACTTGTTTATTTGTCTACTAACAGGGTCCAACCTTGGATATACAAGCATTATAGAAGAAATTTGATCATATTTGAAATTATATTTTGATGTAATTGACTCGCTCTCTCTCTGTGTTGTTCTGCGAAAAAAAGTTTGTGAGGATTTGGAGCTCCTGCTGTGGTCTTGAGGTCATGTCCGGATCGGAGTTACTTTGTGATGGTTTTGACATTGAGTGCGTTTTCTGTCAATAGCACCCTATCTAGTGATTTGAATATTACAGGTTGTCACTTTAAAAGACTGAATAAGAATGTTTATTCAAGCACCCCTGACAGCTCTCTTGTTAGCTAAGTTGCCCCATTCTCCATGAAAAGTGCATTTGTGGGTGTATGACTTTGGACAGCCAAATTAGTCTGTTTTTGGCTATTATGAGGCCAGATGCGTGCCCTCAGAAAGGCCGCTGACAGAGCCATCAGTCTTGAATGGGAGGTGTGCATGGAGAAAGAAGCTCAGTGAGCTAACGTTCTCTGCCAGCCCCATTTACAGAAATGACATCTTCTCTGCATTAAAATGATGATGCTTATCGCTCTCAAACAAGGTCAATTGTGGCAGCCCTTTATTCAATACTCACAGCTGTGAGAGACACTTCAGTGCTTAATCACAATAATGTTACACACATGTGTAATGTTAAAGTTGAGTGTTATGGCATGTTTGTGAAGCACCTAGACAGCATAGCCGGTGCATTTCAAAGGGTTAGCAGCAATATACAGCAATGCTTAGAAAATGCTCTGGTACCATAACTTTTATCAGTCAATAGCACAGATTTTTTAATTACTGTAATGGTAGCTATTGGATACTGCACTCTAAAAAATGCTGGGTTAAATACATCCCAGTGCTGGGTAAATATTGGACAGAAAACATGCTGGGTTGTTTTCAACCAACAGTTGGGTTAAATGTTTAACCCAACCGCTGGGTCTAAACAAGCCAATCACTGGGTTCGTCCATATTTTACCAAGCGCTGGGTTGTATTTAACCCAGCATTTTTTGGAGTGTGTATATATCACTTGATATTAAATAATTAATTGCTCAATAGCCCAGCTTTAGATTGACCTTGCCGTCATCTCACTCAAAGTTCACTATAATTATAGTTTTTTGTGGGTTACTTTTAACATAAAGAGTTGAAATTTTATATGGAATATTATTGTTAAGGTTAAATAATTCATATCAAATAATTCAAACTCTTATTATATTATTGTTATACTCTTATTATATGTGTGCGTGCGTGCATGTCATGCGTGTGTGTGTGTGAGTATAAACTATAATAGATTTATCTTTATTATACTATATTCTATAAAATACATT
Source organism: Barbus barbus (assembly GCF_936440315.1). NCBI lineage: Eukaryota > Metazoa > Chordata > Actinopteri > Cypriniformes > Cyprinidae > Barbus > Barbus barbus. The sequence continues at coordinate 18,044,927 of NC_136763.1, forward strand.
TAATTCTAGAATTTATGTTATATAGTAATAAATAATATGTAATTTAATATGGGCCATTTACTAAAATTAGACCATTATTTATTATATATATAATAATACATATAGTATTATATAATATTCTCTATTTATAGAATGATAGATAATTATATATAGATTATATTATTTTATATAGGCCTATAGAACATTACATAGAATACATGTACATGTACATTTAGTCATTTGGCAGACGCTTTTATCCAAAGCGACTTACAACTGGGGAATACAAAAAGCGATTAATCATGAAGAGGCAATCAGACAGAGGAAGTGCTCGTAACACCAAGTCTCAGTCATTGTTCAAATAAGTACAAGCTAGTAAGCGGAGAGAAAGATAGAAACGAACTATTCCTTCCTAGTAGCAAGTAAATAATTTAAACAACAGAACTGCGACCGAGTTATTCAAAACACTTACGCGAGCTGTCGTCCGTCTCTTCTGGTGACTAATCGGCTTTCCCTGATGTAATTTTATTCCATTTTGTTGAAGTAACTCGTTAACTCAGCGGTTCTCAATTCCAGTCTTCGCGCCTAAAATGCCTCTCTTAACACACCTGATTCAGATAATCTGCTCGTTAGAAGTGAGCTCCGTGCATGAACTGTGTTCCGAATAACATGGTCCCTACACAGTGTCTATTGTTCCCTACTCCCTGAGCAGGGGAAATCCGTTGAAGTTTACTTCACTTCGGAACATTCATTCACGGATTTTCGCTGCGCAACATCTTCACACACGAACAAGTGTGACATCATCTTTGTATATCAATTTAAATTCACTTCTCGCACAGTTCAGTGCACTTTGAATGAAACATATACGTTCGCTTCGAACTACAATCAGTGCAGGGCACTTACTTTCGAATAGAACAAATGTCTGAAGCGATAAGAGAAACATACAAAATGTATGCTTTGATGAGAAGAATCCCACAATGCATTGCATCAAGCACATTCAATTAATTCAAAAAAGAAAATAATAATAATAATTTAAAAAATAGTTGCGTTTCATTAAACACACTGTTTACCCAAGAGTATCTCCACCTTTTTTTAGACTACTGGAATCAATGAACTTCTGGTATAGTACTGTCCTATAGCAAAGTGTGGTAGTAGCTATTTCTAGTAACTGTCGATCACACCTGATGTTATTATAATCTAGTTTGTAGTATATTATATACATAATTACTTCTAGTAAACATAACATTTTAGTATATTATATTAAAACATGTATTAGAAATAAGTTCCAATAGTGTAAAAATGGATAAGATCATTATTGCTTTGTCCTCTTGTGGAACACTTACTTCACCTTTTGTACTTAATTTTCTCACAATTTCCACAGACAATGCTGCACCGGAAGTGGTGTTGGGCACTTAGGCTAAATGTAAAAGCAATCATGCAGTCCATTTCACTTCCTACTGTATGTAGGCAGAGAGCAAGGCTAGGTTTTAGAACATTGCGTCCTGATGCAAATTTAGTTTGTTTGGTTGTTTTTTGGGGAGGAGGGGGGTGTGAAATGCATAAACAATTTGATTTGTCAAGCTTGGACAGGGGGAATGGGAGGAATGAGAGAGCATTGAACCAAACCTCACACCGCGGAGCCAAGAATGCGCTAAATGCTGACGCTATAGGAAAACAATGCAGATTGCCTGAAGCCAATCTCCAGTTTTTGCCTCACCGTGTGAATTAGGGGACATGCTGCTATTCACAGGCAAAATACTGCTGCATATTTTAGCGCTGCTGTTCAGCAGGAATGTGGCCTTCTAAAAGCTCAGCGTTCCCGTGAAGGAGGTGTTAGAACGCACAGGCTCTCACAAACTATCGCCCTGGGTGCGAGGGCACACAGCGGCCAGTCAGACAGGCCATGCCCCTGTTTGCCGAGGGCAACAGCTGGGTCTTTGCCCCCCAACACTTCTCACTTTTAAGGATGTAATAGTCTGTCGGAGTTGTAGGCCTCACATAGCAGCCCTAATGGCGTGTTTCTCTCTGTGGCAGCCACCAAGGGCCTCTGCTGCCAGACTTGTTATTATCTTGATATGAAGTGCCCTGCTTAGAAATCTCTCCACTCGCTTTCCATCCTTCTATACCCCTGTTTCTTTGCTTTCATTTTTTTGTATCCCTTTGGCATACATCTTATTGCTTGACACCCCCGTGTGGCCAAAGCCGGTGAAATAACAAGAACTTTGAAATTACCTCGACTCCCGGCCTACACACTGAATGTAACTTTGTCATCGATGCCTGCTAGTGGACATAAAAGTGATTTATGTGACAGGCACAAACATTGACAGCTGGAAAGTAAAGCAGGGCTACATGCAGAGTTTGAGAATGCATTACACTATAGTACACTTCTTTTATATATATATATATATATATATATATATATATATATATATATATAGGTTTTTACAAAAGCTTGAAAACTGAACTGAAGTCTGATCGGGTCATTTCTGCTATGAAATTTCATGTCCCTGTGATATATGTGTTAATATACTGTAGTACTTTGTCTTGTATACCCTAGCAGCAAAAATACCCCAGTGGCACAAAACTACACATATTATACTGGATATAATTTAGCATTATTATTACTTTTAATACTTCTCCTATATTCTTCGTAGTGGCTATTTTATTTTTCACTGATTTCTTCCATTCAACTTCCTCTCCCTTTAATGAGAAATCATGGATAGATGTCGTATGAAAATATAAATTTGTACCATAGAAATTTAATAATTCTTGTTATTAAACCAGTGTCAGTATCACAAAAAATGAATACTAGCCTAAATAAAATAAATAAATCAAGCTCACTGAAGACACGTAATGTCACGGTACGCTGTTGCAGGAAGAACGTGGGAGGCACAAAGAAGCGTTAACAGTCTTTAATAGGTGAACACAGGGGTAAATCCACAACAGGAGCAGGAACAAACACACGTACATCACAAGTAGACCCGACAGGGGAGAAAAGCACAGACAGGAACTTAAATGCACAGGACAGGAACATGACCAAATAAGGAAAAACAGGAACATATATATGGGCAATTATATGACGGAGGGAGGAGCCATGGTGGATGAATGGCCGACCGACGGTGGCGGATTCAGGTGGTGGAGGAGCCCGAGGCGGAAACAGAGAGCCTACGAGTCAGGGGGATGCCAAGGATTCGGGGGGTCAGGGTGAGGACCAAGGTGGAGCTGGAGGGACAGAGCGACGAGGTGTAGCCGAAGGAGCGGAGTCCTGAGGCAATGGCGGGTTGACGCCCAACCACGGTGGAGCCAGAGGGACAAGGGAGCCCGGTGGAGCTGGTGGATCGACGGGTGACGGTGGAGGTGATGGAGGTAGGAGCCGAGGTGGAGTCACTGGGTCTACGGGCCGAGGTGGAGTTCGGGCCTCGGAGGCTGGAAGTGAGGGATTCTCCAGCCACGGCGACGATGGAGGATGGCAGACCCACGAAGCTTGCACCATATTGATGGTGGGCTGAGGGCTAGCAGAGGGGCTGCCAGACAACAGCGGTGGAGGAGGCAGGAGCGGGCGGGCGGCCGGGGGGATGGGTTGGGGTTTATTTGTGAGCCTCCGGGCTCTCTGGGCACCCCTCCGGGATCAGAGCCCACTCTTGGCTGTACTCGGGGACTGAGTCTCTCTCTCGGCTGGACTGGGAAACGGGAGCCCACTCTGGGCTGGACATGGGGACAGGAGACGAAGGAGGGCTGGATGGGACTATCTATTTCCCAGTCTATAAGGTCCTCCTCAAAGTCCAGCAGTCCCAGATGCACAATCAGCGGGACATGGCTCTCCGTCATCGGTGGGCTCAGGCTTGAGCTCCGCACATCCTCAACCTAAAACAAAGTACATCCCCAAACATAACACCTTTTTTTCTACCACCACTGGAAGGTAGACGCCCATTAACATAAGAGACATTAACATGCAGTCTATAGATCAGACAACGGTGAGGTGTCGACATAAACACTATTGTACAGTCCCAGAAAGTCAGGAAGGAGACAAATGAAGAAAGGATGATTTTAAACTAGAAAATTTTAGACTAGTTAGGACGTTGATGTGAAACGTTTAGATACTGACTAATTTCTCAATACATGTTTGATACTATCAGTCAGGGTAACGCATTGAAATCCAAATAAACAACAGCACATCCCCCAGATAATAGGGCTAAGCATGCAAGTCTGGGAACATCTTAATTCACAGATAGGCATCTGGACTGCATGGATCGCAATTTTACTCACGTAAGTTCTTTTAGAACTTTGTTTTATTTCTTAAACTATTTTGTTTCTTCATTTGCCTTCATAAGTGGCAAATGTGCTGCAACTCTTAGGGTCTAAAAAGAACATGTCCAGGCATATCAATTTTTTCAGAAGCATGGATGGATTAGATAGTTGCTGGCTTGGATAATTGTTTGCCATTTTGATCTATTGAGCAGCCATTGATGATTATAGGGACAAAATGTTTGGAAGAGTCTTTCATGTCAAAACAAAAGAACGCAATGCCTCTCATCTCATTCATTCTTGTTCTTTTTGAAAGGTGTGAAACAACTAGAGTGTTTAACGGACCAACCCATCCGAGATCGCTGTAACACATGGTAAAACAAAATGGCCGAATCACATCCTGATCACAAAATCGCCACTGCCAAAAACAGGAGGTCAGAGGTATCAGATTGACACCTGGGTGTCATAAACATCAAGAAACAGGAACAGGTGGTCTGAGGTGTCAATTTGATCATAAATCAATCACTTGACAGGAAGTCCCCCATATATTCTTCTCTGGAGTAATGATGCTGAAAATTTACAGGAATTAATTATATTTTAGAATATATTAAAATAGAAATATATTACTGTATCACAATATTACTGTTTTTACTGTACTTTTGATCAAATAAATGCAGTATTTGTGTTACCATTTTTTTTGGTCCCTGGTGATGCAGTAACTAATTGTTTTTGCCTTATTATAATTAAAGATTTATTTTTGGCATATTTGCCTTTATTGGGACAAAACAGAGAGAGAGGAAGAGAAAGAGGGACATGATCGGGAACGGACCACAAGCCTAGACTCGACTGAGGGTCGTCCTGAAGCACAACCGTGCTGTTTCTAAGCACTACCCACAAGGCTTTCTGCTCTGATGCAACCTTTCTTTTAAGCTACAGTTTAAAGGTCCCTCATCAAAGGAATAGTGTTTTCAGTCCTGTTACCTCAGACGCTAGTGAAAGCAATTAAATGGTAAATTCACAAATCCAGCATGCTTCTTTTCAAAGCAAAAGGATGGTGTCATGCGTTGATCACATGACAGGGTTTAAATGGCATTTAAAGGGCGATCCAGGCCTGTTCTGGGGGAGAGAAAGATAAGTGCTGCTTGTGCTCTGTTATAATGACGCACACACACACAAACACACACTCTAGCATCCAGTTTCTGTGTGTCCGGTCTCTAGTCAAGCTCACCGTGCCGCTCAGCACCACATCATACACAGACAAAAACAATTAGCATTTAATTTGATGCTTGGGTAAGAAAACAAGGGATGAGTGACACACCATGTCTCGGCTCTCATCCAAAAACCGTCCCATTTCAAAAAGAGAAAGCGGTGTTACACACCAGGAACTCTTCTCAGACCGAGCAGCATAGCGCCACAGGAATCGGCTCGTCCGCCGGCACACAACAGTGCGTGACTGCTGCTTCAAAGCTGCAAATGTGGCACCTGAACAGATGCAGAAGTAGAAACACTTAACCAGCCCTGCTGCATCCTTAACTGTAAATGCCGTGTTTACCCACAACAACATTTCAACCCCTGAGGGGACAAGTAGGTACTGTGGTTAATTATTTGTAAACATTTAATTGGCATTTACACCCGAGAGAATTGCTCCGTTCACCCCAGCAGGACACTTGCACATCCTCATCAAGCATTAATCAAGCAAGCTAAATGAGGCCTCCCCATGATTCCTGACTCAGTGGTATCGAGACAGGGGGTGATGCTGGATTGTTATTCAGCGATAGCTTGAAGAAAGCGAAACGATACGTTTACTGCCTGGAAACACTCCAGATTAGCAGATCATCAAGAGGTTTTGAGTTTAGTGACGTCACAAAGATTTTGACTATGCCCTCAATCCGAGGAGTCCTTAGCCATCTTCAAGAATCGGCTAAAAACACATCTCTTCCATCTTTATTTGACCCTCTAACTCAAGCACTCTCTATTCTAATTATTTTCTTTAAAAAAACTTGCCCCTTTTAGACTTGCACTCTATTCACTTACTAACTGCTTGTTTTCTTTAAAAAAATAAAATAAATAACACGCATTTCTATTCTTATAGTATTATCTATTTGTTTTCTTTTTATTATACAATTAATAAAAAGCAAAAAAAAAGGGCTCTAACACTAGCTTGCTCTATTCTTTTTCTATTCTATCTGTTTTCTTTTTATTTATAATATAATTTAAAAAAAACCTTGCTACATGTACTGCATTAAGCTAAATGAGACTTGTTATAGCACTTGCATATGATTGCTCTTTTGTTGATTTTGATTGCTTCCATTGTTCTCATTTGTAAGTCACTTTGGATGAAAGTGTCTGCTAAATGACTAAGTGTAAATGTAATAGCACACTACACTTCATTTCTGGCAGGATTTAGTATGCAGAAATCCTGAACGACATTGGAGTTAGGGTTAGAGTACACTTCATTGCATACTATATCCTTTAATTCATTGTGCTCGACTTGACCTTCCATTTCCATTTTTTCCGATATACTACAATAACTCCATCTTTAATGCATCCATCTTTAATCCATCCATAATCATTTTATTTTCCAGATCATTCGTCTCAATGGAAATGGGAGGTCACGTGCATATTTTGACAATTGTTGTTGGTCAAAATCTATAACAAAAACGGTCAAAAGTTTGAAATTGCTAAGATTATTGAATGTTTTTGAAAGAAGTATCTTAGTCTAACCAAGGCTATAAAAATGGTAATATTGTGAAATATTGCCATTTACAATTTTATTATTATTATTTATTATTATCATTATTATTATTATTTTAAAATCTTTATTCCTGTGATGGCAAAGCTGTTCTTATTTTTCATAATTTTTGGTAATTTGTTATCAATTTAATGCATCCTTGCTCAATAAAAAAAATGTATTTCTGTCGGGAAAAAATACTTTACTAACCCCAAATTTGAGACAATATTGCAAGATTACCAACACTGTAAAAAATTCTATAGTTTTTACCCCAAAAAAAAAGAAAGAAAAAAAGGCAGCTGTGGTTGCCAGAATATTTTTGTAAAAGAATACAGAAACATTTATCATATACTGACAAGCACCATGATAATTCAGGTGGTAAAAGAGGAAACCATATGTGACCCTGGACCACAAAACCAGTCTTAAGTCGCTGGGGTATATTTGTAGCAATAGCCAAAAATACACTGCATTTATTTATTAAATTATTTATTTTTCTTTTATGCCAAAAAATCATTAGGATATTAAGTAAAGATCATGTTCCATGAAGATATTTAGTTAAGTTTCTTACCGTAAATATATCAAAACTTCATTTTTGATTAGTAATATGCATTGCTAAGTACTTAATTTGGACAACTTTAAAGGCAATTTTCTCAATATTTAGATTTAGATTCCAGATTTTCAAATAGTTGTATCTCGGCCAGATATTGTCCGATCCTAATAAACTATACATTAATGGAAAGCTTATTTATTCAGCTTTCAGATTATGCACAAATCTCAATTTCGACAAATTGACATTTAAGACTGGTTTTGTGGTCCATTGTCACATATGAAGAATCAAAGTTTCTCACAAGCTGAAGTATATACTAACAAACAGAAGATGTACAGATTCATTCACGCAAACACAAAACATGGTAACAAACACGACACTTAAATAATGCAATAAACTTTCATTAATCAACAAAACTCTAATGTACATAACTGATAACAAAAACTATTAAGAAACATGAGTAGTTAAATACTTTCGAAATGTGGAAGTGTCATGTTTTGTTCTTTTTTACTTCTAAAAACTGTAACATTTACTGCATTTTACTGTAAAATGACATAAAACGCCTGATTAGATCTTTTACCGTTTTTCCCTGTATACAGGACGGGTATTTACTGTTAACCTATTAACAGTTTTGACTATATTTTACAGTTAAAATTGCACTCATTTCTTTACAGTGAGGAGAATTAACACTATACTGAATATTTTTATCAAATCATTTATATTTCCTAACATTCAAATCCAAACATAGCTTCTAGTCTCTGGAGATGAGCCACATCTTTGGTCATTAGATGACTCAGTCATGACAAACACAGTAGCTGTTTCCTAGAACAAAACCAACTCTGGAGTCTCTTCACTCAAACACCCACAAATACGTAAAGAGATCCACAGATCTGATGAAGAAGATGAAGCATTGCAAGCACAATGACAAGACTACACTGGTAACAACTGATAGAATTCTCACTGTTTTGTTTTAATTTCCTGCAATATATAATAAAAGTGCGTGTTAATTTTGCCTTGTGAAACGTGCCCTTCTATTCAAAAACTAGTCATTTGATTCAACCAGGCCAGATAATTTAATCATCTTAGTTTATCAAAATGTGTTCTGGAAAATAGCGTCTAATACAATCCAAGTCAAGTACTTTCCAGTGCATTCGTGAATTTGGAGGGGTCTTAATTATATTTCATAGCACAAGGTGATGAGGAAGGTAATATTTCATCCTTAACACTACTCTGCTGTTTTTTAATGTGTCTCCAGAGTTTTTCATGCAACGCGTAACTGCATCATCAATTTGAAGTTCTCACATGCATATGCATGTCACACGATGCTCTCTACTGACACATTTAAAAGATAGCCTGAACTTCACTGTATGACTTTTCCGATACTTCTCTGTCCTTGCTTAAGCAAAAATACTTTGTGTATTGAGTTTCTTAAACAATGACACCAGCAATGTAATTATAAATAGGAGAAAATGAACTTGCAGAATAAGCACTGCGATATGGCATGACAAGACTGCTATTGTTTCAAATGATCACAGCCATGAATGATATTCAGACAATTGGTTTTATACAAGTTAAATAAACATATAATATTTACATACAGTAGTATATAATGCCAGTTATCTTATGTATTTAAGCATGAATCAGTATCTGAATCAGTTGATTGAATTGTTCACTCATAAAGTCAGTCACTTGTTATTGTCACCTACTGGCATAAATAACAAAAATATAACACTAGCCAGCATTTACTTCGTTTATTATTTCCTTATTTAATAGAAATGCATGTCTTTTTGACTAAGGGTCTTTGGAGAAGTCGTGGCCTAATGGTTAGAGAGTCGGACTCGAATTGTAGGTGGAGGGAGTGAATAACCAGCGCTCTCTTCACCTTCAATACCACGACTGAGGTGCCCTTGAGCAAGGCACCGAACCCCCAACTGCTCCCCGGGCACCGCAGCAAATATGGCTGCCCACTGTTCACAGTGTGTGTGTGTGTTCACTGCTGTGTGTGTGTGCACTTTGGATGGGATAAATGCAGAGCACTAATTCCGAGTATGGGTTACCATACTTGGCCACATGTCACGTCACTTTTTTCTGTTTAAAAGAGTTCCACGGTATCAGCAAAAATGGCTTCATTTCATTTTTTATTTCATTATTTAATTAAATTTATAGATTGTAATGCATTATGATAATCATTTTTTTGCAACCAGAACTGCAGCAAACATATTGTAGACTACATTGAGAATTCTATTTAAATAATTTATTTAAATAACTTATAAATAGCTGTTTGTTCATTAACATAATGTAAACTAGATATAATATAATATAATACATATAGTATGCCAGGTTAGACCTCTGTTTCACTTTTTGTTTTGGGTCAATTTTCTCTTTCACATCGCTCAAATCTGATGATTTAATATCCATGGATTTTTTCATCTTTATTTTGACTCACTTGATCAGCCTATTGAAAGACATTTTTCTTTCAACACAAAACTGAAATCATAATTGCAAAATAAACATTTCTATTTTATACTTGTATATATTTATATGCATTTATTTATTTCTATATTTAGATTATATTTTAATATTATTTTATCAATTTTATATTGCATGTATATTGTGACAAACTATGTAGAATACTCTAGTTTAGAACATTTGTCATAGAAATAATGCCTTGTGTTGCACTTATGGAATATCATACTAACTTTCTATGCAGTAAAGTGAAAGTGAAGTGACATTCAGCCAAGTATGGTGACCCATACTCGGAATTCGTGCTCTGCATTTAACCCATCCATCGTGCACACACACAGCAGTGAACACACACACACCGTGAACATACACCCGGAGCAGTGGGCAGCCATTTATGCTGCGGCGCCCGGGGAGCAGTTGGGGGTTCGGTGCCTTGCTCAAGGGCACCTCAGTCGTGGTATTGAGGGTGGAGAGAGCGCTGGACATTCACTCCCCCCACCTACAATTCCTGCCGGCCGGAGACTCGAACCCGCAACCTTCGGATTACAAGTCCGAATACACTGTATTCTTTTTTATTATTATTATCTGAAACTATATGCAAAAATAAATATTTAACCTAATCTCATTGTCACATGACCTTCGTAAATTTAAGGTAAATGCATGCATACGGCGTCTACTCATCATATCCGGAGATAAATCACCTTGTTATTTAAAGATTTGTCACCACATGTTAATTTTACACTTTCATATCTCCCAAGTTTGATGATGTGATGCATACACATGAATATTATTAGCACAACGCTGTCACACTGAGAAAGAATACATGCAAGAGAGAGAAATTTGTGCCAGCAACTGCATGAGTCAGCCTGATGCAAGTGCTTTGTATCGTGGCACCGCATGGCGTGTGCACGTGTGTCTGTCGAGTGAATTCCCTTATCGAGTATGTGCCATGTCTCCTGTGCCGTCTCCCTCTAGACGATGTAACATCTTGATTGAAAGTTGTCTGATACTATCCGCCTGTTTCTGTCCTTGTCATTAGGGGCGCCATGATTGCTGACTACATTTACTGGCTGTCAGGAGGCAACAACCGGCACATAAGCAAGCTCATCAAACTGTATTGGCAGGTGAGGACGGATGGGCTGCTGGGTGCCCACTGCGGCCCAGCGCCCAATCAAAAGCTCAATGAATGATTATTGCTTAAAAGAGTGCCGACTGAGGTAGATCAGTGCGTATCAATCACAAAACGCCTGTGTGTAAAACATCAGCACCTTTGACCCAGAAGGAACACTGTTTAGTTTGGCAGTTCAGTGTTGTGTAACGCTCCTGTGATACTGGCCTAACGCTCATTATTCCTGGTTTATCCTTTCAGTTAAATCTGCGATGTGTATTATGTGTATAAAAAATTTAAAGATGGTGGAAATACTAATATAAGTGCTCTTAGCCCAGGCTGCCTCTCTCATTCGAACTCGAGGGAAAAGCGCTTTTTTCTAATTTACAGCATATAAATTAATGCATTTTGACCTCCTTAAAGTGGGTTGTATCAACCGTCTCATAATTTGCATTTGCTTGAAGTGAGTTGAGTTGAGTGTAGGATAACTCTCAGTGTACATCAAGCCCACTCCTTCATCATTTATGTATTTTTTCTATCCATTTTCATCCCACATAGATTGCAGTTCAGCTCGTGTGTTTATTTTGATGGCCCACAGTAAGGGTGAGCTTTTTCATCTTCTCCAACCCTGCGTTTTATTTTTTCCGCACTGAAAGGTTTTCGTATACAATAGAAACGTATTCACCACTGCTGCCAAAGAAATATGTTGTTTTGACCAATGTAAATGAAGAGAAGAATGTCTTTTTGTATATATTTTTGTCCTCTGAGGAAGAATAAAGTGCAATGATACACAGCAACACTTTTATCAGTGTTCCCTATGTAGAAGAGGGCAACATCCTGCAGATGTTAGTGCTGTAAATTCAAAAGAGAAAGACTAAATAAGATATACCTTAAGTGAAATGTGTCTTATCTAAGCTTTTGTCAGTGGTGTTTCATGGTAAAACGGCATAAATCGTTTCACAGAACTCAAATAGATCACCATGAGTTCAAGACTCAGTTTTACCTTTATAAATAATGCTTTCAAGTTTGCCATTAAACATTTTTTTGTCAGTATTGTCAATATTTATACTTTAGTGTTAGCCTCAAACAGCCTGCAAATCTGTTCTGACTGTCTGATTTTGTACAAAAAGCAGAAATCTGATTGGCTTCTATGATGCTAAATGCTAGATGGTTGTTCACTTCATGATGGTCACTTCCTGTCTTGGTCAGAATAACTAAAACTATTAAAAATCTTATTATTTTAAATATCGGAAAATTTTAAACAAAAACAATTTACAAAAATTTGGAATGTTGCCTTGTCAAAGCTGGCAACGAACTGAAGTGCTAAAATTACTAAAATTAACATTACATATAAAATAACATATGTAGCAAATTAGCTCAAAAGGGAAATGTATATAAATAATTACAATAATTACAATTAATTACAATTATTTATATCAGATGCAGTAACTGTAGCGTAATTAATATTGTCATCAACTAATCTGTTTGTCCAGCAAACATTTAGTGTAATTTTATATCAACTCTAAGAAATGATATTTTCGTGGCCACAGAACACTGCAAAAAATGCTTTTCTTAGATTTTTTGTCTTGTTTCCAGCCAAGCAAAAACAAGCAAAAAAATCTGCCAATGGGGTAATCTGCCAAATAATCTATGAAATAAGATTGGCAGATTATTTTGCTTGTTTCAAACAAAAACTCGCTTAATTTTGAATATTTTTTTCTGAAAACAAGACAATTATTTTTACTTGTCTAGAAAATCCTTCTTGATTGAAGAATATTTTGGCTGGAAACGACAAAAAATCTAAGTAAGAAAAGCATTTTTTGCAGTGAAAATAACATTCTTACAGCATTAATGCATTAGGGCATGTAGCTTGATTGGAATCGTGAAAGGGACATTATTCATAAGATGTGACAGAATCAGAAACTCATGTAATTTGTGCACAAACGTTTTATTAACTAAGCACTAACACAAACTAGTCTAACAAACAAACAAACATGCATACATACAAAAGGGGAGCAAAGTGGATGAAAGAAGTCATTAGAAGAACAAGGAATGAAGCTATGGAAAAGGAGTCAGTTAACCTTTGAGTGAAACCATCAGCAGCGTTTTTCGAGGTCTACAGCTATTACTAAACCTTTTTTTTTTTGTTTATTTAAATGTACGATACTTGCATTGCCTTGGTCGTTGACGAGTGTCCAGATGCAGTCTCGGATGAAAGTCTTGATGGTTTCACGGTTTGGACTTGCGATCACGTTCTTCTGGGTTTGAGTAGTGATGGACTCCAAAGATGTTCTGATTTGATGGTGATTGGGAGTTTCTTCCCAGGTGGAAAGTGAAGAAGAGCTAAGAGAGATCAGCTGAGATCCTAGGATCTTTGGTGAATGAAAATTCAAGGCCGAGGCCTGGCATGAACTTAGGGTGTCCTTAGAAGAATTCTAGCTCATCCTCATCTTCTCTGAATCTAAAAGAAGCTAGACTGCCTGTGTCGAGACCTGCCAGGCGCGATTGCGCCGGCTCTGGGACTTAGTCACCAGAAGACGAGAAGTTGATGAGAGACGAGTGAAGAGACTTAAAAGTTCCAAAACTAAGGCAGGTCACTGAAGTCAGGCCTTTTATGTTCTGTGGAGGTCACACCTCTTGTAGGTCAAAGAGCCAATGGTGACTTCCACTTCTGGAGGGAAAGTTTACTACTCTTTGTCTCTGAACATGGTAATTTGCATATGTAACTGGATTGGATGTTGATGCAAAGACATAGGTATAAACATATAATATACACTCTCAATTAGATCATCTGAAAACGAATTCATAGAGACCAAACATGGTATAGGTAAGGTTACGTGAACGAGCGGTTCTATCATAAGCATGCATAAAACAGTATACAATACAAAAGACAAAATATTCATTGTTTCCAGGTGTGTCTTGTCTATTTCCCTCGTTTCTCCCTGTATATAAAGTGTAGTCTGCCCATGTTTGCTTGTCGGGTCTGTAGTTCCTAGTAGACCAGGACACACACACAGAATAATTTCAAGACAGCACATTCCTTAGCAGGAGTTAAGACTTCCACTCCCAGCATCTGCATTTGACTGGCTGGCCGATTTCCTGCCCTAAATCTCCTTATCTCAGGAGACCTCTAAAACCCAGGATACATTTGAGGGAACATCTTAAATGGATTTAGAACAGAACCTTCAATGTTGTTCATGTGGCATCTGGAAAGGCTCCAGCACATACCCTCCCTGATATCTCCTGATCGTTTAACGCAGTAATTCAATAATGGTATCAACAAAGATGATGGTTTTACAACAGACGTCCGAGCTAAGAAAATCACCAGATCTCCATTCGGAGTGACATTCCCATGACCTCCCATTTCTCCCCAGCAGAGAAACGTGCCTTTTCTTCTTATTGGCAGAACAAAGAAGATCGGACCTTTATAAGTGTTCCCAAAAGGACAAATAATAATCGCTGCTGCCATTAAAGCAATATACTCAAAAGCAATATATACAATATATTTACAATATATATTCAGGTTGCATTTTATGAAATTAAATTAAGCTTGCTGTGTTATTGGAACCTATGGTATTGTTGTAATCTTTTGATGTCTAATTTTTACCGATCACTATTGTTTAGTTTCACATGCTTGCTGTGATTATTTAGAATTTAGGATTGTTTAATCTATGGCTTAACCGCGTAATAGATCAAATTGATATATGTACTTTGGATATGCAAAATACTTGGTGTTTGATTTCAAATGAAAGCTGATTTCATCAACAATAATCTGGTGTGGATGGAAATTGTCTTTTATCATCATAAGGTATGATTACAACACAGAAATCTGCTTTCAATTGTTTCTTCATGTGATAAAATAACTGGGCAGATAATTTATGCGCGGAAAACTGAGCCGTGCGGGGCTGGGCTCCGCCCTACAGAGACACTTGTGATTGGATCAAACAGCAAAAGGGGCGGACTGAAGTCAGCCCGTTAAAAGACAGACACCCAGCTTTGTGTTCTGCTCTCTTTGCTTGCTCGCGGGCTGTTTGAAACTTCGGCTCCTGCCCTGATCGCGCTGTTAAGCGCTTCCAGCCATTAACATCTGAGCATCGAACAACTATCAAGACTCAGTCAAACTTCTAAAGAAACGTTAACATCTGAAGCCATAAGAACTGAAACAGACTTCCTAAGAGCGTCATCACGTCATAGAGAAACCAACCAATCGCAAGAGGGCATCCCCAGTGACATCACGCAACAGCGATTTCAGCAGCCAATCCGCACCCGGGGTTCCCTCGAACAGGAAAGGAACGGAACTCAATTTAAAGCAAGTAAAATCAAACAATTCTTCCTAATGCCCGTGGCGAAGAGGATTCCGCCCGAGGCGATGATGTATCCACCCGCGGCGAAGATGAAACCGCCGTACACGACGATGAATGTTCCGCCCGCGGCGAAGAGGATACCGCTGCAAAGGGCGATGAACGTTGCGCCATCCGCGGCGAAGATGGCTCCGCCGTCTATTACGGCTCACCCCGAGCCGCCGAGGGTCAGGTACCGGTAGGCGTATTAATAGTATATGAGGGAATGTCATTCCCTCCAGTGCCTGCTCCTCGCCAGTGCCCTCCGTGCTGCAAGAGCGCCCTCGAGTGTCCGCGCTGCAAGAGCGCCCTTCTGCGTCTACGCTGGTCCCGTCCAGCTCTCCTTAGTCTCCGCTGGTTCTATCCAGCTTCGCGCCTCCCGTGCACCCTCAAGTGTCCGCGCTGCAAGAGTGCCCTCCTGCGTCTCCGCTGGTCCCGTCCAGCTCTCCTTCGTCTCCGCTGGTTCTAACCAGCTTCGCGCCTCCCGTTCACCCTCAAGAGACCGCGCTGCAAGAGCGCCCTCAAGTGTCCGCGCTACCAGAGCGCCCTCCTGTGTCTCCGCTGGTCCTGTCCAGCTCCGCGCCTCCTGTGCGCCCCCAAGAGTCCGCTCCTCCAGAGCGCTCCACATAGCCCGCTCCTCCTGAGCGGTCCCTAGAAGGGAACATTTCCAAAGAAATTGTGTTTTTTTGGGGGGGGGGGGGGATATATTCCCCTGGCCTGCGTGGCCGGGCCTAGGGCCAAGGCCACAAAGCTCCCTGATCCGCCATGGCTCCCCGAGTCTCCTGATCCGCCATGGCCTCCCGTGTCTCCTGATCCGCCATGGCCTCCCGAATCTCCTGTCCCGCCATGGCCTCCCGAGTCTCCTGATCCGCCATGGCCTCCCGAGTCTCCTGATCCGCCCTAGATGCCAGCCCAGTTTCCCTGTCCTCCACCGACATCCAGGGCGCCCACCCCCCCTCCCCGGTTGGATGGTTACGGCGCGGGACGCGCCTTCCGGGAGGGGGAGGTAATGTCACAGAATGGCCTGTCTCCAGCGTCATCACAATCACCTTCACCTGCACCTGCACCTCATCACCACCATCATCAAGTCCAACCACATAAAAGCACTCACCTCCATTCACCCAGTGTCCGATCTCGTTGCTACAACGTGGACTCTTCCCGACGATCTCCAAGACGTTGAGTATTACCTCTGCAATCCTTACCTGTTGAAACTTACCTCCTGTTCTCTTCCTCGTTGTCTCCCCCGTCTTCAGACCGTCCTGTGTGTCCTTGGATTCCCCGCTCTCCGGTGTTTCACATCACCGCCTCGGCCAGCACCTGAAGACACTTTAAGAAGCACGAATCATCACCTGCAAGACTACTCAAGTTCACGACTCACCTCACCATTCACAGAATCCACTCATCCTGTAATAATAAACACAACTTGTTTCACACTTACCTCCGTGTTGGGCAGTGAATGTTACAGGCCTGTTCTGTTTGTTATTTCTTAAATATAACAAAAAATTGTGTCTGATTGGTCCAAAAGCTACACATAACATAACATAAAGTTAATGTTATGTAAATAGAAATATTTAGTCTAGTGTGTGTGTGTGTGTGTGTGTGTGTGTGTGTGTGTGTGTGTGTATATAGGTACATATACAGTCCTGTCAAGTTTTATATTGGTGTTCTGCTTATTATAGTAATACTTTATTATTTTAGTCGTATTATATTCTGACAGGAGGTGGCTGATTACCTCAAAGAGTCACACACCAAAGGCTTGAATAAGAAATAAATCATTACTCTGAATAAGATCTGACACACCACTGATTTAACCACTTCTATGTTTTAAATATATAATATTTCACTTCGAAATGATCAAACCCACATGCCAATCTAACAGAAGTGCCAGAGAAAAATATAAAAGCTGAATTATAATCAGGAAATATAATAATAAAGTCACATTGTGCATTTCAGTAATTCTTTAAGTATTTATGATCCGATTATTTTTAAATGAAATAAGCGTATTAAAAACAAATCCCTTTTTCTCTTTCCCTTCCACACAGGGGCTCCTGGAGGCAGCGCTCACTATGGAGAAGAATTTCTCAGTCATGTTCACTCCCTGGTCTGGAAAACCATCCTCAAACATCATAGAAAAAATGGAGGACGCCTTCCGGAAGCTTCATCCAGCCTTCACAGATTACATCTTTACTGGTATGAGGAAATCAAGACACTCCACATTCAGTGTCTGCTTATTTAATAGAGAGAAAAAGAAAGATCTCCCACAATGAAGCACTCAAGTAGGAAACTTTCAGGTTCACAGGCATTGGATTGTGTCCGCCTAATAGATACAGCTTTGTCTAATGCAGGTGTTGCCCTAGCAACAGGTCGTGAATTAGTGTGGCTTGTGTTGTGCAGAGATGTGAGGTAGCTCTCTTTGTTGTTCAAACACTGAGGCCTGGGCCGCTCACACAGGCAGGTCAAGAGCACACCTTCATGTTTCAATTAGCCTGCTCCGTTTTTACACACCCCCATTATACACAAATCTATAATCCAGCACTCAGTTTGTATATGTTATCGAAATCCTGACCTTAGACCTGAATTACTTCAAATTACACACTTTGCGGCAATTTACCCAACTATTTACACAGTACTACTCAATGCATGATTATACCTCTAGGTGATTGTATGTATGTTTGGAAAGTTGAGTTGTTAATTTCATTTGTAAATTAATGTAGCATAACAGAGACAGTCAGCTGAGGTCATTGCATTGTAAGGCATGTAAAGCACATGTGTGTTTGAGTTTTTGCTATAGAGAGAAGGGAACTGTGTATGTGTATGTGACGCGTTTTTGTTTTCAAACAAATTATGAAGTTTGTTTAAAAATGAATCAGTATATTTGAATGAAAAGTTTGATTCAATCATTCACACATTACGTTTTTGAACTAATCGCTTGAGCGAATTATTCAACGACGTCGGTCACTTGCTTTGTTTCTGAACGAATCAATGTTTTTGAATGAATTAACTGAATGAAATTCATAAAGCCCATCACTTATTTCATGCCTGAATGAATCAGTTTCTAACTGTTTCAGTAATTCGCTCCTAAACGCAGTTGCTTGTTTTGTTCCTAAATGAAGTATATATGAGAAAATCATTGGAGTGAATAATGTGTGAACTAATTCATAAAATAGCTCACTTGTTTAATTTCTGAAAGAATTTGTGTTTTTGAATAAATCAGTTGAATTAATGATTCAGACAGTAACAATAAATACAATAGACATGTATAAGCAAAGATAATCTCTGGGTTATGGGTATTAGATAACCATAATCTCAGATTATTCGGGACTAATTCATTATGAGAAGAACAGCTATTTGAAGGCTTTTTTTTTTGTTTGTTTGTTTCAAAGCAATGCTCAAAAAATACGCACTAGTGATGCAAATGTTATGCTTTCCCCTGCTCAGATCAAACGATTCAAAGACGCCTCACGGAGACACAGTGGAAAAAACATGTCTGAGAGTATTCCACTTTATTGAAAGTTAAAACGTAGTTTCACCATGAAAATTTCGGAACATCCTGACACAGCAGGGCGTCTGTCCCCAGGACACAATCTTATGATGCATTCACACCACAGCACAGACACTATCCAGAACAGGCCACAAAAACCTGGATAAGATGAAAGCTGTATATTGTAAGGAATAGTCCAGTTAGAAATTTCTGTCATCGTTTCTTTTCAAGCCACTGATCTCTTTCTTCCATAGACCACAAAATGAGATGTTAACCTTGATGTTCAATCTTATAAATGGTGCAAACAATGAAAGTAAAGGGTTAGCAGGGACTGTAAAGCTACAAAAAAAAAAAAATGCTATGCATGCTATATTAAAAGAGTTCTAAGAAGCAGTGTGAACATTCTGGAAAAACGTCTATTTGAAATTCAAAGGGCACAAAGGATTGAAATAACATGAAGGTAAATTACCATTAAGGCTATAATGCTGAGTCGTTTTGTGAAATATAGAAAAAAGACAACTGTAAAGACAACCCTTTTTCAACAGAGATGATGACACAATCTATTTTATACAGCACAAATTCCATGCAGTAGTCATCCATCCTCTACTGTGCTCCATGTCTACATTCTCATTCCTCAGGGATGCTGGCTTTTTTTTTTTTTTACCATGTATCTTCTCTTTTTTAACAAATTAAATTAGCATAATGTTCACCATTGTGGAGAAATAATCCGCCATGACATAAATGTGTGACACTGAAAGACAAGTTGAATTTAAATTTAGTACCCTAGAGAAGAACAGTCACTCATCACAGGGTTGTCAACATCCATGTCACTTCAGCACTCTGCATAACCGGCTCTGAAAAAAAAAGGATGCTGTCCTTGTCTTTGACTATGTACCGCCATCAGCCATCTGTTGATGCAATCTCTTTGAAAGAAATTTACGGATTGCATCAAAATCGAAGATAATGTCACTTTTAGCATCGCATCAACTAAATGAAATTAACATTGATTAAATGTCTGCATATGTGATCTAGTACAGTGCTTTTCATCTGTGGCCACCCAATGCAGTATCAAAAGGTTCAATGTACAAAAGTAAACAAACATTAAACATGGCATTCTTTATATTACCCTCAACTGCATAGGCCCAACATGCAAAACTAGACTTTTGCATTTTCTGACAATGTAGAACATGTAGAACGATGGATAGAACCGGACGGACGGACGGACGGACGGACAGAGACAGACAGACAGACAGACAGATAGACAGATAGATAGATAGATAGATAGATAGATAGATGCCTGTTTAAAATGATACAATTGTGTGACCGTTCTCCATCTCTATCTAGACCCGCGTGGAGGTCATTTGTTGCCCCAGACAACAGACTGGAGTCAACCTTCATCTACACAGAGTTACTTCCTCACCCTTGGCTTCAGAAGGAGAAATGATGGAGACTTCCTATATAAACTGCTCCACAGGAGGTGTCCCATATTCACAGGTTGGATTGGGCTCTATATTGGGTGAAGGAAGTTTATAATCACACAGAACCACCAGAGAACACAGACTGAAGACTTTCACATTGCATGTTCATGGTGTTACAATGAAGGCTCTCAGAGTGTGCTGAACAAGACATGATATAATCACAATACATCTTTGACGTCACACATTCACCTGCTGGGTGACATTATTAGGAGCTCTCAGAGTGTACTCTCTTGTGAAAGAACGTGAGCGAGTATGCACTTATCTCAGGCGAGCTAAATGGATCACAAAGCTTACAGCGTCGAATACGCAGCGCAAACAGACCTCTCAATCCTCACAACCATTACAATGGCAAAGATGTTTTAATACAATCCCTGAGGGATCTTTTCTATTCTAGTCACACTTTTTCACCACAATGACTTTGTTAGGTCAACAAAAAATGAATTATCTAGTAGTGCGTGAAAATTAGTCCAATTGAAATCGAGGGCTAAGGCTGTGTCATATGTTAAATGTTCAAATTTAGCGACTGACCTCCAAGGTCACGCAATCATCGTCTTTCAAGAATGAGAAATTCCTATTAACTCAGCCCTTTTCTGTTCTGTTTAAGCAGACAAGAGATTACAGGGACCAATCAATGTATTGACATCAATGGCATAAAATTTCTCAATTAACCTTGGTTCGTGCAAAGCCGGAGAGGCAAAGATGACATGGATGTCAGATATACTGCCGGTAGCTAGCCTGCACGGTAGAGCAGAAGAGGTCGGCAGAGCTCGGGCTGAATTTGTGAATGATCTCTATTAAGAGAAAAAAAAAATCCATGACATTTGTGTAATGTCCCAAAGGTACAGCCACTGCATGGGTCATTATATTAATCAATCATCCTCAAGATGCCGTTCAAACTTCTTATGCAAAGGTACTAACACTGCATGATGGGACTCCCATTTTCAACTTGTCATAATATTATGTACACAGAACATGCATTGCATATACAGGAGAGTAGCATAACCCTGTATGGTTTCAGGCCCTGAAATCGCTGCAATGGGGAGCCCTCGGGGGGATTTTTGTGGCTCATGGCCCCAGGAGTCAGTCCCACAATTCCCCCCACTAGCGATGCACCTATCATGCATAATATTATGAATAGTTGATGTAAATACAACTTTCCTCAATGGGTGGTAGTGTATTCAGCATTATGGCACCTAAACTCCTGAACTCACTCCCACTGAGCCTTCATAACACCTCCACCGCCTCCAATTCTTCTCAGCATTACCTGCCAAACTAATTGTTTTTGATTGTTGTTTTTGTGCCTTATTAAACTATTTTCAGCTTTGGAAAAGAAAAAGGTTAAAAAAGGTAAACTACAAAAGCTCTAAACTATAAAATAAACTATATCTATAGTTTCTGTCTATCTGTCTGCTGTTCTAAGGTGTCTAACATATCTATCCATCTATATAGCTATCGTTCTGTCCATCTATTCATCCATCAATCGATCCATCATTCTATCTATCATTCTGTCTAACGTTCTATCTATAGTTTTGTCTGTCATTCTGTCTGTCTGTTTGTCTGTCTGTCGTTCTGTCTATCTATCTCTCTGTCTGTTGTTCTATCTATCTATCTATCTATCTATATCTATCTATATCTATCTATCTATCTATCTGATCTTTAATGGCATGTCAATTATTTTGTTTCTAAAATGTTCTGTTTTTCTCTTAGCATTAATCCCAGGTTTTCAGTGTGTTTGGTCCCTACTGGAAAGGATAAAATAAGTAATCGTAAGATTTACGGAACATTTACTTCTAGTCTGACTTTTTTTTTACAGGGCAAAGATCTCCATTCACTCCTCCCAGCTATAGAGACCTAGAAATGATGTTTGAGATGCAAGGAAAGAAGATCCTGCCAGTTCTAGATTTCATTAAGTGCACCAAGCTAAGTGTGGGTATATATATATATATATATAATAGATTTTGCAAATTGTGTGATGCTTAATGAATGTCCAACAGTATGTTTATAAGTATTATATGCTAGTAGTTAAAGAGATGAAAAGGAAAAGTCTATCATCGTATAGTCACCTTTATGTCATTACAAAAATAGTCAATCTGATCATTTAGAAAAGTTTAGTCACCCACACAATTTAATATATCATTCATGTCTACAGTACAAACTGTGCAAAAGAGTTACGTTCTGAAGGTTAACATATTGGCTTAGGACTTTGTTCAAATTACTTACCCAAGTATGAGCAATAGTGCTAGTGATGCTTCCTCTATAGCCAACACTCCTAATTATATACACTTCGTGGGCCATCAATGACTAACAAGCCCTCACTGTCAGTATCCCTGGCACATCCCACTAATAATTGCAATCTTTCTCCAATCTCACAATGGACTACTGGAGCCACAAACATGCCCACCGATGAAGTTTTCATTTCATTTGGAGGTTGAACTCTCAGGGCGTTTATTTCAGAGGACAGTGATTGAATTAGAGCAGCAACGGCAAATGTTTGATTGGCCCAGACACGACGCTAAATTACATTAGTCAGTTATTCTCCAGCCGAGCACAGCCATCAGCTCTCGATTAAAACACAGAGTTGATTTCATCTCCTCTGTGATGAAATCTGTGGCAACACATTCATTCTGAGAATGAAGAACTCAACCTGTCAAGCAGTCAAGCAGTACAGCGGATTTCAGTAC
The DNA here is from genome assembly GCF_936440315.1 of Barbus barbus. Lineage (NCBI taxonomy): Eukaryota > Metazoa > Chordata > Actinopteri > Cypriniformes > Cyprinidae > Barbus > Barbus barbus. The sequence goes on from NC_136763.1 coordinate 18,067,977, forward strand.
AGGATCCGCACACACGCTCCTTTGCTGAGTCACAGAATCACACAAATATATAAATTATTAAGTACTGTACATCAATATTAAATTATCCCTGGGCATTTTAGGATGGATTTCATATATCAAAGTGAAATGACAGCTCCACTGCATCCTTGTCCAAACAGAAAGAATATAAACAGGAAAATATAGGTTTATAAAATATTAGAAAATTAACTCTTTATATTTAAAAATATATATAATTTATCAAATTAATCATAGAAATGTGATAAATAATTTTTTAATATATCAGTTATTTCTAAATTTGAATATATATTATATTATAACACATAGGCCTATGCAGCATATCCATTACTTAAATTTAAAAAAGTAACTGACCGATTGCCCTAATATATACTTTTAGCTCATTTTTATTTAAAAAAATACAATATAAAACATATAGCTAATAAAAAATTACATAAAATGTATAACCCCCCCCCCCCCAAAAACTATAATTAAAGGAGAAACTATTAATTATATTAAAAAAGAAAAAAAAGCCAAAGACTTTTGCTAAGAAAGCTATTCTTGCTTTCTTTTCCTCAAACCAGCTCACTGTCTCCTTTGCTTGGCTTATGGAAAGTAAACAGTGTGGCGTGAGGAAAAAAAAAAACCCAAAAGTACTGAGACAGTAGTGGTGAAAAATGATGCATGCTGGGGGATGTGTGTTGGTAATAAAAATGACCATAAAGTGGATGAATGTCACTGGAGAGTAACAGAGCTCACACGAAATAAAAGGAGTCTAGAAAGGCATAGAGTGGAGCATCATTTAGACAAGCGACCTCGACAGGCCGAAAACGGTCCACAGGGGAAAGCGGTTAAGATGTGATCTTTGTAGGGGGGGTGGAGTTGAGCGTATCACAAAATAGCCGAAGAATAGCAGTTTTTCAACTTGACTTCTAACATTTTGTAGTCTTTTGTCAAGTTTCAACATGAGAAGAATGCATGTAACACAAGATGCCAAAAGGTATTTGACATAATGAATCATCAGGGAACATGGAGTTGCTTTTGTAGCACTGCAGCGGCGTGTGCGAAACGGCTCTGATGGACTCTTTGGCACTGGGAGCTGTCAGTTTCAAACAAAAGCACCATATGCTGACACTTTTTAAAAATGTTTGTTCTTCTTCTTTGTTTTGTTACTCTGTGGAAAAGGTCAGCATCCCTTTTTCAGTTTATAATGACTTCATTTACATACAGCGCAACTCAAGGCATCAAGGAAACATGACGGAAACACACTTGTACACACACAACCCAATAACAACATTCAGGTGCCATAAACACGCTTGTGACATTATCTGCAGCAGATTCATGTGGAAGTCAAAGCAGTCAATGGCATTTTTGTTGAGAGATGCGTTAAAGCCCTAACGTGAAGTTGCCTTGCTATTGTTTGAGTGACTATGTAATTTTGCAAGGATTGGTGAACTTGTTTGGTTTCAGGTTCTCTGTGGAAAAAAAGTTTTCCAGTATTTATTCACCCAGAAATTATATTTGATATATGAACAATTTAAACAGGAAAATTAAGCTAAAAAATCCAAAAAACTTCACACTCCAATCAGTAGATATCAGAAATGTTTTGGAATAGCTACAAAACAACATAAAAGCAGTTTACGCCACCTACTGGACTAATTTTTATTCTGGGGTGAACTATTCCTTAAAAAATTAAGGGCCAGATTTACTAACAGTTTGCGCCAGCGCAAACTATCTTTTGGCGTTAAAATAGTACTGTCAGGATTCACTAAAGATGCGCAATGCAGAATTAGCGCTGAAAAGGCGTAGAAACAGTTATTTTTGCACCTGACCTTATTGAATATGCATTTGTTGGAGTTTCCCTTTCAGACGCAAAATTTATGGGATAAGAGTATTAAAATAAATCACGCAACACAATTTACTAACGTTTGTGCTCGTCAAATAATTATTTGCTCTAATATTTAACACCCAATAAAAGCACGCCTTAAAGCAGGCGGTAATTTGCGCTGCTCTTGATAGATGGCGCTGGTCATTATGCAAATTATCTGACTGCATCTGTATTCTTTAAAGTGTCCCTATTATGGGTTATGAAAGGTTCATATTTTGGTTTTGGGAGTCCTCAATAGCAGGTTGACATGGATGCAAGGTCAAAAAACACTTTAATTTTCTTATAATATGCATTTATTTTTACCTTATTTGCTCAACGACTCCCAAACAATTAGCTCAAGGATTCTTTTTTCCGAAACCCTCCTTTGTGTGACGCTAATCTGCGGTGATTGGTCGATTTCATTTAAAGCAGTGCAGTGCTGCTTTGCATACTGCCGTTACCAAGGAAACGGGTATTTTTAACCTCCAAAAGCAGCACCTAGTGGCAACAAATGGCAAAAAATCCATAATAGGGGCACTTTAATGTGTGCATTGTTAGTAAATAACCTGCAGAATTTTCCCCTCCCATCGGTGCTTTTATGGAATTGTGCTGTAACGCTAATTTGCCCTGTTTAGTAAATTTGGCCCATATTGTGCCATTGGTTCACCAATAAAAGCACCAAATCAAATAGCAATATATATTAGTATATAAACAGTGGGGGAAAAAATTATTTGATCCCCTGCTGATTTTGGACGTTTGCCCACTGACAAAGAAATTATCAGTCTATAATTTTAATGGTAGGTTTATTTGAACAGTTAGAGACAGAATAACAACAAAAAAATCCAGAAAAACGCATTTCAAAAAAGGTATAAATTGATTTGCATTTTAATGAGTCAAATAAGTATTTGACCCCTTCGCAAAACATGACTGAGTACTTGGTGCCAAAACCCTTGTTGGCAATCACAGAGGTCAGATGTTTCTTGTAGTTGGCCACCAGGTTTGCACACATCTCAGGAGGGATTTTGTCCCACTCCTCTTTGCAGATCCTCTCCAAGTCATTAAGGTTTCGAGGCTGACGTTTGGCAACTTGAACCTTCAGCTCCCTCCACAGATTTTCTATGGGATTAAGGTCTGGAGACTGGCTAGGCCACTCCAGGATCTTAATGTGCTACTTCTTGAGTGTTTTGGGTCATTGTCATGCTGGAATACTCATCCACGACCCATTTTCAATGCCCTGGTTGTCTTCAATGCCCTGGCCCTGACGGTACATGGCCCCGTCCATCGTCCCTTTGATGTGGTGCAGTTGTCCTGTCCCCTTAGCAGAAAAACACCCCCAAAGCATAATATTTCCACCTCCATGTTTGACAGTGGGGATGGTGTTCTTGGGGTCATAGACAGCATTCCTCCTCCTCCAAACAGGGCGAGTTGAATTGATGCCAAAGAGCTGGATTTTGGTCTCATCGGACCACAACACTTTCACCCAGTTCTCCTCTGAATCATTGGCAAACTTCACACGGGCCTGTACATGCGTTTTCTTGAGCAGGGGGACCTTGCGGGCGCTGCAGGATTTCAGTCCTTCATGGCGTAGTGTGTTACCCATTGTTTTCTTGGTGGCTATGGTCCCAGCTGCCTTGAGATCATTGACAAGATCCTCCCGTGTAGTTCTGGGCTGATTCCACACCGTTCTCATGATCATTGAAACTCCACGAGGTGAGATCTTGCATGGAGCCCCAGACCGAAATAGACTGACAGTTATTTCGTGTTTCTTCCATTTGCGAATAATCACTCCAACTGTTGTCACCTTCTCACCAAGCTGCATGGCATTGGTCTTATAGCCCATTCCAGCCTTGTGTAGGTCTACAATCTTGTCCCTAACATTCTTGGACAGCTCTTTGGTCTTGGCCATGGTGGAGCGTTTGGAATCTGATGGACTGATTGCTTCTGTGGACAGGTGTCTTTTATACAGGTAACAAACTGAGATTAGGCGCACTCCCTTTAAGAGAGTGCTCCTAATCTCAGTTCCTTATCTGTATAAAAGACACCTGGGAGCCAGAAATCTTGCTGATTGATAGGGGATCAAATACTTATTTGACTAATTGAAATGCAAATCAATTTATAACTTTTTTTTTTTTTGGGGGGGGGGGGGGGGGGGGGGGGGGTTTGTTGTTCTGTCTCTCACTGTTCAAATAAACCTACCATTAAAATTATGGACTGATCATTTCTTTGTCAGTGGGCAAACATACAAAATCATCAGGGGATCAAATAATTTTTTCCCCCACTGTATATTATATCAAATACACTTCAAACTCTCCTTTCTGGGATTGTTGCAAAACTACTCACGAAATTCACGCCATTGGTTGAGCTAGATTGAGTCAGTCTGCTCTAACAAGCAGACTGCAATTCCATTTAGTGCCACTAGTGGCACAGAGAATTATAAAATGTTCCTTTACTGTATATCTACGTTTATACGCAGTGTATAAATGAGCATGTGTTTGATGTGTGTCTAGGTGGGATTTTCCCAAGGATCTGGACTCATAGAGCGACTGCAGTATGCTAGTGTCCTAGGACAGCTGAATAGGTTCAGAGAACATACGCATGTACTGCAGTACACACTGGCTGAGTTGGCGGTCGCACCCTACCTGCAGGACATCAGTCCTTCTGACACAGAGCTGGTGAGGCAGTTACTTTTCTTTTTCTCCCCTCAGTTTATTAAATAATGTTTCTCTTCCATCAAAGACAAAGGGAGAGATGAGAAACATACATGATTCTATTTTCATACAATGAAAGCACATATACCCCTTTTCCACCAAAGCAGTTCCAGGTGCTAGTTCAGAGCCAGTACTATAGCCAGTTCTTAGTTGGTTCGACTGGCAAGCCCTTTAAGAACCGGTTGCTTTTCCACAAGCTAGAGAGCCAATACAGAGCCAGGTCTTACGTTACTGAATACGTTTCATGTTTCGGATCACTAGCGCAGCACAACAGGCATCTGTACAAAGCATCAGCGCCACGCAGATCGATCGATCGGCACACAACACACTAAAGCACCGCGAGAGCGATCCAAAAGCATAAAGAGCCGTCTGCTTTCCAGTCGCTCCCGCAGCACCCCGATATGCCTGCACTGAACGGTCCGCACAGCGCCGATCCATCCCGAACAAGCCTAAACAAACTATCAGCAAAGGCGGACGCTGCGTTGCTATTGATGTTCATGGCTTTGCGAACCTACATCGGCATCCAAACATGGCGAATCAAATGTGCTAGCGTTTAGCTGCCATTTCAAATATGGCGGTCCAAGTTTCTGTTCGTCTTGTTAGTCACGGTAACCCCGCCCCCAGCTCCTGACGCAAGCGGTTCTTTCTTCTAGCCCAGCAATGTTTTGGTGCTACTTACAAACCGCTTTTTCTGGTTCGGAGCTGGTGCTTCGGATGTCGAAAAACAAAGAACCGTTTTGAAACTAGGCTCTGGCTCCGAACTAGCACTGGAACTGCCTTGGTGGAAAAGGGGTAATAGGGATCAGGCGCTGTGAAGCTCCATCAATAAAAAACAAGCATTATAAAGCATCATAAAAGTGGTCCATGCCCTTGTAAAAAAAAGAAGTGTACTTTTTTGCATTCAATATGCAATTGTAGTGTACTTCACATCTTCAATGTATAATTATTTTAAAATAAATAAAGCAACATAGACATTCTCCTATTAATAACCCCTTTTGTTTTCCATGGAAGAAAAAGTGATAAGAGTTTCATGTGTTTGTATATTCTCATGGCAGAAATTCCTGTAGCAAATTTCTGGATACAGATTTTTTCTTTTCTCTTGTGCTTTTTAATTTCATTTGATGAAAGAAAAAAGTTACACTGAAACAAAGCTATTCTCCTCATCTCCAACTTCAAACGAATGTTCCTCCAAAAGGCATTTAAATATGCAGAAAAAAGCGCTGCACAGGGCCAAGCTTCCTCTCCGAGTACAGGTGGAGGAAGCAGGCAGCTGGAATGAGACAGGGTGGTGATCCCTGGAGTGTGCATGCCATGCACTGAAAAATACAAGAATGAAATGAAATCAAAGGATTATAAACATTCTCTATCGGATTCCGATCAGTCTGAAGTGGGAATTTAGTCTAAATGCACATTTACATAGAGATCATTCCTTTATTTCTTTTTATCGCTGTTTAAGTGTTCCCCTCACTGTGAACAGGCTGAGCTACTTATGCAGATCTGTTGATAGCTCTGGGCCATCCTAAGCACACTTAACACTGATCTGAGAGAAGTTTCTGACTTAGCCACTGCTGGTAGATGCTGTAACTACACAATCTGGCTATAAAGACATCTTTCTTCACTGACACACACTCTAGGAAAAGTCTGTAAAATATGCCAATATGTACTGTTAATATAATTTTTAATAGGAATCTTTCGTATTGGTTTTCCCCAGATGTTTTGCCTGTCATTTGAATTATGCTTTGCATTATGTTGTGCTTTGGGGTTAAAGGAAATGTCCTGAAACATAATGGATAATGCCCTGGAAGAAAATTATCTTTTTCTAGTTAAACTTTATTGTCCGTTCTGCTCATCACAGAGAGGAAATTTGTCTTTGACACTGGTGACATAGATACATACACATTAATACTTAAAAACACATCACACATTAACAACACAACGTAAAATTACACAATTTTGGGCAACCGACTCAAAAAAAATAATTACATTAAACACTGTACAACCAAACACTCTCTTGCATTTCCTTCAAACAGTAATCCGATTTAAAATTACAACTGCCATTGGGACAAATTATTTTTTATAAGCATTTCTCCTGGCCAGAGGAATTTTAAGCCTATGCCCTGATGGAAGCATTTCAAAAGTAGAGTGGAGGCGATGAGTATGATCTTTAAAACTCCCAATTGCTGTTTTTTCCATAAAACAATCAAATAAGACCTGAAGTGAATGTTGTTTATAGCCAGTAATCTTATTTGCCTGATTAATTATTTGTGAGAGTTTGTTCTTCTGTTTAACTGTTATATTACTGTACCATGAGACAATATGTAAGAATGCTCTCAATCATTGACCTATATACCATAGTTAGAATCTGTGTACTAACATTAATGCTCCTTAATTTCCTAAGAAGACCAAGGCGCTGTCTTGCCTTCTTATAGACAGACTCTACATTACTTTAAAAGTTGAGTTTATCGTCAATAGTTGTTCCTAAATATTTAAAATTCGAGACCTGCTCTACAATTTTTCCATTTATAATAACTGGTTTATATGGGCTTGTATCTACGACTCTTGTTTGACTCCAAGCATAGCTCTTTTCTTTTCCTGATATTAAGATGTAAAAGACTACTATCAAGCCAACCAATAATGCTATTGATATACTCAAAATATAAAGGGCTATTCATTTCTTCCTGACAGGAAACTAGTGCCATATCATCAGCATACTTTACGATGGAGAAATTATCATCATCACACTACAGTTCATTGATGTATACAGAGAATAATGTAGGGGATATTACACATCCCTGGGGTACTCCAGTATTTAAAACCAAGCAGTCAGACATGACATTATTAATACAAACGCACTGTGGTCATTTGTTTAAAAATTCCTTGATCCATAAAATCAACCAACCACTAACACCTAAATTGTGAAGACGCTTTAAAAGAATGTTAGATTCAATAGTATTAAAAGCAGACGAGAAATCCATGGAAAGTATTCTGACATACATATTTGACTTGTCTAAATGAGTATGAACTTTATTCAAAAGAGTAAGAGAGGCATCCACAGTGCTCCGGTAGGCAAACTGCAGGGAATCGATAAACCTCTCAATTTGGAATGACAATTTTTTATTTATTTATTTTTTTTATTGTGCAGCTATTCAAGAGAAGAACTGGGTAAAAAATAATTACATTTGTTTTATTCATCTTCATGAGTAATCCCAATAGATTTTGACTTTTTTTATATATATATATTAAAAATGGGCTGCACACTTATGATCTTGTTTTTTTTCTTCTTTTTTTTAAATGAATCCAATATGGACAGTGCAACCAGTGTAGTCTGATTTCAGAATGAATCAGTTCTTTTTAGAGGATCAACAACATACAATACATTGTGACCAGTGTAGTCTGGTTCCAAAACAAATTACTCTTATGAACTGGTTCTTTTTAGTGAATCAAAAAAAAAAAAACACACAACAACATACAATGAGACCAGTCTGATTCACAACAAATGACTCTTCTGAAGTGGTTCTTTTAGTAAATTAAAATCATACAGAGCAACGAGTTTGGTGTGATTCCTGAATTAATGACTCACGAATCAAAAACATAAAGAAAAACTTGTATGAGTCGTTTCTTTTAATGAATCATTGCCCATTTTGCTCATGTAAGAATTCTAACTAAAATATACACAAATAAATCAGAAATTTAATTAAGAGCTTGCGAATGGAAACTGCAGGCAAATGTTAAATATTCTGAGTCTGACCAAAAAAGTTTTACAAGCAGCATATAATGTATAGCTAACATTTCACAGTATAGCCTGATGCTTTTTTGGAGAGCTTAAAAGGTGTAAAAGATCAGTTTTTTGGCGCTATGAGAAAATAACTAAGTTCAAGTTATAGACCTCCCTGGTCTTACTACGAAAGAGTGTTGATGCAATCAAGTAACATCACACCACAAGAGCAGAACCAGGCCAGCTTGTTTTAATAAAGGCCTGAATTATGCACAGCAATAAAACAGCTCTGCTGTGAATATTTATGAGGCTGAAAGAGAAACTAGTGCCAACAAAGAAGACAACTGCTATTGTGCGTGCAGATATAGAAGTGACAAAACAGAAGAGAGAAAATGAGTGAAAAAAAGAAAGAATAAAAGAAGGAGGTGGCATAAATCTCATTCTGGCATACAGTGCTGAAGCACCATAATTGCCTCTTTACTAGATTAGTGCTCCACACTAGTGAGCTTAGCCCAGATCAATAGAGCGTGATGTATGCGAGATTGTGACCAAATCTGCCATGAATGGTGAGCCACGGGGCGTTCAATTAGCGTGATGTTTGTATGGGCGCAATACAACACCTCCCAGAATCATACTGACAAATTACAAAGACCTAAATGAGTACTTAAATAGAGATCTACAATAGAGAAGCACACATCTCGGTTCATTGACAGAAGCTCTATAAATAAGCTGGAAATATATACTGTAGCTTTAAAAGAATGTTTTTTTGTTGCCTTGGTGAATACGGATTCTTACATTCATGAATAGAAATAAGAGTGAAGAGAAAAAGTATATGAAAAAAGTGTTGTGACTCCACTCTCTATAATACTGTACAGCAACAAAGGCAGTTCACCCTACTTAAAGGGATCATGTGATGCTATTTTAAAGATCATTATTTGGTGTAACAGAATATGTTGACATGCTTTAATGTTCAAAAAACACCTTATTTTTCAAATACTGTACATTATTGTAGTTCCTCTATACCCCGCCTGTCTCAAACGCGTAGTTTTCTACAAAGCCCCTCCTTCCAACAAGCGCCGTCTGCTCTGATTGGCCAACTGACCCAGTGCATTGTAAATAGCCGAAAAACACAAGCACGCATCGGAAATGTAACGCCACTTACCATAATCGCGAGCGTCAGCTTTCAAGTTAATTTTATCATCAGTTCAAGCCCGAGAAGGAAACAGAGTCACGTGACAGACACAGTGATGATGCTCGTATGTATTTGCAGTACACAAGCCGCGGTTAAGACGATTTCTGACGGGCTGTACACTTCGCTGTGATGTGACCCTGTTCCCCTCACACACACACACGAAAAAACTCAAAACGCAAAACTCCGCATTTGAACAGTCAATAGCAAACACTTTAATTAATAACAAAACATACTTACAGTCGCTGATTCAGAAGCACCAGATTGTCATAGCAAAGTCAGAATTTATCCAAATTTTTTTTTTTTAGAAATAGCCTTTGTGCACCACCAGCCTTGTACTCTCCTAGGTTCACAAAACTGTTGTCCATAAAATGCGTGGCACAAATTCGAACATTTGGGTTGTGCTGTTCTGTCGTAAACCAATCTTAATCAATGATTTCTAATTGCATCTACTTTCGGAAGGCCAAATAAAGTGCTTTTGCTTCTGCATAGAAACACACAGCGTCTCCCTGACATGGCTGCATCAACACTACTGCAGTTACTCAAACCACTCCTTCTTTCTTTGCATGAACATTTGGGTGGCATTACACAAATATTTCCACATCGTGATGTAGACATGTGGGGGCGTATTTGAATGAGCCGTTTTAGCCCGGTCTGGATCAGCCTTCTCTTTTAGATATAATAAATCCTTTTGTGGGAGTCTTTGAGCTTTGTAACTCCGCAGATCTTATACATGCACAAACAGCTACATAACACACTAAAGAAAAGGAAAACAAGAAATAGCATCATATGACCCCTTTTAACAGCACTTAGTAAAAGCAGGTGACCAACCACTTCCATCAAGTTTAAATCACATGTGCCAAAATCCTATTAATCTTAGACATTTTTAAAAAAAGTCATACATGTTTTTTCAGCAAAAGTGGTTTTAAAAGTATTATGATGTTTTAACTGTATTTAGTTTTTTTCACATTAATGATAGTCTACAGTAGGGGTCCTCAACTCTGGGCCTCAAGTCCACTTTCCTGCAGAGTTTAGCTACAGCATAAATCAAGTTTACTCCAGGTTTGATCCTCTGCAGGAAAGTGAATTTCGAGGTCCAGAGTTGAGCACCCCACAGACATAAAAAATAATAATAATTCTCAGCATTCTTTTTTTTTCTAGCTTGCTAAAAGTTTTCTTATAAACCTGAAACTGTATGTTATGAAAATTGCTGGCTCTTTGACATTTGGCTTACAAAAGAGGATCAAAAGCATCTGCTAAATGCATAAATGTGACCCTGGACCACAAAACCAGTCATAAGTAGCATGGGTATACTTGTAGCAATAGCAAATACATTGTATGGGTCAAAATTAGGATATTAAGGATATTAAGGTAAAGATCATGTTCCATGAAGATAGGATATTAAGTAAAGATCATGTTCCATGAAGATATTTTGTAAATGTTCTCCCATAAATATCTTAAAAACGTAATTTTTGATTAGTAATATGCATTGCGAAGAACATAATTTGGACAACTTTAAAGGCGATTTTCTCAATATTTAGATTTTTTGCACCCTCAGATTCTAGATTTTCAAATAGATATCTCTCAGCCAAAATATTGTCCTATCCTATATCAATGGAAAGCTTATTCATTCAGCTTTTTTGTATAAATCTCAATTTCAAAAAATGTACCCTTATGACTGGTTTTGTGGTCCAGGGTCACATATGTACAGGTGCATCTCAAAAAATTTTAAAATCATGAAAAATTTAATTATTTTTGTACCGTATTTCAAAAAGTGAAACTTTCATATATTCTAGATTCATTACATGTAAAGTAAAACATTTAAAATATATATATTTTTAATTTTGATGATTAGACCTTACAGCTCATGATAGCCAAAAATCCAGTATCTCAAAATATTAGAATATTTACGTTTGTGTGTCATTCAATGACCATCCCTACAGTTTAAATTCGGGTATCTCTTTTTCTTTGAAACCACAATAATTTGGAAGACTACTAACTTGTCAGTGGTCCAGAAGACAATCATTGACACCCTCCACAAAGAGGGTAAGTCACAGAGGGTCATTACTGAAAGGGCTGGCTGTTCACAGATTGCTGTATCAAAGCATATTAAATGCAAAGTTGACCGGAATAAAGAAATTGGGTAGGAGAATGTGCACGAGCAACAGGGATGAGTGCAAGCTTGAGAATACTGTCAAGCAAAGCTGATTCAAACACTTGAGAGAGTTTCACAAGGAGTGGACTGAAGCTGGAGTCAGTGCATCAAGAGTCACCACGCTCAGACGTCTTCAGGAAAAGGGCTACCAAGCCACTTCTGAAACAGAAACAACATCAGAAGCATCTTACCTGGGCTGTGGAGAAAAAGAACTGGACTGTTGCTCAGTGGTCCAAAGTCCTCTTTTCAGATAAAAGTAAATTTTGCATTTCATTTGGAAATCAAGGTCTGGAGTCTGGAGGAAGGGTGGAGAGGCACAGAATGCAAGCTGCATGAAGTCCAGTGTGAAGTTTCCACAGTCAGTAATGATTTGGGGTGGTGTGACGTCTGCTGGTGTTGGTCCATTGTGTTTTATCAAGTCCAAAGTCAATGCAGCTGTCTACCAAGAGATTTCGGAGCACTTTATGCTTCCATCTGCTGACAAGCTTTATGGAGATGCTGATTTCCTTTTTCAGCAGGACTTTAGCACCTGCCCACAGACCCAAAACCACTTCCAAGTGCTTTGCTGACCATGATATTACTGTGTTTGATTGGCTAGCCAACATGCCTGACCTGAACCCCATATGGAATCTATGGTATATTTTCAAGAGAAAGATGAGAAACAGTCAATCCAACAATACAGATGAGCTGAAGGCTCAATAGTGCCTCAGCAGAGCCACAGGCTGATCGCTTCCACGCCACACCTCACTCATGCTGGAGTTTGTGCTAAAGGAGCCCTGATCAAGTATTGAGTGCAGAAATCAACATACTTTAAAGCAGAGGTCTTCAACCCTGTTCCTGGGGACCCACTATCCTAAAGAGTTTAGCTAGAACCCTAATCAAACACACCTGAAGCGGCCAATCAAGCTCCTCAAGACTGCTTGAAAATTGCAGGCAGGTGTGCTGAAGCTGGTTGGAAATAAACTTTCCAGGACAGTGGTTCCCCAGGAGCAGGGTTGAAGACCTCTGCTTTAAAGAACTTAAACGTTTCTGATTTGCAAATCCTTTTCTTCATTGATCTTAGGAAATATTCTAATATTTTGAGATACTGGATTTTTACTTTCATGAGCTGTAAGCTCTATTCATCTAAATTAAAACTTTTAAAATGTTTAACTTTACATGTAATGAATCTAGAATATATTAAAGTTTCACTTTTTGAAATAAGTTACAAAAAACTTTTTCACAATATTCAAATTTTTTGAGATGCACCTGTATGTGTCTTCTCTGTGATGTCATACCTGTTCGATTAAATCCTTCCTACAGGTTTGGCTTTGACATTTTGGACAATTAAAAATATATATATTAGTATTTTATCTTCATAAAATTATTCCACTTCACTTTTGTCATTTAAAAGTGTTTTTTTTCCCCCTTTTGAAATAATTTAGCAATAATCATTTTAATTATAATTTAAATAACTGGTCCTTCAGCTAAATGGGTCTCGACATTCTTAATCTCAGTATCTTTTGAAATGTTTCTATTGTTTTCAACAACTGTTTAATGTATATAGATATAAATTGGTTTTCATATAAATATATACATTTTTGTTTGAAACGTAAAAACAATTGTATATATTTAGTTTTACACATTTCTTCCGACAGGTTATAATACACTGACTTTGATAACACAGATAATTTTTCAAAAAGAAAATATTAATCATGTTTTAAATATATTCATATTATTGTTTACCTGAAATAATCATTCAATTGCAAAATAGGTTTTACAGTAAGTCCATGGGATTTTTTCTTCATTACAATCTCAAGATGGTCTTTTTTACTTTCCCATAAAGATCTAAAATATTTAAATTAATGTAATATTAATTCATAAATGATAAATCAATGCCATGTCATTGACCCATATACTTTCTCTCTTTTGTCTCTTTCTCTGTTTCATGTCTCTATCACTCTTTAGCTTCCCCTTCCTTCTCTCTCAGCGTGCAGCGTGTACATTCCCATCTGCTGTGCCCTGTGATGGACGAGTGTTGTTCCTCAATTTGTCCACATTGTTTCAATTTCTAACCACCAGCCTTGTAAAAACCCAAGACCACCCCCTCCCTCTCTCCACCACCCAAAGGGGAACAAGGAGGAAGTCCTCATTATATGAGGGATGACTTATAAAAATCAGCTGCCAACAAATGATTTTTTAATTAGCTTTTAAGGTGCAGTGTTTAGAAAAGTTATGGCGTTTGTGTGAACTGAGCTGTGATCATCTTTATCTTCTCCTGGCAGCTGCTGGCTCTAATGGCAGACACCATGGACACCCTTGAAGGCAGGCGGCCTGATCAGGAACGTGTGTGGAATGCAATGCAAAAGGTAAACAGACAGCGAAAGGGAAAAGGACAATGACGGCATGTGTAGATGGGGCACAAATGCCACTCAGTGCCCACACACACCATTGTTCCATACACACACTCCTCAGAATTCAAAAAAGACGTTTGATGCACTAAATCATAAGGGCAAAATTTATTTTCCGAGGTGGTCTTCAGGGGCTGCGGACACTTCTTGGCAGAGCTGTCATTTCTATTATGGCGAACCAAGTCGTGTGAACTTCAAAATGAAGCTCTTGGTGTGGGCAGTTCTTTAATACTTGTCTATAAATGAATTTCCCCTGTTAATTAGCCTGGCTTGGGTTTTTCAAATTGCTACTGAGAGAAGGAAATTGAGCCAGGACCCTGGCAAGAACAGAATTAAGCCACAGAATTATGATTTATTTTTTATAAAACACTGAATCTTTTGAAAAGTTCTTCTGAAGCACCATGGCAGTGTTTGCTAGCCTGGTTACCACCTTGTGCCTCAATGAATTGAATCTACCTCCCACTCTTGTGGAAGCCTGACCAGAATGGAGACTTTTAAAGAGAAGTTTGAGGAAACTTTAAAGGCTAGAAGATTTAAAAAAAAAAAAAAAAAAAAGGCAGTCCCTCTCAGGTATTTGTGCGTGTACTGAAATCTGTAGTTATTGAGTGAAATTTGTAGGCTTAAATAAATGCTAAAGTAAAGTAAAGTCGTGACGTATTGTCAAGTATGGTGACCCATACTCGAAATTGGTGCTCTGCGTTTAACCCATCCAAGTGCACACACACAGCAGTGAGTAGTGAACAAATGCACACACACACACACACACACACACCGGAGCAGTGGGCAGCCATGCTGCTGCGCCCGGGGAGCAATTGGGGGTTCGGTGCCTTGCTCAAGGGCACCTCAGTCGTGGTATTGAGGGTGGAGAGAGCGCTGGACATTCCCTACCCCCACCTACAATTCCTGCCGGCCGGGGACTCGAACCCGCAACCTTTCGATTACGAGTCCGACTCTCTAACCATTAGGCCACGACTTCCCCTTCCGACTTTTTGCTAGTCTTTACATTAGCTGCTTGTTTATGAAATTAGATGGTGCCACGGAGGCACTCGAGTAACACTGGAGATCAGGTTCCCAGAGAAAGTTAAATTAAAATTAGAAATGTAGCCTTGGCTGAAATAATTGGAGAAAAAAAAAAAAAGGTTTGAGCTGAAGTACCAAAATAAAGAAATAAATATAAATTTAAAGAAAAATTACTAAAAGTTAAACTAAAAATTAAAACTGAAAATATAAAATCACAAGCTAGTTCAAAATATTAATAAATACTATAATAGTATATAAATAGTACTTAAATAAATGTTAGTTTTGACTTTAGCATAGAGGTACTCAGGTAATGCTGGAGATCAGGTTCCCAGAGAAAGTTAGAAAAATTTCAGAATATGTGCAGTAGAATATGATGTCATGCTCTAGCGCTTCTTTTTTGAAAAATATAATTACACTATCTCCATACCAGATTTGAGCCGTGCATCAAGAGCTCCAATTATGGTGATGCAAAACCACCCAGTGCTGTTATTGTGAACTAAAACTGATGAAAATTGCTTTTGATAATTGAAATAAACTGAAATGAAGCAAGATTAAAAAAAAGATTAAGATTAAAAAGTCCATAAATTGCTATAACCAAAAACTGAAATAGATCTGAATTAAGGGTAAAAAGAAAAATAAAAAAACTGACAGAGCACATAAAATTACTAAAACGTCGACTTAAATGAAAAACAAATATACAACAAATTTAAATGTATAATATAAAACTATAAATAACTATATTATACATTTATATATTACTATAATATATAATTTTTTACAAAATTAAAGAATACTACTAGTATATAAATAATGCTAAACTAACACTAAAACTGCCAAAATGAGTGATTCCTTCATGCCAATCTGTGTATTTCGAGCCTCTATTGATCATCTTTTTGCTGATCTTGGTCTTTTCTCTATATAAATTCAGAGGTTCACCTAACCTGAACTTTTCTACACAACAATGCAAATTCAAAGTCGAGGAATGAGAACATTGTGGTGCCAGCTTTGATTACAAGGGTGTTTAGGATGTTTCAGAGCAGTGGAGAATGGTGCACATTTTGAACGTCTCCCGAATCAAACTCACCCCATTCAGGTCAAGAGCTCATTAGTAGAGACTCCATGACCTAAAACTCAGGTGAAACATGACCTTTTTCTGAGGTCAATGTTTGCACATTCAAAATGTGCAATGTTGGGGGACAGGAACGGGGTCGTTTCAGAGGTTATTAACCATGTTTCATTTTAGTAGTAGAGTGGAGGATGTTGTTTTCAGGCCAGTGGGGTTATGGGTCAGACTCCAGGGCTTGGTTCAGTTGGGGATTGTTGGGTCTAGAAAGGGAATGTGTTGTCTGGACCTTGGCGGTGATGAATTACGCTGAGGAAGGAATGATGACACTCACACAAAGACAGTGCATCAGCGGGTCACTCGCTCTCAGCCACAGCAGCGCCTGTCGCCGGGGGTTACTGATGGACCCTTATTAATCACTCCATCAGCTGCCCGCACCTCAGAGCCGCTCTGATTACATCACACGCTCCTGCTCAAACACACACTCTTCTTTAAAAGCTCACACTTTCTCCTGTGGACATGACCTTTCACTCCAGATCTGTCTCATGCATCATCCAGCCAGCATTAGGGACAAAGGGAGTGAGGGAGGAAGAGAGGGCAATGGCCTGAGATCTGCAACCAATGATGTTTAAATATTAAAACCAGGGGCAGGGGAAAGACATTTATGGCAAAGCCGTGGAGTTCATCACTGTGTGATTGCTCAAGGGCAAAACCTTTGGGAAGACAGCTGGTTTAGAGGAAGGTTGAAATTGGGTGTTTTCTTTACAAGATGAAAGATTGTGCTCTGTAAAAGCAACAAACCATATTTACACACATTTGAAGTCGTCACACACACCATCTTTCACAGCTCAAATCATTACTGCAGAAGCCAGAAATCGCTGGATTTTAGTGCTGTGCAACATAGCCTAAATGCAGTACATAAATTCATTATTAACTCTTAGAATGATTTTATCATAATAATGGATATGGCAACATTAATATAGTTGTGATGCAAAAACAGAAAAACTGGTTAAAAGAGATGCAATGGAATAAAAGCACAACAGTCAAGTAATTTAAGTCACTTTACTGTGGTAAAATACTGATTTTAGGCACTGTACATGTAAAAGATAGAATATGACCCCAAGGAACACTCAACACTTGCAAACATTTGAACATTAAGTGTATATTATGTTCATAAAACATTACAGATTACAGCATGCAGGCTATTTCCAATTCTTCTCCTGTTCTACTGGATTCATAATACATAACCAGACACAGTTCAGAACTGTAACTTGTAGTTTTGTTTTCTAAACTTGTAGTTTTAATTCCACGCTGTCACCATGAAAAATGGTGCTGGTCCCTTTAAGAAATATATAGCGCTCTCTCTGTCAAGAGCGCTATACTGCTTCATTATACAAACAGACTAGCTAACGTTACCCTGAACTTTGCATGCCGTAGTTCATACAGGACTAGTGGAAAATGTGCATTGATACACCTTTATTATATACATTACATATTTTATTTTGAAAGGTGAACTGTCTATGTAGTGGTGAAAGCACCTCCGCAGCGCGTGTTAGCAAACTAGAGAAATACAGTATTTTCTGCTTGCCATAATAAATTGCTATTTTTCTGCACTGTGCAAGTGAATTTTGCCATGATATTTTCAGAGATGATAGACAAGATGTTACAGACTAATAATTTAATGAAAACCCAATTTTGACCCAAAAAATTTACAATCGACCTGTTTTTGAAATTTTCTGAAAACGGGTTTTCCTAGATAGCATCATATTTGGTCTTGGTAAAGAAGACAGACTTGCTACTTCCAATAGATATGCAGACCCACCGCTGTGAGCATGTAAGATATGCTGTTATGGCATGAAAAGGCATGCATAAATCTGTTGCTAAATCTAGACAGGTGGAGCTGGGGAAGGTGGAGGGCATGCTAAACTCTGCATGCTGCAGGACCAGCTTACAGTGAACACTAAACCAATCATATTTATATTTTTTTTTTACCATGATTTACAGAAGACACCCACTAAAATGTCATTCAGTGTTAATAGTTTATATACCAAAAATCTTAAGCATATTTAGAACAAGAATCATTAGAGGACATTAAAAACTCTATTTAAGGATCAAAGTGCAAAACTGATTAACTTTAAGCAATTTTAAATCTTTACCAGTCTTTACCAGAATAAGTGTTGTTTCATTTGTACATAAATATATCTTAGGCTGAATGATGATGGAACAACATTTCACCCATATTTTGATTAATATGCTTTCTATTTCTAATTTATCATGCGTTCTATGTATACAAATACTTTTTGTGAATTTATATATAAATTTTTAAAGATGCTAATGCATTTTAGTTTTCTCTGAAGCTGCTTAAAAGTTTTTTAATTCCATTCAGAACTAAACTGCCATGTAGATCATGTAACATCTAAAAAATAACAATAATAATAAAATCATTTTAATTAATTGATCTTTTATAGTAAAATAACTTTCTAAAATAAGGCAAGGAGTGAGGACAAAACTGGCCTAAAATAATGGTATTTAGTAATGTTAATGGTTAATTATAAAGCATCTTTAAAATAATTCTCAATGTTGGTTATTTTCACCAAATAAAACTGAGTATCCCAACCCCATTCCAACACCGCTTTTTTTGCATTATGGAACAAATCCGAATTTCAGACAAGAACCACAGGCATCAGTGAGAGGCCCAGGTCTGTGGGTGTTGCATTTTCTGTTCTGTGGAGCATGTGGTCTTCTGCTTCATTCTCCCAATTTAGCAGTGCGTCTAATCTTAAACTAAACATTGTGGACCATCTTTATGAAATGAAGTAACTGGATTAATCTTCACCCAAGGGTTTCTGGGAAGATCAGGCCAAAAGATTAACAGCAGTCAAAACATGCCAACAAGGATCCAAGCCCACGAGAGACTTGTATTATCAAATACCGAATACAGACTGATCTGTCAGCACACATACACACAGTCTGGACATAGATTCCTTCTGTTAATCTCAAGATGTGATCCATCTGCCCTCAGAAAATAAAAATACCAACAGTACCATGCAGTGGCCAAAAAATTGAATGACAAAAAAATTGAATTTATTAAAATTTGAGAATAACTGATTTACCAGATGCTAAACTTAAGGTGCCGATTTAGCAAACAGTAACTTAACATATAGCAGCCAGCAATATTAACACTAAATGTACGTGAAAATGTGTGATTAAAAACTGCTGTGAAAAAAAGGAAAAAAATCAACTGCTTTACATAAAGGCATAAAAAGCCTGTTAAACTAGGCAGACTTTAAACTTCATATGCAGCTCAAGTGCTTCCCAGCCCTTAATTTCCTTCATATTATTGAGTAGTTAATTTATGAAGCTCGGCAGCATGTCCTTCTCAGAAACCCACCAGCAGCAAATTTCATTTCCAACCCCAATTTGTTCTACTTGAATCAAAAGGGGCATTAACTGACACATTCTGATGAGTGCTGAATTTCACATATTGTGGCCGTACATATATTGATATGGCTGTTTGTTTTTTTGGAGAGTCATTAGATGCTGCGTTTCAGGCTGTTTTTCCACTACAGTAGTATAAGTGCACTCATCCCTGCCCCAGCAAATGGGCATCTTCATATTTATGAGTATGAGCTACATGCTCTCAGCTTGTTTCATTCTTTGCCAGCCACCATCCCATCTATTTCTGACTCCTCCCGCGGGAGGGAGAACAGATATGAGCAATCGTTCCTACATTAAGTCTGCGCTTTGGTTCTTGTCGATTCACTCTGAGTGTAGAGAACAATCTGACTTCTGAAAAATCCTGCAGAAGTGTGACCTTTGACCTCCTGAAATGGAAGAACTTCAGGCAGCCTGATCTCCTTAGCATACTTAAGTATTCCTACGTTCACACAACATTTTTGGACATCTGAATATACACCAAACACAAGAACAATGTGGATTTATATACACAACAAATACAAAATAAAATACAGAATTTTTTACATACACACTGATTAAGAAATGTAAAAGTCTTTATGAATCCTTTATATTACTATAAATATATTTATATGGTTACATTTTATCATTATACAGATATTTTTGAACAGCTGTATGCCACCCCTAACCTAAGCCTATAACCTCTTGTTTAAAAAAGGGAACGTTAATAGGCAGATATAATTTTTATCTTATTTTTTACTTTATTATTTTAATACTGAAGTTCAACTATAATGTTAATAAGGATTTTTCCTGTTTATATTAGCATTATTAGCATTTAACAATTATTATCATTATTATTATTTTCAACCCTCATTTTGACCCTGAAATGATCTGAAATTAAATGGCTGAAATGCATGTCAATAAACGACAACTATTATGATTGGCTAATGTCATTGCATAGGAAACAGTATCAATGCCCCCATGCTATTGCACATTAAGTGCTTTGAAAACATACCATAATTTACAGGCAAAGCAATATGAAATCCTTTACTTACGTTTGTGATGCAGCTGCTGTCCGATCCAATAGGGCTGTGCAATTTGGGGAAAATATCTAATTGCGATTTTTGTTTTTGACAGAAATTGCGATTGTGATTTGATTTGCGATTTTAATTTTGCAAAGTCAAGCTTCAGCTCAATATTGTTAGTGTACATCACAGTATGTGTAGCCTATCGTTACCATGCTGAAAAAACAAATAAAACAATAGAAACCATCACAGAAAGTCTTATAGTTTCCATTAAAACCATTACAAAACTCCTTTTTATAGTGTGTTTTGGGCATTATTTCAATAGGAATGACTGTTGTTCTATTGGTTCTTTATGGCGTAGGCTATGCGTCAGTTTTCATTTATACTTCTGCGTCGACGTGCAGTACACATGCAGACCGCTAGTCTGCAGTGTCCACGGGCATGTTGCTTGTGTAACCCGCAGTACCACGGCAAAAGCCTTTGTAACGTGTGTTTCACCAAAAAGGGTGAGGAGGTGACAGAATTTATTGAAGCAGCATATACTGGGACAAAATCTGTCACATCCCAAAAATAACACTTCATAATTATTGGACAGTCACTTTAATAAAGCACTTGTCTGATTTCATTCACTCACGTCCGATAACAAACTGCCTATTTAAATCTGTTCCACCCAAATGGCATGAACTGCCAAAGTCAAATTTCACTCGAACCCTGAGCGCATGAAAGTCTGTCTAATGCACAAAGATGGCATAAATGTACTTAGACTTATCACAGTTGTTGCAAACGATGTATCAGACGCTTAAATGCTGATTATTGATTCTCATGCACAGACTAGGCCGCAGAAAAAAACGTGCACTGATTGTCATGACTACAGCAGGGATGCAAGGGTCTGACCAAGATATAAATTTAGCCATAACTACATGATTTTCCCCACAGCAATAACAAAAATTAATTTAATTTTTCTGTTCACATAGTCAAACAATTTTGACTCTTTAGACCCCCCAAACGCCATCTAGTGAATAAGCGTCTAACTATGTAAACTGTTAAAAGGCCAGTAAAGGCCAGCAGGACTGACAGTCTGACTGCATAATGAGTTTTACCGTCTTCTGAAGCAGCGGATGGGATCTTTGATCAAGGCTCTGTTTCCCCTCTGACGAGGAGGCCTTTTGTTTTGGGGATGGAATGATGGGCGCTGACAGGTTTGATAGGCGTTTTGACAGCTCGTGTATCGCTGCTGAATGCCTGAGCGGTAGCAGAAGCTAAGAGCCGTGCCCTACACACACACACACACACACACACACAATATGCATTGTAATGAAGAGTTAATTGTTGTTGGGATAGAGCCGAGCCTGTGTGTTTATGAGTGGGTGGCCAGCCTGTTTGCCCAATACTTGCTCTGAGCCGGACATGAGGACCGAAAACAAGAAGGAAACATAAAAAATGGAAGCACATTTCAGTGAAAAAGCAAGCGAGAGGGAAGAAAGAACGCTTTTGAACGTGGAATGACTGTTCGACCCACTGCTGTGGAGATTTCAGGCCGGTTCCCAGAGGAGAAAAAGGAAAAAGCTTCCAAACAAACACACTTGGACTGAATTCATAAGCAAACAGGACTCACCACCTACCCATAACTGCATATTTCTGAACTACAGAGCCTCTGACACTCTCTCTCTCTCTCTCTCCCTCAACCTTGCCTTTCTTTTCCATCTCCTAACTCACAGCTTTTCTTCATCCCGCATTCACTTTCATATTTCACTCCCCCTCCTTCCCGTTCTCCGAGAGCAGACACAATAAATTCCCACGCCCAGCCATCTCCTCAGAAATGAGAGCCACGTCCCTTTCTTTTTGAGATAATTAATTCTCTATGGGGGGGTTGCAAGGTCTCAAAAATATGCTTTGGTGTGGCTCTGCAAACTTCTCAAATGCAAAAGCTTGATAAATATGATATGTCCCCATCTTCTGACAGTGTGTGTTTGTCTTAAAGCAACAGTACATACAAAAATTAATATTAATTTCCCTCATGTTATTCTTAATTTCAGCAAATCGCAAAATGAGAAATGATGTTTGCATTTTGTCATTACACTGTAAAAATGGTCACAACCTAAATATGTGCAAAGTCAATAAAAATAGGACACAGTGTGTGTTAATATAATTAACTTGTTCATATGAATTTTCCACATTAATTTTAAGATTTTAAACTTAATGCATGAGAACATTTCCAGCATGTCTGCTCCTATGTGGGCAGTGTGCTGAAAAACTTTTTTGTGTGTGGTAACACCTAAATTAATTAATTTATTAAATTTAATAAATATTTAAAAATACAAATACTTCTGCACCATAATGAGAAAGGATTTATTTTATTTAAGAATAAAAAAAATGTCTTTCTTTTGGGCTGAAACGTTAAAATAAATAGAACATAAAATAAAATAGGTTATAAAAGGAAAGTAAACCATAATCAGGGACTCTCAAGCTTCATAAATGACCATCATAAGTGTTTTCAAAAACCATCAGAACTCAAATCTAATTTGTGCATTCCCACATTGAAACTTTGCTTGTCAAGATGCAAAGTTTGAGGTTTAATGATGGCAGCTGCTGTTGGTTTTTGAGTGTCTTCTAATCAAACAATATTTAAAAAGCTATGGCAAAGGGAAAAACAACTCAAATATTGTCTTTAGAAGCTGTACTGTATGCTTTGGATGGCTGCTTTTTGCTCTTTTTTGGAATTCGACAACGCCTGGTTATAATACTGTATGCCTTTGTTACATTGAAAAGGAGATATTCTTCAAAACGTCTCCTTCGTGAAGCTGTGCAAATAATCATGTGTGGGTGAACTTTTCCTTTTCAGGTGGAGGCAGTGAAGGAGATGCTTTATCAGCTAGAGGAGACCTTCCTGAAGAAGAAAGCACTGAGAGCCACCAAACAGCAAAAGGCTAAAGAGAAGAAAGCCCTGAAAAAGCTGTCCCTCAGGAGTCCCGCCATGTCACCCCAGGGCCAACCCAATGCAGTGGCCTACCCTCAGCCCAGTCATCCAATAAGTGAGCACCTTCCGCCACCCCACAAACACTTATCTTCTGCCAAGAAGTAGGACACTCCACTGGGCCATTACTCCACCCTCAGAGAAATAAATGGGCTTTGCGGGCGAACCATCATTCAGATCTGTCTTCTCTCAAATCATCCCACATTCATTTTACGACCCACTCCTCGACACAAGAAAAACCCTTCCTCACATGAACATACCTTCTCCCAGGCACCTATAATGGGTTGTATTTTAGCGACAAGAATAAAATAAGGCCTTTCTTCAAGCAGATATAGCACTGAAAAGGACTGTTTCATTTAAGTAACCCATTCATACTGAATATGGATGAATCTTATGAACACATTTTATGGGATATTTCACCCCAAATTGAAAAAAAAGAAAATAAATAACTATTTTGTTAAAATGAAACTACTGTTTTAGTACCATTATTGTTATTATTTTGACAAATATATTTTTGATTTTATTATATATATATATATATATATTTTTTTTTTTTTTTAGTTTTTTAATCTAATCAAAATAACCCAACTGCAGTTTGCTTGAGATTAATTGGAAAGCACAATGAAAAAACAGGATTTTTGAGAATTGTTAAAAACGGAGTTAGCTGTTTTCTATATATCTTATTTAAAATAATTTAGACTAGTAAAGGTATTTTAAAGAAACAAAAGTTTTTTTTAATAGATATAATTGTGAAATGATAATATATTATACTAATATTACAAAATGTTTCTAAATCAGCATAAATTAAATGCAGTGCAACAAATATTACCATAATGTTTTAAATGATTAACAATTATTTTATTTTTTTAATTTATTAAAATAATTTTTACAAACTATATAAAATATATACTTTATGTCATTAAGTATACATCATAATATAATACTTTTTCATTATAGTACTTCGTACATTTTCTTTAAAAGAATAGTTCACCTAAAAATTTTAATTTCCTGAAAATGTACTCAACCTCAGGCCATCCAAGATGTAGATGAGTTTATTTATCCGAACAGATTTAGAGAAATTCATCTTAGAATGACATTATTTTCTCCTCTGCAGTGAATGGAATGCCGTCAGAAGTGAAAATAGTTCTAAACAAATATGGCAGTGGATTTTGATGTGAGAATGTTCACTGTATATTATGAATTATGGACTATTTTGGCAATAAGTGAAAGATTAAAGTCAAAGCGCCTTGATGCATTTGTTTAAACATGCAGGTTTTCACTTCACAAGATGTTAACTGATGGACTGGAGTGGTGTGGATTGTGATGTTTTTATCAGCTGTTTGGACTCTCATTCTGATGGCGCCCATTCACTGCAGATCCATTAGTGAGCAAGTAATGCTAAATCTCTCCAAATCTGATCAGATGTAAAAAAAAAAAAAAAAAAAAAAAAATGGCCAGAGTGGTACATGGTACATTGGTACATTTTCAGCAAATTTTCAATTTTGGGTGAACTATTCCTTTAAGAAAAATATAAATCTTCTCAATATAAATCCTTTTGGTTTTGGCCTGAAATTTGACCCAAGGACATTGATGTTCTTGAGCACTACAAATGCACCACAAGCTACACCAGTAAAAGCAAAACCAGCATGTCAAGATAAAAAAAACACATCACTGATACATGACTATATTATTGTTTGCAAGGGAGTTAATGGTCTGAATTTACAGGTTACAGTCGGAGGCGGAGGAGGATTGATCAGGCGCTTCAAAACACAAGGAGTAAACACACACACACACACCAAAGGCTACGTCACTCACTTGCTGGGTGAAGATTGATTGCTCGCACGCACACAACAGGGGTCCCCTGGGGGGGGGGGGGTCGTTTTTAGCCATCCAGCCTTATTGACGGCTGCGGAAATCTCTATGCACACACACATATGCACAATGCTGATTCATGTAAGTCCTTGAGCTTTGCAACATACAGTACCAGCAATCTCTGTTAGGACCCAATTATAGACCGTCCCAAACTATACTGCTTAGCCCTGAGTTTCTGACGGGCCCGTCCAGTGTTTTAAGGCAATTAGGAGGGCTTTGGTCGAGTCTGCACGGCACCAGTCAGCAATTAGTGCGTATTCATTTCAATACATTAATGGCGTTCATCGAGTGAGGTGAGAAGGGAGGACATTTGCATTGCACACTATCGGCATGTTGTAGAGATTAATTACCATTGCGTGTTTTCTAAACAGTTATTGTAATCCAGTGTTGCATGTAAAATAACTAGAACTCACAGCAGTGCAGCAGCACTATAAAGAGAATATGTGATGCTGTTTTCGGTTTGGATTCAGTAATGATGTTTCTAAATGCTGTGGATTTTGATAAAACCCGCTAAACGTATGCTGATCCAGTTTTTGCTCATGTAAGCAGCTCGGTTGTAACATCATTATATACTACGGGAGTGATTGAAGTATTTCCGTCCACAGCTTGAGAGGAAAGATTTTAAATTAAAAAGGAGATGAGAGAGTTTTGCTCGCCTCTATTTCTCTACAAAATAACCAGCGCTCTGTGGTTCACATGATAAGCTATTAAGTTTCTATAACTAGCATGCTGCTACTGCAGGAAAACCATCGATGTGGGTCTCATTAACACACAGGTGCTAAGAAAACAGTTTTATAGGTTTTTTGTTTCCCATTTACATTAGTCGTATTAAAGTAACATTTAGTGAACATCCTTGTGTGCATATTTTGGTCTTAATTTAATCAAATCAAAAAGCAGCAAATGATAAAATGATAACGTTCTTATAATGTTGCTACACAAAAAAGTGCTGGGTTAAATACAGCCCACCGCTGGGTAAAATATGGACGAACCCAGCGATTGGGTTGTTTAGATCCAGCGTTAGGGTTACTGCCCAAAAGGTTGGGTTAAACATTTAACCCAACTGTTGGTTAAAAACAACTCAGCATGTGTTCTGTCCAATATTTACCCAGCATTTTTAAGAGTGTATGCAGCTTATAAGGCTATTAGATCTCTATGATATTCTGGTCTCTAGATATGATTCTGATCGCTCCTTCAATATACTCTGCTAGTCCATAGTTTGGGGTCAACATTTTGATTTTTAAAAGAAATTAATACCTGCACTCTAAAAGATGCTTGGTTAAATACAACCCAAAAGGTTGGGTTAAACATTTAACCCAACTGTTGGTTGAAAACAACCCAGCACGTGTCCAATATTTACCCAGCATTTGTTTTAGAGTGTGTAAGAACACATGGATCAAAAGTGATTTAAAATATTACAAACTATTTCTCATGCAAATAAATGCTATTGTTATTACCTTTCTATTCAAAGAATCCTGTTTCCAGAAAAATAAGAAAATAGTAACTATTTGCAACAGTGAAAATGAAATGTTCTTAAGTTCCAAATCAATATTACAGAGATTTCTGAAGGATCTCTGAAATTGCAATATTATTTTTACAGTATTATTGTTTGATTAAATAAATGCATGCATTGCCCAGCAGGCAAAAACTGTACATCAAAACACTCCACATACACGTTAAATTAACATCTCCTTAAATATGAAAAATATTTGATCTTATGGTATATTTTTTTATAATTTACAATTTTAAATAAAAAGATAAACTTAAAATGTTAAATGTTAATATTAAGAATACATTTTTACTAAAATGTTAGAAGATTGATTAAGTGGTATCCACATGCTATAGAATGTACAGCCTCTTATGTAATAGAGTGTTGATATGTAACAAACATAACCATCCATTATGGGAGCTGTATCCAGTTCATTATATATCATTATATTATAATGAACATGGAGATATAACCACGATAATTAGGTTCTATAGTAACTCAATATGATAATATATATATATATATACATATAATAATAATAATCATTCAGAAGCATCTCATGAAATTGATCTCAACAGCCTCAGCAAGGTCTCATACTGTCTGCCTGGAGGCAGGTATCAAAGTGCTAAAGTATATGATGAATATTTACAGGAATAAACGAGACGCAGGTGGAATGAACGCATGGAGAAACTCGCAACATTAAAATAAAGATCCTTAATATATAGAAGCAGATGGCAAGCCAAGGTTTGACTATAAAATATACAGTTGTCAGAGAGGAAGACGATGAACTTGGCTGACAGATCCTGGTGTGTGGAAGGAGGTGCTGGTTTTGCTGTGATTTCAGGTGGGATAAACTGTTTGCTCTGAGCCCAAGAGAGCATGCAGGTAAACATCTCTCCTGCCAAGTTTTTTTTTCCACTAGTAAGAAGTTGGGAGATGTTTCTGATCAAATTCAGTGAACACAGAAATGCTGCTGTGGTTAGAACTAGAGAGACTGAAGCAGCACGATTTTCATTTTTTCCTTTCTCTCTCCGTCTGTCCCTGTCTCTCATTTCTGAGAGGAACGGCAGAGACAGGTGTAAATCTGTCACTGGAGTGTGGAGTACAAAATCAGATCTGAGCCCGTCTCCTTCCAAACTATTCCACAATCAGAACAAACAGGGTTCTTCAGAAGAACTTCACTCTGTGTGGAAATATACTAGCCCCTGTTCTCAAGCTGTTGTGAAACATTTAAAAGGGAATGGTTTAGCAGGAGACCGTTCAACATCAAACCATCACACCACTATTAGAGACAGATTAAAGGAATCCAGAAAAGAAACTTCACCCTCACGTCATCCAAAACTCGTATGACTTTCACTAGATATTTCCAAGAAAGTTCACACATTCAAACTCCAAAAGGAATGAAAATCACCATAAAAGTATGTCCATGTTAAGTCTTTCACAATTTTCAAAGTCTTTTGAAGTTAAATAATAGCTTTGTGTGAGGAACAGGCCATCATTGAAGACATTATTTGCTTATTTTAAACTTGAGACAACATCCCTGGTTTAAACACCAAATGGTATTTGGTGTTTTCCCTCAAGATTTTAATAACTTTTTATTTTAATAACTTACAAAATTTCAACCTGTTCCTTATATGAACAAGAAAAACATGTTTAAATCCTATACACTGCTTGCATCATGAAATTTTATTGCCAACGTTTCGGTTAATCGACATTCCTTAGGCTTAATATGCAAAAGAACTGGCAAATTTAAAATACTCCTTTAGAGTATTTACAGCTGATAATAATGAATAAAGTCTGCATGCGTCACAAATTACTGAGGCCAATATAGCATTCAAAATGAGAACAAGAAAAAGTTACAATTCCTGTTACAATAATCAAAAAGCAAGCACAAGCATAATTGACAACAACAGTAACAAAAAAACATAATAGGTCTACAAAATATTACTAAAAATATATACACAGCTATCGCATGGCTTCAGAAAACATAGTAGAATTATGCGAATAAGTCCTATGGGTTATTTTAATGGTGTATTTTTGGAGTTTGACAGTCCATAGTCACCGTTTCCTCTCATTGTACAGCGGTTTTGACATTCTGCAAGAACATATTTCGAGTTCAAGGAAGAAAGCCATTTAAATGCATTTCTGGTTGTCTATTCCTAAGGTTTTTGGTATTCTTAACTTTTAATGATCCGTTTTCTACAATAGGCGTAAGATCAGAGAACTTGGGGGGGGGGGGGGGGGGGGGGTCTCTTTTGGCTTGATGATCACTGACAAAAATTGACCCTCAACCGATTTATATCACGATAAAAGAGCAGTTCGTTATCAGAACCCAGACTTCCGCATAAACTTGACTGAATGAATGTGATCCGGAGACACGACTTTTAGTTACATTTGTACCCCATACAGCAGGGTTATGATCAAAGCAGGCAGTGCTGAATTATGTAGGGGGTTTCCCAGTAAATCAGCTGAAAAGGGTAATACTTCAGTTTTACATCTCAGTTGTTGTAAATTACAGGCACTGGATGAGATTTATTAGTTTTGACTAATATTACCTTTTCATTGCAAAATCATAAAGTTAGTCTATAAAACACAAAATGCCACGCAAACAGGAAAAACATGAATCTAACAGTTATTACTCCAAGAAAATTAAACACTCGAGAATTTAAAACATGAAATATGGCATGGTTCTATAGAATATTAAAATGTGGAATGCCTCTTAAGATTTTCATGATACCTGCAGCATTTATCCCTCTGTGCAAACCATCAAAAAAAAAAAAAAAAAAAAAGCAGTTCCTCCTGTGACCTTTAGCTGGTACACTTCAGCAACCGCGCTTTGTAAATGAGATTAGGTATTTGTAGCACTGAATAGATGAACAATTACAGCTTATTACACCTCTCCTCTGCATGAACTATTGATCTTGTACAATTTTACACTCAGAAATGCCCACCTGCAGAACATGAAGGAAATTAGACTTTAGAATTATTTCCCCAAACAAAAGGGACGAGTTTGAATCCTCTGCTGGAGTTTCTTCACCGAGTCTCGAAGTAGCATCTTTGAAGACACCCACAGGAGATTCAGAAGGCATAAACAAGCATCTCTGGGTAATCTGAAAGCAGGCGCAGGGTGGCAGTAATTTAAATTGTCTCAGACTGCACCAGCGCCGTCGAATTATCAATGCTCTACGCTAAAAGAGTGGATGGAAATGGCGGTACAAAGGTTTTGCATGTGCATATCGCGCATGACACGCAGCGAGCTGCCATAGCTGGGTAGTAGCTGTCTGTACTCTGGATATCAAAAGGATTTATTTAACAGTCACTCTCCAGAGGCAGCGTGTTACATCTTTATGATGCTGACGGAATTTTCAAGGTTACGTTTTTAATGCTCGTTAGACGAGGAGGAAGATTCCGAAAATATTTTTAATTGGACGCATTTATAAGGCGCGCTCTGATTTTGTCTCCTGGAGACCGAACAAACTCATTCTCTGAAACGTGAAGTGCCATCTGATTTTCAGAGGAAAGCCGTTTTAGGCTACAGTCATTATCGCTGCCTTGTGAGAGTTAACGCGGTGCACGCTCATTTGGGAATAATCAGGGTCCTTTGAACATAACGAACACTTCAACTGACTTCCTGCACAAGCAGTTAAAGCCGAGAAAGGACTGGTGGAGAAACAGTGAATGCGCGTGAGGAATGGGCAAAAGGAAGATTGATAGATGTTGGCACCTCAGCCCAACCCGACGCGTCAAAATTTGGCTGATTAGCACAGACCAGTTACCCCTGCAACTACACCTTTGTCACAAGTCCATATTTCCATCAAATTTTCATTGGTCATTTAATAGGAAAATAATATGACATTTTACTTTTTATATGCAAGATTATTAATAATAGCCTACCTTTTAGTGCAAAATCATGTAGTCCAACCCATAGATATGTAAAGGTAGATTCAACTGCACCTTTGACTGCTCCAGACACGTTGATGTGTTGAGTTTGAGTTTACAAGATATTACAACATTTGCTCAGCCTCTTGTTTGTGTTTTTACGCTTGAACCATATTGAAACTATGGCAATTTTTTGTTTTGTTTTGGCCAACACCTTACTGCATTGTGTTAGTTTAACAAAACCATGCACATAAAGGTTGCAGATGCCGTCAACTTGCTCATATGAAACCAACATGCATGCAACTAGATTTTCGTAAGGCTCTGCACCAGCTGAGCCCAAAATGAATGGAAATTCTAACAGATGATTTTGAAGTATTCTCTTCCTTAGAGAGAAGTCTCTACATTGCCCTTCAGTCTTTTCCTATTATCACTAGAGACTCACCTGTGATGAGATCTGCAACGAGAAGCCTGGAGCTCATTGGCATACATCATCAATAAATCATTAGTCTTTTTGCATTCTAATGAGAGGTACTAACACAATCCTCTGTATACTACAAACAAACCAACAGCTTCTTATAGCTATTTGTACTCGGCCTTCACAAGCATCTGTGCACTAATGCATCATGTAGCTGTGCTTTTCTTCTTTATTGATTCCACACAGCATGCAAAAGAGAGGAACATAAGGAACTAACTTGGTGTACTAACTTGTCTGATGCCCTAAACACCCCTCCTAGAAGAGTCCCATTGCCCTTCGTTATCTTCGGCCAATGCGAAATGATCTGTGGCTTCAGGAATTCGAAATCTTCTTGGATGCATTTGTTTAGTGTGGTCAAGTGTTGCGCGATTTGCTCACCAAAACGCAGGTGTAAATGCGCCTCAGGTTTCAAGTTTCCAGTAGCAGCTATTCAACAACAGCTGCTAGCATTTTTCTGCTCTCTGAAATGATGAAATTCTGACATTGGAGTTTGTATCAGACATTTCATTTTGCCATATGCGAGTGGAGCTCCTGAGCCTTTGCTCCACACTAGAATGATGTAACATTTGCTCTGTGTAGACCCTGTTGGCCTTGTTAGCTTGTATCCTAAAGTCATCCTGTCTTAGCTTGGATATTCGAGCAAAACTTTGTCTTGGCTCCTGATGACTGGTAAAACAGAACGAGCTAATAATCCGGAACAAATCTGGACAGAAACAAAATACAAAACAAATGCTACTTCACATCTTTGTTTGCACCTCAGGTCAGGTTTTCTTTGCTATATTAAATGCTCTTTCAAACTTGGAGAGAGGAGAGAGTCAAGCTCGGGGCAGTGACCTGGTCTTATCTATGAAATTCTCCCCGAGTAGGACGCAACTGAGAACAAAGGGCCTGTACTTGCCTATTCAACGATAAATGAGGCATTCGTTGGCTTTGAAGTGTAGGAGCGGCAACTATAACAAGAAAATCAAGACCTCCGTTTTCCTTTTTTGATATTCCTGGCCTTTCTTTGCCTCAGGGCTTCAGTGTTAGTTCAGTATCCAGGATACTTTTCAGCATCTACGCCTTTAGTTAAAGGAAACTGAAGCTGGCTGTAGTGCTGGAGCGCAGCTGCATTAATATAATAAAAACCCGTATTCTGCTTTGAAGGAAGAAAAAACAAGTAGCAAGGCTTCCTGGTGCAATAATGAGCACTCTTGAGTGGCACAACGGATTTGCTTAAGACTGGACAGAGCTGCTCAAGACTCCAAATCCAAATTGAAAAAGTGTCAATGCATAATGATTAGTCTATTTGATGCTTTTAGACTCAAAAGGTCCATATTGGTCTTCATGAGTTTCTTCAGAAGGCCATAAATAATTCTGCAAGAGATGCCACAGCTGTTTGGCTGCATCACAGATACGGTATTTTTGAGAAGCCTGTCAATGGCACGTTTAAATACCAAAGAGACATTCAGATGTGACTCACATCACCCACAAAGACTCAAACAATCTGGGATCAGATCCACAGCGATCCAACTCTCTACTGTTTTTCTGGTAGAAAAGCATGTACAGTAACAATCATTCAAAAGAGTTCTGTGGGTTTGGATTGACATGAGGGAGAGTAAATGAGATGAATTAATGCATTATGAGAGAACTAATGAGAACATAATGATTGTTTTTTTTGGGGTGACCTATGGATAGAATATATGGGACTTATGTTTTGGTTTAGAATATAAGGAGGTTCCATTGAGCCTCAACTTGTAATGGGCTTAAATGTAGGCAACATTTTGCAGGCAAAAAATGCTCCGTTGTCGATAGTGTGACTGTGATAAGCACTGCTCACGAAGAAGTCACCTTCAAACCAAGCAGGTCGGCATGCCAAATTCACAATTCCAACTTGAACATCGGCCAAATTTGCACGGGGAACTTACACAAAACTCCCTATGAAATAAATTGAATTGGCCTTTGAAACTTGAAATGTGACTGCACATTAAACCAACTGTAAATGGCCTTAAGCCCAAAACACACTTTTGTTTTTATGCATACAACAGGTTATGCATACAGTGTACATAAATGTCATAAGCATAATTCACATTAACTGTACATGCAGAGCCAGGTTTTTATATGGAAAATATATATACTTTGGACTTTAAGGAATAGTTCACCCAAAAACAAACAAACAAAAAAAACTATCATTTACTCACCCTCACATCATTCCAAATCTGCATAAGTTTTTTGTATTAAAATACTGCATAAGTATTTTGAAGAACCAATCAGATGTTGGTCCCCATTGACTTCCATAGCAAGGAAAGAAATACTGTGGAAGTCAATGGGGACTATCAACTGTTTGATTACCAGCATTATTCAAAATATCTTCTATGTTCAACATAAGAAAGAAACTCATACAGGTTTGAAGTGAAGTGAAATACTGCCAAGTATGGTGAGGTGACCCACACTCGGAATTCGTGCTCTGCATTTAACCCATCCAACGTGCACACACACAGCAGTGAACACACACACACCCGGAGCAGTGGGCAGCCATTTATGCTGCAGCGCCCGGGGAGCAGTTGGGGGTTCGGTGTCTTGCTCAAGGGCACCTCAGTCGTGGTATTGAGGGTGGAGAGAGCGCTGGACATTCACTCCCCCCACCTACAATTCCTGCCGGCCCGAGACTCGAACCCGCAACCTTTGGATTACGAGTCCGACTCTCTAACCATTAGGCAACGACTTCCCCGTTTGGAACGAATAGAGGGTGAGTAGATGACAAAATGTTAATCTTTGGGTGAACCATCCCTTCAAGGCCCAAGATACTTTATTTACGGTGTTCTTCTCAGTCTTGCTCACAGCTTTCAAAGTACTCCATTGAGTGTAAATGAATGCTTTTATAATAAATAAATAGTCCTTGAGACTCAGTGGAACGTATAGTTTGGGCTTCAGTTTATTGTGCAAGATAGGAAAATGTTTTGCAGGGTTACACTCTCACTGAGAACCATTTCAAACAGATTCCTCATACAAATAGCTGTTTTTAAACAGACAAGAACACGATGAAGGCTTAATGCTTCTTTTATTGATCAAGAATAAATGAAGTCACCTTCAAAAGTAGTCAAACCAATAACATAAAACCACCCACTCCAAACAAATCTGCAGTAGGCAAAGGCATTATATGAATCCCTTTTACAGACAAACGTGAAACGTGAATATATTTGTGACATAAGTGCAGTGACTACAAAACGGTACAAGCAACGGAGACAAACTATTATTAATGTGACAATCACAAAGAAAAAAAAAATACAATATTTACACATAAATATAGACAGAAGGAAAGATTTACATATAGAAGTGATTCTGGAGAATAAATATGGCAGGTAGATCGCAACAACTCTCTTTTGACTTGTAGAAACCAATACCCTAAATCAACAATAAAAATCACTTCTAAAAGTACGCAAAAATGTAAGGCTGCGTTTAAACCAGACCTTACTATGGCAGCTCAGTGCATTTCCTCTTAAATGCAACAGCTAGTTGTGTATAGCTTTATAAAAGCTGACAAATAGATTAGTTTAGATTAGATTTTATTATATTAGCTTATAAAACATTAAGAAATACTTTCAGTGGTTAATAATTGTGTGAAAACTCTACCCATCTAATAAAAATCAGAACCTGTCAGTTATGTCTCTTTCATGTTAATTAAATGTGCCCAGACTTCGACATCAATAACAAGCCGTCCTTCATGTGGTGGGTTCTGGACCTGTAAATTAAACCCAGGTGGGGGGCTTGGGCTGGAGGCATCGTGCAGACGTGGTACCATAGTGTGGAAATTAATTACAACACTGGATGCAAAGTTCAGAACAGGTGAGTTGTGGATCGGCTGAAAGTATGATACTTCCTCTCAAAGGCGGAGGACAGGTTGATCATGGATGGGGAATGAGCAGCCTGGAAAAAGAAATAGAAAATAAAAACATAATATAGTGATGAAAGGAGAGTTTTAGGGTTATTCTAGGTTATTTTCATTCTAGTCTGTAATTAGTTTAAGACTGGAGAGTGCTGAATTGTAAATGGTGGATGTGTTAACCTTTGGTGCATTTTCATACCCAGAAGACCTTGTTAAAGATTCAATGCAGAGTTAAAGTGTTGGTTAAAGCTGTAATGCACTTAGGCCTCTTTTTTAAAAAAAACTATTCATACTGAAGTCTAGGAGTGGGCGGTATGAGCTTAAAATAAAAACAATCATGTTGCAAATAATTTTACAATACATCATCATACCATGATATAATTAAAATAGTTTATACATTAAATACCCAAACGCTAATGCCTATAATCGACAATCCAGCAAATTATTTAATTTACAAATGTAAGATATTTAAATTAAACTTTTTAAAGCTTGGATGCAATCTAAAAGCTTATTCATAAAAATTAAATCTGGCATTACTATATAAATTTCAATTATGTAACATGACTTAAACAACTCAAAACAGTAAAAGTAACAAAAACGGATCAATCTAACCCTAAATTCTGATTAGTTGAGCTCAAGCTTTTGTAAAAGCAACCAAGAATTGAACAAGATTAATTGAATTTGTACATGAACTGAATTCTATACTAATGTGTTTTAACATTTCTACAAATCACATGGAATCCGTGTCACTTTATTTTTTACTCGTCTTTTAGAGAGAAAAAAAAAAACAAGCAAATAAATTACAAAATATTTAATACAACTAAAGAGTAATTTATATTGGCATGTAATTTGGCAATAAACAGTTCACACAAAAAAGTATAACATTAACCTATGAAATATACACACACATATCTATATCTCGTGTCAATATTTTGGAATAATTAATTTAATTTTAAAAATATATATATTTTGATTTTTTTTTTTTTTTTATTTATAATTTGCAAAAACATTCTGCATTGCAAGTGCATTTAATATCGGTTACTTTTTTAGATTTCCATCAACAGTTTACTCTCATTATTTAACTGTCATGATGATGTGCCATTTACATCAGTCTTTTTTACATTTTATCTGTAAATTTGTTAAAGAGAATATATTTAGTGTCACACCGCCCTTTCCTGCTGAAGTCTACATAACTACAGCTCATCTTCATGGGTTTAGGGTAGGAACTAACCATTAAACAGCGTTGAGACTTTCTGTTTTTTGACCAAAAGCCAGTGTTGAGCCTAATTGAAAATATAAGTGTTCTCGCAGAAGCCTGAGGTTCACAGGTTTTTGTGGGAGTTTGTTCAAAAGAGGTGAGAAGGGGAGAGAAATCCATGTTAATGATGTTGGCTTTCCAAGCTCGCTGTGGTAAGAACGCACACGGTTGACCCTTGTTAAGTGTTCACCATTCAGAATCAACAGCATTACCCGATGGAGTGTCAACCTCCATGCAGAGGATAATACTGTATTCTTTACTATGAACACAGATTTGAGGGTGAAAACGAGGTTAGCAAACCACAAACCCAATTTCTTTTGTTTTACTCTTACTCACAGATGTACCAGGCTGTTTTCACACACGCACACCAATAATCCTATTACTTAGCATTGCTTAATAAGAGTTAAGGTGGCCTTGCACTGCCATTGGAGGCCTCAAGATCAATAAAGGCGGCCAATGGCAATGAGGGAAAAAAAAGCCATTTGATGAATTGCCTTGAGTGTGATAAACGAAACATTAAAACGCTAAGAAACGCACACACGCCAGTATACGGATGATAGTTAATGGGATCAAATTAGAAATAGGAGGAGATTAAATCACGGTCATCAGCTAATTTACGGCTGTCACACCCATAGATCATGCCAGTACCACAGTAAAAATATGAGATTTATGAAAAAAAGAGAGAAATCACATCCAAACAATTACATCTTTATATAAGAGCCGTCATAACTGAGAATTATAGAACTATAAGAGCATCGGAGATCTCATATTTCACCCTGCGTAAATGATCTGATGTCAGTGTTAAAGGGATGCTTCACCAAAAATAAGGATAATTCTGTCGGTCACATTACATCACACTTTTTAAAACTATAGTATTTATTCAATCGAAATCTTGTTTTAATCAGAATAAGTTGGATGACAATTTTTTATTTCTGAGTGAACTTATATATTTTTTAACCCTCATGTCAAGCATGAATGTTTTTTTTCTTCCATGGAACACAAAAAGCCCAATTTTGAACACTCTTCTCCATATAATGAAAGTGAATGGGGAATGAAATGAAGCATTATAAAAATACTTCACGTGAAATGGACTGTTTCAGTATTATAAACCGTTTCATATGACTTGTTCTACAGTTAAAATTAAGTAATATAATAGTTCTGAGCTAGAAACAGATTTAAGTCATTTTGACAGTTTTCCTCTGCTGTCCAAATCCCAGAGTTGCCATGTTAACAAACTATTATAAATTGTTTTAATTCATTTAAACAAAGCTGAAGTTAAATCAAATTTAATTATTTTCAATTAGTTGCCAAAGCAACATTATTTTTTGGGTAACACTTTAGTATAGGGACCAATTCTCCCTATTAACTAGTTGCTTATTAGTACGCCTATTAATAATATATCGGCTGTTTATAAGTACTTATACAGAACATATTCTTTATGACCATATTCTACATCCTTAATCCTACCCAATACCTAAACTTAACTACCTTACTATTAATATGCAGCAAATTTGGAGTTTATTGCATTAAATGTTGTAGCTAATGGTTTGTTAATAGCGAGAATTGGACATTAAAATAAAGTGACCATTTTTTGTTTAAATACTTAATACTAAAATAAATGAAAAAAAGCTAAATAGAAAAAGAAAAGCACATAAAATTGTCAATTTAAACAAATTAAAAGCTGTCAAAATTTCAGAGCTTTGTGTGTCATTTGATGGATTCCAATTCACTTTCATGATGGGAAAAATAGTCTAGTACTAGTAAATTTCTCAACTTGCTTAAAGTCATTCTTAGAGGTCAGCATGAGGGTGGGTAAATGACAATTTTCATTTTTAATTGAATAATCCCTTTTGAATCGGTCCTCAGATCATCTATAAATGAGTGCCACCATAGCCCATCTGTGCGGTAGTGAATTAGTGTCAACACCGTCCCCAGATGTGAGTTAGTAAGTCACAGTGAGTCAAGAGGCAGAACTGCTGTGCTCACATTTAAGAGTCCTACAGGAGGGTCTCCCGCCGTGGGGATACAGGGAACCTGCGCTGCGGCTCTGGGGGCGCCAGCAGCTCTTGGCACGGAGCTACGGGCTGGGCCGCTGGGAGGGACAGGATGGATGGTCTGAGCTGGGTTTTGGGAGCCGCTGGTTCATCAGCCCTCTCTGGACTGCACGGAGTGCGGACACACACCGGGACCCTGGGCCGTGGGGCATGGTCCAGAGAGTTTGACCGCTGAACCACTGCGCTTTTAATAGAGCCCGTCAGACTGAACGTAGAGGCAGAACGAGACATCTACACTCACACGGAGGGAAGAGAAAAAGAGAGCGCATTAACCTCATCTTGCACCGCCTCCATCGCACACGCCCTCACATTCACTTTAAAATTGAAAGAGGAAGTGAAATATTAGAGTGTGATCTCGTTACGAACGTAGAGATTTCTCAAATATTTAGAAGTGCATGAATCACCTTAATGAAAAAGGTAAAAATATCCCTTTTCAAATGGAGCAAAGAGCACAAGAACCCTGATGTTGAAGAAAAGCATGAGTGAATGACCGAGGCAAACTGCGAGTCCTCTGAGAGAGAAATGCAAGCCAACCGAATTGGCAAAGGTTCAACTGTAGAAAATGAGATTAAAATCTGCAATTTGAATGTATGAGAGATTTGAATTCAAGCAAATACCCGTTTAGACCAAGTGTGATGTGAGTGAATGACAAGTACACAATAATTGAACAATTTATGTGGCAAAATTATTCTTTACAGTTCAATGAGTAGTCAACGTTCTCTGGGGGGTGGGGGGTGCCTGAATAAAAGAAGGATTGTTATAACTTAATATTTTGGATTTGAGGCTTATTCACACCAAAAGTGAAAATTTGCCACAAAAAAAAGATTTTCAGTGGAAACAATACACTCCCTGTGGACCCATTCACACATGACAGAATTATTATTATTTAATTTTTTTTCGACAGAAGAAAAGCAACTGCCAATAAGCTTTTGGGTCATGTGTCTGGCACTGGTAGTCACTGGTCTCACAGAACACACATATACTATCATTAAAAAGTTTATGGCGAGTTTTTATTTTTATTAATACGGTAACACTGTATTTTAAGGTGTCTTTGTTACCTGCATTACATGTACTTACTATTATAATAACACTAAATTATGCATAATTACATGCAAGTAACCCTAAGCCAAACCCTAATCCTAACCCTCGCCATATAGTAAATGTAGTTAATTATTATTATTCAGTACAGTGTATAATTACACTGTATAACAAGCACACCTTAAAATAAAGTCTAACCATTAATACTTAAGGATGCAATAAACTGATCAAATGTGCCAGTAAAGACATTCACATTCTAAACAAAATGCTGTTCTTTTGAAACGTAAATTCAAAGCATCCTGAAAAAAAATGGATCAGTCTCCATCAAGCACCACAACTGTTTTCAACATTGATAATACTAAGAAATGTTTCTTGAGCACCAAATCAGATATTAGAATGATTTCTGAAGAATCATGTTACTCTGAAGACTGCTGTAAAAGGAATAAATTACTTTTTAAAATGCATTAAAACAAAGTTTTTACACTGTAATAATTGTTCACATTGGTACTGTTTTTACTGTATCTCTTTTTATCAATTAAATGCAACCTTGATCAAAAACAACAAAAAAAAGTGTTACTTACCCCAAACTTCTGAATGGTAACGTATAAGTAAAACTAATGAAACAACAATAAAAAGTGTGATATGAAAAAAGGAAATTAGTTTGATATGTATTAATATTATACCCATTTACACCATTTTACTTCAGTTGTCAATCCCAGTGATACCAGTCACAATTCAATACCAGCAGTTATTTTGTACCAGTTTATATATTATCTTATACATTATATAAAACTCAAACAGTTATATCATCAAAATAGTACAAAAAAAAAAGTTAATAAAAACAGCAAACATTTAAAAAATGCTGTCCAATCACAGCCGTGCTGCTGCCATTCAGAAAAGCACTCTTGCTCATGTAATATTTCTATAATTTTTTTGAAAATGCCCACTCTGCTCCATGCCAGAAAAAACACATTAAAAATTCTCACCCTCATGTCACTTGTATAGCTGTCAAGCTCAGACTTTTTCACTTTATTTTAAAAGTGAATTGCCCTTGAAGGAGCTCATAGACGCATCACTTATTGTTGTGCGTGTTTTTCTCAAAATAAGAAGAGTGCGTTATTCATGCATTGTTGACAGGAGTGTGCCTTTCATTCGTAGGTTAGATCAGTAAATTTGTGAGGAGAAATAGACAGACTGTGTGGAAAAGAGAAGAAAATGTGTGTGAGCGTGTAGACTCACAGCAAGTGTGGAGCTGCTGCACATTCGGCCCATGTGATCGGCATCTGGGCCAGGACTCCTCTCATCTGGGGTACCATTGGCTAAAAAGGCCCTCTGGAGAACACGCTTGGGGGTTTTAGTAAAAGAAAATGCTCTTGTGACCTAAAACACAAACATGCACAATTAGCCTGTGTTTTCTACTTTATGATGTCATTTTCAAAAAAGCGCCCTGAACGCTGATATCAAGACCAAGCCTGTATGCGCATGGTGTCATTTTCAATACTTTCAAGCTCCTCTCCCTACCTTCTTTGACGTTTTTTTGATGGCCCTGGATGCTCGGCTGAGCGTGCTGTCCATGTCCTTTGTGCTCACTTGGACGGAGTCAGGATCGGTGCTCTGAATGAGATCTTCCTGTTTAAGACACGGGAAAATTAAATAAATACACAGCGATACTGCTGGCCTGTCAAAATGCAAAGAGAAGCATCACTGTTCAGCCTTCCAAACAGCTGGGGCTTCTTGATATTCACAGGAGCAGAGAGCTAGTGTGGCTGCATTTCACGCCAGTGATGTGTGGGTAGGTCGCCACCTCATGGCCGGTGGGAGAACCGCAGGCCAGGCTGAAATGCATTTAGCTGCAGGGTTTGGTCTGGATGTTTAATTATAAAGGGAAATACATGCATCTGTCTGCCCGCGCCAATTACATGTGCCGTTTCGGAAGGCTTTGGCGGGACCTGTGGTTCTGCAGCATGAAGATAAAGACGTCTGCGTCTGAAGTGTAAAGTTCAAGTACAATTCCACTCTTACTTACATTAATCTGCCTCCCAGTTTAACCACACAGGAGCATCTAATAGGATTAACCAACACCAAAAGGCCCACACAAACCTCCTAATTTATAGCCACAATAAAAAGAAAGCAGAGCTAATAAAATAAATAATTGAGTTCCGTTCCAGACCTGAGGGGGATGATCTGAGGAGGAAGTGGCCATGTTTCTGTGTGTGTGTGTGTGTATGCGTGTGTCTGCTCACCGCATCAGCTCGGCAAATCGTGTTGGCCACTTGGCGACAGAGAGTTTTGAGCCAGGCAG
The DNA here is from genome assembly GCF_936440315.1 of Barbus barbus. NCBI lineage: Eukaryota > Metazoa > Chordata > Actinopteri > Cypriniformes > Cyprinidae > Barbus > Barbus barbus. The sequence goes on from NC_136763.1 coordinate 18,109,720, forward strand.
ATTTGAGCATGTCTTCGGCGGTCAGTTGGAAACTGAATAACAGGTTCTCCTGTTCTGTAGGAGGACGTACCACCAGGGAAAAGGCGTTCTGACACTCTTAAAAACAAAAAAGAAACAAATACTCGTGAGAAAATGTGAGGTCAGGGATGTGACCTAAGTCCAAAGGTTAAAAAAATAATAATTAGTCAACCGGTGGCGTTTGTACTACACCATCAGCTGGCAACTCGTAAAATTATGCTCTTTCCGCTTCAAATCCGTGATGTTTTGATCATCCTGGCAGATTTATTTTCTGATAATGACCAGCTGGCTGTACATTAAAGGGATACTCGACCCCAAAATGAAAATGGTCATTAAATCACTTACCATGTCGTTCCAAACCCGTAAAAGCTTCGTTCATCTTGGGAACACAATTTAAAATATTTTGGATGAAAAACAGGAGGCGTGTGACTGTCCCATTGACTGCCAAGTAATTACCACTGTCAAAGCCCAGAAAAGTATGAAAAGCATCGTCAGAATAGTCCATCTGTCATCAGTGGTTCAATCTGACTGTTATGAAGAGACGAGAATGCTTTTTGTACGCAAAGAAAATAAAAATAACGACTATTCAACAATTCGTCTCCTCTGCGTCAGCGTAGCGCCATTTTGAAGAATATCCGCTGGACGCAAATAGCGTACGCTGCTCTGTGTCAGGCGCACCACACGGATACGCTGTTTTCGTTCAAATCAAAGCGTAGAACAGCATACGCTATTTACGTCCAGCAGATATTCTCCAAAATGGCGCAGCGCTGACGCAGGAGACGAATTGTTGAATGAAGTCTTTATTTTCTTTGCGTACAAAAAGTATTCTTGTAGCTTCGTAACGTTACGGTTGAACCACTGATGGCAGATACTTTTCTGGGCTTTGACAGTGGTAATTACTTGGCAGTCAATGGAACAGTCACAAGCCTCCCATTTTTCATCCCAAATATCTTAAGTTGTGTTCCCAAGACGAACAAAGCTTTTACGGGTTTGGAACGACATGGGGGTAAGTGATTAATGACAATTTTCATTTTGGGGTGGAGTATCCCTTTAACACTTACATTTTGTTTGTGTGTAAAAACAATCAAATGAAATGAAATTTCATTGTAAAGCATTTCATTCAAACATTTCAAAAGCTGCCTACAACTACATGGTTATAAACAATTTGGAAAAGGAAAAAATAATGTGATACCAGTTTTTATTAATATTTATTTATACAAATGTTGATTGGTTCATGTCAATAACGCCAACATAAAACAACATTCACACGCTGTCTTGAATATGGTGTCTTTTCCAAGTGAAACAATATTCAGTAGGAAACAATGTAGGGTAGGAGTTCATTTTATCCATTGCAATTTGATGGGATCATCACAAGTGGACTACAGGGAAATTAGTTGATTTGAAACATGAAATTTCCAGGCTTCAGAATGTGATCTTCATCAATAATGTGCTATTATGGTGTGAAATTATTGCCTCCCTGTGTCTTTAGCTCATCAAAATCCAGTAAAGTAGGGCTGAGTTATATATTAAATATGCACAATATATTCTAAAAGATTCTGCTGGCAATATAAAATAATTCTGTGAATATTGCTAGCTAAGATATTAGGGGCTTTTTATGTGGCCATTGAATTTCCTAAAGACCATGGAATCAGATTAGTTTTGAGATTCTTCCGTTTCCTTGTTTGGCATGTGGTAAGCCAGATGGTTTAATAGCATATCTGCTTAAGACAATAACAAAAACCCTGTTGGGCCTGTTTAAACAAAAATACAATTCTTAAACTAAACTGAAAATTACTGTAAAAAAACTAACTTAAATTTACAGTAAAAACCTGTATATTTCATTAACCGATATAACGTTAAAATAACCTACTGAAATAATCTGTTCTGTACCTTTATAATTGCGGACAACTACCAAAACGCAGATGGAAATGAGAAAGCCACATGATAAATCAGAGCTCATTAAAAGTAGCTTTTCCACAAGCTGAGGTTAATATTATTATCAGTACACAAGGTGCACACAGTCATGCATACCAATACAAAACACCATCATAACACACCACTCTAAAATCATGTTTTAAGTATTCATTTTAACAACAGATGTAACATAAAACCCTAATGTACAAAACTGACTAAAAAGAAATAAGTTATTTAAATGAAAACCCTTCAAATGCATTTAAGGGAATTCTGGGAATGTCAATTTACGTTTTTTTTTATGTTTTGTTTGTCTGTTTTCCCACTGTAAATTATAAGGTTGCTAAAAACTGTAAATGTAACTATTTCAATTAGATTTATTACAGTAAAGGTCATTGCACACTGAGTCTGAAATTTTTGCATGCGTTTTTCCATATTCCCTATCCTTTCCTATCAAAATGCATGCTACGGATGCAAAAACGTAGAAAATCTAACCTGATCCGCTTTTTTTTTGACAGACGAAAGTTTCGGAGGCAGTGTGCAAACGTGATTGACATGTGAGGTTGTATTTATTTTTTAAAGCGCGAAAATTTCAGACTCTGTGTGCAGTGACCTTAAGTAAGACCTAAGACCTTTACAGTCTTTTATCTTTAAAATTATTTTAGAATTTTCTTACTGTGTATCCTCCTGGCCAGCTCTAAAGTGACACACTTTATACATAGACTTCACCTCCCTCTCCAGGGTGCTAATTCAGAACACAAAACTAAAATATGCATGAGTGCACTTGATGGGATGCAGTATGCCATGTGGTCCCCCTCACCTTCTGTGTCTTGGATGTCAAGAACTCTTCTGATCTGGGACAGAGGCATCAAGGCTATGTGTTTGAGCTGGGCGGGCGGCCGTGTCTGACCCAGCGGACTCCGGAACGTGGTTATCACCTTGTGTCTCTTCCTGGCGATCTGAATATGAAGGAAAAAACACGCACACATGCACATTAAACTCTTAATACATGCAGCTTTCTTCATAATGCAGGAAAGTAAAATGTTCTCTCCTGTACTCTGGTGGAGCAGTGGGGAGACCTTCAGGTGCTTTAGTGGAGCCGAAATATGTAATGCATATTGGGGAGACAGAGATGCATGCAGAGGACTTCTTAAAATGAATAATTGATCACTCTGAGTGTTCCCTTCTCCCTGCTCTCATTACCAGGCCAGAGCCAGCATTGGGCAAAGCGGACCACAGCCGCGTGCCGGCACATGCTAGCAACCCCCTCCACAGTGCTTAAACGCATCCCCTCACTAATTGGGGAAACAGGCCAGAGATTCGAGTCAGCAAGCACAGATTGCACACGCATAAATTCAGGGGGTTTTTTTTCCCTTGAACTGAACAAACAATTGTTGAGGTTGCTGAAAATTTGGAGAAGGCGACGGAAGGAAATTTAGAGAGGAGGCAGAGGGAAGGGAAGACCTGTCCACTCAGGTCTATGACAAAGAACCCGAAAATGTTTAAATCTAGTTTAAATGCATTTGCTAGTTTCTCAGAAAAGTTATATTTAAAAATGTTCATAGATTTATCAAACATTTTGATTTAATAAATGTATAAAGACGAAGGAGATCCGCACATCCAAATTTAGCCCAAAAGGCTAATTTATTAATCAGAGGTCACAAAATTGTGCAAAAAAAAGTGCAACGGTTCAAAACGTTTTCTGGCATTAACCCTTCCTCAGTGGCATGTGCTACCAAGCAAACACCTGCACTCATTAAAACATGTATTACCGCAATACACTTAATATCACGAAGATACAAAAAATACACATTTATCTCAAAACATATATCCAAATACAGCAAATACATTTACAAATCATCCAAAATGATCCATATATATATATACACAACTATATCAAAAAAGTATACATGGACATACCAATAAAAATCTCATGACAAACAAGTCAAAGTTCTTAGCATCAATTTTTATACAATAAGCAAACATAACACGGTGGGCATAACGATTTTTGCAGATTTGCCCCTTTTTTCTCATTACAGAGAGAGGAATATTAAGGACTTTTTAGTTAAATTGTATACTTATGTCAGGGATGGTATTGAAGGGCACGAGAGTAAGGATGTTGGTTTTTATCCTTGTCTTAAATGCGCGGCATGTAAAAATTTACACAAAAGATGCTTTGAGTTTGAGAGTTGTATAACTAATCGCACATAAAATTAAACAACTGGTCACGTGTGTTTCCACTAATGTGATTTATCTGTTATCTTGTCCATGTATAAAACAATATGAGTGTAAGACAAATAGACAAATTAGGAATTGGATCATTGAACATATGAGCGCTATTAGAAGGAAAGATTTAAAGTCTCCCGTGGCTCGTCATTTTGTTGAGATCTCATTCAGTTTTAGATCTAAATTTTGTTATTGAAAAGATGACAGACTCTCAGAGGAGGGAATTTAGAACGTAGACCCCTGCAGAAAGAATATAGGTGGATTTTTGATCTTAAAAGTCTACACCCTCTAGACAAGAAAATTCATCTATGAATAGCTTTTTATAATAATTTAAAGCATATATGAGGGACGCTAAAGAGTGGGTATGATGTTTACTTCTTGTATAAAAATTGATGCTAAGAACTTTCAATACATGTTTTAATGAGCACAGGTGTTTGCTTGGTAGCACATGCCACTGAGGAAGGGTTAATATATATATAAAAATGTAAACTGAAAATGACTGGAAAGATCCAGATACATAAACACAAAAACAATAATAAATGATAAATGTTGCTTAATAGCTCCACAAACCAACTGTGCATAGCTCCAAAGTGCAGTCAATCTGATACTTGACATTAACTTAAATTAAATCAATTGAATCGTTTATTCATATGCAATGTGGGTGTAATAACAACAACAATATAGAGAAACTCTAGCTAGCAGCTTGACATCATAAGGCTTTCATTAATCTAATACCATAAACAAGACCAGAAATCAAGACTAATGTCTTTCATATAGTGGCACTGCTTTGGGAAACCTGATGGAGAATTTGCATTATGAAGAAACGGGGTGGGGGGGTCTGCCCATCTGCAGTATTTCCAAAAACACATTGAGAAGAGCAGTATTGGTGCAGTGACAAAGACTGAGCTTTACCTCCAAACAGTCGTTGAACAGAAAAAGAGTGACATGTTCTCCCCGATCGCAGGGTTTGTCTCCCAGAGCAATGGTTTCCACCCTGTGAACCAGACTCCGGTGTGACGACAACAGATTGGCCTGCAGGCGCACACAAACATACAAAACAAAATCAGTTTCCATGTTGCAAAACATTTGCAAGCTTTTCAGCAAATGAATTAATTATTATAAGTGGCTGGTGTGCAGAAGTTTGTTCAACCAAACACAGCCCCCGATAAACATGCTGCATTTCCTGTCCCTGAGCCTGCAGATTCCTCAGAGAGCTGTTCCTGGATCAGACTCTGCTGTGTCCATGCCGATTCAGTTCCCATGAGCTACAAAAGCCAAACTGATCCAGGAAAAGCACTCCCACCTGCGGGCGATCATTGGCTTGGCAGCCCTGTCACCAGACGTAGCTGTTCTGGGGCAAGTCTGACAAGAGACAACAAGAGCTGACTCACTCTGATCCGTTTAGTATTGAGAGAAAGTCTCAGACAGCACATCTGCATCTCTTACCGCAGAGAGAAGAGGGACTGCAGCCAACGATACAGTGTCACACTTTACCATTTACTATTAAAATAGCCACATTTGTAGTATTTAATTTAGTCCACTTATAATGTTAGTCAAGGTTTCTAGCAGCAAAAACCGTCACGTTAGTTTTACACGACCATTTAAAAACAGGCTGTTTCTGCAGCTTTAAAATTAGAAATGTACTTTTAAATACACTATGATCTCTCTCCTATGATTGGCTATCTTCTTTTTCAAAATTGTCAAATAATAAATCGGTATCAGGGTGAAAATGGACAGTCATGTGTTATGGTTCTGACTATGATGATTTCTGAATGACCTGTTTTTATGGCTTAGTTTTCATGGACTGGCGAGGGAGATTTGCTTGGTGAATGTTGAAGTATGCTTGCATCACATTCTTCTTTCAAAAGGCCAAGAAGAATCCCATTGGTCATAATATGCTCACTTTAGTTCTTTTGGTTGGGGCGTAGAAATTACGTAAAGTTACTTGAGAACTGTGACAGAGGGTGACGACTTTCATTTTATTGCAATTTGTTGACTCAAAGACTTGGAAGATTGCACTACTTATATAAAGGCAAGTAAATGACAGAATTGGGTGAATTATTTCTTTGAACTCGACTGAGATGATGCGTGTAAAATGGAAGACATTTCCGGAAAAGTGAAAAATTACTCACAGGGCAGCCGTCCACCTCATAAACAACATCAAAAATCTGCTTCTGTCCCTCGGTTTTCCTTTTATCTTCATTTATGTGGCTGTGAAAATTAAAAGATAGAAATAAAGAAATATTTGTATAAACGTCACCGTTTTAGCCCTAAAAAGCTCTTTCAGCTAAAACTGAAAATACATTTTCGGTCGCATCAGTTTATTTTAAGGAAAATTTGAATCGCAGAACTTACGTCATCACTTCCTTGAGAGACTCGATGGCCTTTTCCAGGGTCACTTTATCAGGGTTGTCATCTGATGTGTGCTTCTTTATATCTAAAAAGAACAAAATTCACTGTAATCATGTTTTCTTTCATCAGCATACAGAGGTAAAGTATAACAAACCTGCTAAAGAATACTGTGTTAGTATTTTGACTTGTTTTTTCATGTAATGGAAAAACATTAATACTGAATTGAACAAACTCCAAAGTATTTTTAAACTATTTAAATCACCTAGATTCAGACAGATTTACTGAATCGAAACTGCTCCAAGCTAGAGCTAACAGCCAAATTTACATGAATTACCATTCAACAGGAGGGCAACACTCGGCAGTCTCTGCACAGGACGAATCAAAAGCTCAGCGAGAGTCTGACGGCCACATTCAGGTTTAGCCTGATTAATCTGGATAACAAAATGAGAGAAAAGATGTGAATAAACGACATTCACAAAAAATACCCATACAAACCCACTCAAATATAGAACAGAGGTTCAATAGATTTTAACTTTTAAAATGGGCACCCTGAGGTCAAAATTTTCTGGCAAATATATCACTTTCGATATAAAACTGAAGTCTTTATACACAGTAAAAAGAGAAGGCAGTACCTTCAGGAACGCATGAAACCTCGGCTTCTGTCTCTCACATCTGACTATAGTCTCTTTGCTCATCTCAAAGAAGTTGACAAATGGTGGGTAGGCCTTCACCAGCTCTCGAGACTGAGAAAGAATTTTAAAAAATAAAGAGATCACAAAAGCTGCCATTCAGTCTTTGACGGCGTTGCGAGCTTCACGCCGGAGGAGGTCGAGTTCAAAGCGTCATCACACTCACATATTTCAGGATAATGTCTCCTACGCTCCTCTCTTCAGACCAGTTCATCACCAACTCCTCGAGATCCGCCTGTCAAAGTACATTTATCAGCTAACACGTTCAGCACAGCCTTTACTCAGTGTTTTGGAAAGGTTATTGCCTACCTTTATTCTCGTGTGCACGTCATAGATGTCTGGAATACTGCCAAAGATGGTCTTGATCTCTTCCTGAGCTAGAACGGGGCCGCCCACCTGCCCCTCTTTGTCCAGGGGGTATTTGAAGAGCTAAAATTTTTTTTAAAAATTAAAACAAAACAAAAAATTACACAAAGGACATAAGATCACTAAGCAAGAATGGACTCCAAGACTGACCAGTGGTGCAGGTCTTGACAGCAGTGGTCTGCATTCCTACGGGATCACTAAAGGACCTGATTAGATTTGTTGCAGCGCAGGACTAAACCTCTGATTTGTAGGCATGAGAGGGTGCCATTTCCAAGAGATGTCAGCCAAAGCAGACAGCTTGATAGTAGAGTGGAATGTATTTTTCAGCCTTTTGGCATCATCTTAAAATAATCCCTACAACAAGAATTTAGAAACTACCCCCCAAAAGCTGGGACTGGTATGATTTCTTAAGGTTTTTTAAATAAGTCTCTTATGTTCACCAAGGCTCCATTTATTTGATCAAAAATAGTCAAAACAGTAATATTGTGAATTTTTTATTTGGATATACTTTAAAATGTATTCCTGTGATGGAAAAAAGTAGAATTTATCCAAAGCAGCCATTTATCCAATCTTTAGTGCGATACATCCTTAAAATCATTCTAATACGATTCTAGTTATTATCCTGTAAGAAATTTAAAAGAAAAATCGAACAGCATTTATTTGAATTATAAACCTTTTGTAATATTACAAGCATCTTTAATGTCACTTTTGATCAAATTAATGCATCCCTGCTGAATAAATGTATTAAAAAATATATATATATATATATATATATATATATATATATATATATATATATATATATATATATATATATAAAAGGGTAAACAAAATTATCTAAATATATAAAACTATAATCTAAAAATGATAAAAATAGTTAAATATTTAATTAAAATTAAATAAAAATATAGATTTTTGTTTAATAAGCTGTTGAGAACGTTCAAAATGGAAACAAAGTACAGTTCTGCAGGAGTGGAATGAAACTGGGAAAATCAGTCTCGTGCAGACCTCTACTTGACAGCTACTCCATTAACGTAATAAAGATCCAGTGGACCACAATGGAAAGGTCAGGCAATTCAGCACTGCTTGATGATCTGACTCCACTGTTCAGTGAAATTTGCTGGGCTCTGATTGTGGGTATATGATGTGGCATTTACTATGCAAGCAGACACAGAAGTGAGTGTGTGTGTGTTCGTATGAGCTCCACATGAAGGGGTACAAAGCTAAGCTCAAATGTCCATGCAGCGGTGTCCAAATCTAATTCATTTTCCCCCCTACTGGTCAGTGGTCAGAGGCACTGGTTAGTTTGATAAGGCCACAGCCAGAAAGAGAACACGCAAAACACACACACACAGAACACAAACCTGCAGGACCGTGGCCAGGATATCAACATAGTTGCTTTCGGTTTGGTAGAGCTCCTTGGAGACCTGCCAGCGCGCGGACTGCTTAGGAAGGACGGGAGTTGAGCTTTTGGGAATTTTGACATTCTCTGAAACACACAAGCAGAGATTCAGGGATGAGAAGCTGTAAATCGCACAGTTACTTCTTATCCCCAGATATGAGGATACTTGTTCATCTCTTTTCTCAAAATATCGGTTTGAAAATCTGATAAAAAAAAATAAAAAAATTTGTAATATAAATCTCATGTGCCAAATTGTGCAAGGTTAAGTACAAAGGAATGATAGAGGAATAAAAATCAATGTCCCATGTTCAACAAAATAAAAAAAACTCACAACTTAATTTAAGAGAAATTGATATGAGTAACCTTTACTACATTTAGTGAAAAGACTGTTAACGGCATAGATTAAAGTTTGTATTCATCCTGAACCCTGAGCTAATGTTACCATGAATGTCAGCTGTCTGGTCTGTTTCCTTTCTGCACACAGGAGTGCTGATACGCTGTAGTGGCCTCTCTTTCTCTGATCTACTCTTTCTGGCACTCCTCCGCCTACCACTGCTCCTCCTTCGCCTGCGCTCTGCAAAAGACAGTGGCCTCACTCATCTAAAACACACTCTGACTGCTCTCCTGGTTCATCTCAGCCCTGGCTGGGATCACCCTGGACCTCTGAGATCAAAGTCTGGAGAGCTCTGGAACACTCTCACATAATGCAGTAGGAACTTTGCAAACTTTTCAGACAACCAAACCAGTTTTTTTCAGAAAACTGAAGGTTAGAACATTCTTCTGTTTGTCTAACTAACCCATGCAAGACAGGGGGAGTGTTACATTATTTGGTTACTAGTCACATGACATATGAGATCATTCGTTTCACCTCCGCTGGATTTGCAGGTGTCAGGTGTGTTGGAGATGTCCAGCAGGGAGCCCATAGAGAGGGAGTGTTCAGCCGAGGGTCTTTTGCGTGGTGGAAAGGGCGAAATCTCAGTCTCCTTGGTGAGCTGAGCCAATGTTTCTCTAAGACGGCGACGTTTCCTGCCACTGTTGGGTGTCGTGATAGACAGCAGAGACACGGCCTTCTTCATCGCAGGACTCTCCGGCTGAGGGAACAAATTTGACATTAAAACTTTTATTTTCATCTTTAATTCTTTAAAACCTTACTTGGTTTAAACTTAAAATATTTTGAATAATTTTCAATTGAAGTCAATTGGCTACCAACATTCTTCAAAATATCTTTCGTGCTTTTATGAAGTGCATCATGGGATACTTTTAAAACTATACTTAAGGAATAAGGTCCATATATCACAGATTCTAGCCTACGTCTTGGAATATATGACCCAAATAATAATTTTCACCATATATTGTCATCTGAACAAGTAACAAGTCTGCCATGCTTGTTCTGACCAACTGAGGAAAAAAGCATTACAATAAATCGAGATACCAATGGTGATTTAATCTAAAGATCGATTAGCTCATCATATCAAACCGTGCAAAGTATTATTATTATACTTTATTCTCAAATTATTAAATGTTAACAAAATCAGTATTGTGTGACTATGAGTATAGTGTGTATTAGAGTGTAGATTTCAATTTCTGTATAGTCTAATATCTGATTGTCATACCATTAAAATTTCATAATTTTTTTAACCCCAAAAGCAAACTATGCTCCCTTCGAACTGGTTGTCTTAAAAATACAAATCTTGTGCAATCCCAGGCTATCTGTAATCAGAAGCACATTTAAAACTGGAATATAATTGAATTTCATTTCACATGCGCTTCATATAATCCTTTCTGGATTACAGTCCGCCATCAAAATGATTTTTGGACATTTAATTATTCTAGCTGCTGTGAGAAAAGGCTATAAACGATGCGCCACCTGCAGGATCCTCACATGCGATAGCCTACTAACCGGGACAACTTCTTTATGTTTACAGACATGACGTAATGAGGCAGTGCCACGCTCGAAATTAGAACCAAATTAGAAAACATTATTATAAACTAACTGTGGTGAATCAGGCTAAAGTAAGGCGATCGTTTTGAACACTGGCTGGTTATGTAACGTCCTCATATATTGAATTTGGATCATTTTTAACCAAAGAAAAAAAAAAAAGTTATGGACTGCAGCTTCGGAAGTTTTGCATTATTATGAAGAACAAAAAAAAAAAAGTAAAATATAATAAGCTTTTTAGTTTACTTCCACAACCCAAACGCTGTCATTTTCCTGGTTTCCTCACCTTTTCGTAAGAGTACATGGTTTCCCCAGCACGGGCATCCATTTGTATACTGCCCCAAAACCACTGCAGAAAGACACAGAATGAGAAATAAAATGAGAAGTTAATATGCATTTGTTTAAAATACTTCAGAAGAAACATTTAAATAAATACTGATGCATTTATGACCGTAATTGAGCTACTAAAACGTGTGCCAAAAAAGACTTCCACTTCTCGGAACCTACTAGATACCAGACTACAGACAGGAAGCAGTGTAAAATAACAGTGGTTTTTTAAACACTGTTATTAAGGACCCACATAAAGCCCAGTGTGTGTTTCTGTGTGTGCTTGTGAGATTTTACGTCAAGTTCATACCTCCTGCTTCACTACATAGAGTCTTTTGGAGGGAGTAAAGGGCAGTTCTTTAATGGAGTTCTCCTCAACTACCAAGTGTGTGCACCTTTCATCACCCACCGCCTGGAACCGTCCACCTGGACAAAACAAGCAGCACACACTCCTTTAAAAATCCCCCTCAAGCAGAAGTCAGGGGTCATTTGCTTTAACAGAAGGTCTAGCAATAAAATACAGAAGTATATCCTGGGGTCAACATCTCAGATGAATAAGAGTGAAAGGCTTTGGTTAATCAATAATTATTTGAGCAGAGGTTTTTTGATATTTCAAAACATGAAATGTTTCAGACTTGTTTCAGAACAGACACTGATACAGAGTTCCCTACCATGTTTCTGCGTCCTTTCCTCCATGTTGGATCTCTCCTCTTCAGAAAAGCCCAGAAAGCTCAGCACGCAATCCTGGAACGGAGGGACTTTAAATTCGGTGCGGAACTCCTCGTTGGCTGCATGGAAATTACTAAAGCAAAATAAATAAATTAAATTATTGGGTAAATTAAAACATTACTGCATTTAAATCAGAGCAAATTTTTGAAAATACAGATTTTGTGTTCAATGCATAAACAACTTAAATGACTCAAAAATAAATAAATAAATAAATACATATAACATACACATATATATATATATACACACACATATAATATTTTTGTAAAGCTTATGGTGGATCCCTAGGAAAATGGTTCCCAAACTTTTTTGACTCCAAAGCCTGCCTCTGTTCAAGACAATATTGACAATATTAGCACTGCTAATCTGTGCCGGGACATTTGTTGTAATAAAAATAAACTAAAAAAAGGATGCCCATTTAAAGTTTGACATCTATAATTTCAGTGATTAAACATGTTAATTAAGATTGCTAATATAACTGCATTTAAATAATTTTAAGACTAATTGAGGGCCCTATGGAAGTCAGATCCCATTTTAAAAAAGCACTAGCATTAAACAATAACCAAATATATATCTGGCTTTTTCAAGGTTTCTGCAGGTTTTATGAAAGCAAATTTAAGAACTTAAGGAATTTAAGGAATAAATTGAAGGTAACAATACGTATATGTTCTCTAAATGTAAATGTCTAGGGAGCACACAATGAGCTGTATTAGCACAACCTCAAAGTTGGAAAATACAACTTCCTACTGATCTCCATTACTTTTACAAAAAAATTGCTTTAGGCTCGAATACCTCTGCTCCCAACCACTAGAATATGAAAATAACTTTTACTGTACTTTCTGATATCACTGCAAAAAAAAGTGATAGTCTTCCTTAACATATTTGTCTTGTTTTCTTCTTAAATCAAGATAAATTTACTTGGGATGTAAAATGGCAAAAGTCTTGTTTTGTCAAAAAGTGAGTTTTTGATGAAAAAGAAAAATATTTACCAGTGGACAACTTAATTCAAAGGAAAAATAAGTTTTCATAGCCCAATTACAGATATATCCTCATCCTTTTCTTTAAACTTAATTTTCTTCAACTTCTCAGAACAAGACTTCATATCTTCATTTTTCAAGTAAGTGTATCTTGATTTAAAGATGTTTAGATGACAAATACTGAAGACATTATTTTATTTTAATTTTTTGCCTTTATCAATTCAAGACTTTCTGCTCTGATTTAAGACCTTTTAAATGACTTAATCTGTGAACAGGTGAATTAAGACTTTATAAGACTTGCAGAAACTCTGTTGTTGGTCAACAATAACCAATAGCCAACATAGGTAACATCATTCAAAAGGGAGCCATTTCAGGAGGAAGAGAAAATTTCATTTTGACGAAAGATTAAATTTTTTTCCCCCTATGGAATAACGTGCACTGATGCACCATGCACAAGAAGACCAGAAACAAGGACAGTACAAGGTCAATTTTGATTTCGAATTGACTTTAAGTCTGTCTCTATTAAGTCTGGTGAGCGCAGAGGGGAAGAGAATGAAAGAAAAATCCCTTCAGTCAACGGTGGCAGGTCATTAATGTGAAAGGTCAGGTTCAGTGTTCAATACATGTGTGGAAAATGTCACACCCCGAGTGCAGCGGAAACCGTTTTTAATATGGAAGCAGGGCGGCGTGTGCACCAGCGGCTGGACATTTCATCCTCATCATTCACAGTTTTTACTCCTCTACACTCACACAGCGAGGGGGATTGACGCAAGGGGTAGTTTTATGCCTCACACACACACACACTATCTTACATGTCATCTCTGTGCTCCCATGCCTTGTGTATCCACTCAGGGGTGAGGATGGGTGTGCCCATGCAGACTGCCAGCTAAAAAGAAAGAGAAAAAGCAGTGAATAGCATCTGGAGGGAAGAGATCCTCTCACCAAAGCCTGGTCCATGCATTATGCATGAGACTAATGAATGATTCAGCCCAATTCAGCATGCTGTGGGGAGAGATACATGAGAACTGTTTTAATCAAAAACCTCTCTAAATAACACAGACACGTCAGCTGCAGACAGTAGACCTTGTTACGGAGAGCACACCTGGAGTTGGAGGAACCACCAGGAAATAGCCATCACTGACTAAAAGACAAAAGACTCTTCATCTAGACTGCTTTTTAATAATTAATATTTTATTAATGAGAAAATAAAGGTCAATGATTTAACAGCTTTGGTGACTGACTTTCCTCAAACACAGAAGACTACAAAGGTTTCTGAGATTTGAAAGTGAGATGGAATTTAACCGAACTCTACTGAAGCAGCCTGATCAAGTTGGTTTTAATATAGTGTTTAGGGGCAGGTTAATATATATTAAAAAAAATTATATATAACAACATGCTGATAATATAGAAAACACTGGGAAATTTGAGAATGTCTAGAGACTAAGTTAAGAACTTTTTCCATTTCATTAATATAAAATGTAATTTATTCCTGTGAATTTTCAGTATCATTACTCCAGTCTTCAGTGTCACATGATCCTTCAGAAATCAGTTTAATATGCTAATTTACTGCTCAAGAAACCTCTCTTATTACCGACGCTGAAAACCGCTGAGGAAACTGTGATGCTTACCACTTGATCAATTTAATGCATCCTTGCGGAATACAAGTATTAATTAAAAAAAATAAAAACCTCACTAACCCCTAAACGTTTGAACAGTACATGCTCCCATGCTACAAGGATCTCAAACAAAACTCAGGACATCAGAATTTTCATTCTGGTGTAAAAACAGATCCTTAAACTGACTATACATCCGTGTATTGCATGCACATATACTGTCCTTTACACTTATGCATATATTTCGCTCTCCTGTAGAGCACAGAGGGAAGGGCTTAATTCAACTTTTTCACTAGTGGATATGGTGGAGTAAATAAGTGATTTGATTTGATATGTGGCAGCATAGTGCCATTACAACAGGGTGAGTCAGAAAGAATTTCACAACTGAAAATCTGTTTCTTTTTGTTTTGTTTTTATTCACGATACACAAAAATCAGTGGCTAGTAAGGATGATGTATACACATGTGGATGCGGTGGATACATACCCTGTACTTTTCACCATGTGTTGAACGGGCGATGAGGTGTGTGACTTTAGTGCTGTCAAAGTCTTTTCGGATGGCGCCACCCATGTGATGGACGAGATTTACCAGGGTAACCTGAAGAAAAGCACAGTTAATTAGAGCAAGTAATCTGACAGTGACACTATGGGCTATTTTTGAGTCAGACGGGTGGACATGCAGAACTCACCACTTCATCTTTTTTACGGAATCCAGTGAAGCAGAGAGACAAGTTGAGCATGGTCATAGAGTAGAGAGGCCTGGAGGAGAACGGTAGAGGCTATAGACGAGGACATGGAGAACATCATTAATATGCATCAAATCAGAGCATGTACATAACAAACAGACTGAAATCACCAGATCATGCCACAAGAAGGTTTATCAAACAAAACAGAAGGTCATATAGAAGTCTTAAAGGTACAGTAGCAGAAATGAATTACAGCCAATGTTCCCTCTCAGCAGACACTTAAGGTCATTGCACACAGAGTCTGAAATTTTCGCATGCGTTTTTCCATTTTTTTGTATTCCTCATCCTTTCCTATCAAAATGCATGCTACGGATGCGAAAATGCCGAAAATCGAACCTGATCCGAATTATTTTTTGACGGACGAAAGTTTTGGAGGCAGTGTGCAGAGACCTTTAGCCTACACTAAATTATTATTATTTTTAATACAAAAAAAAAAAAAAACTATTTTAAATAAATGCAATGAAGTTTCTATTCAGCAAAGAATCCTGGAGGGAAAAAAATAAATAGTTTCCACAAAAATATTAAGAAGCAAAAACAGTTTTTAAAGGGGTCATCGGATGCCCATTTTCCACAAGTTGATATGATGCTTTAGGGTCTTAATCAATCAGTCAATAATCATTTTATTCTGGTCCTCAAAGACAAATTTTCACAAAATAAATAAAAATACATAGTTACCGAAAAAGGTGTAGTCAGAAGCCTTGCTTATTATGCCTACCCTTTATACATAATTAACTAAATGGGCGACACTTTTCACTAAGTTAAATAACACAAAAACATTTCCCTAAATGTACAAACATAATTCAAAACAAACATAAAAATACACACTCCAGCTATTACTTCAATTTTTTAACAATACAACCACAGTTTATTAATACCGAGTCATATAATTGTTTAATCACCTTATTTTTATAAATTCTTAAATTGGCAAAGCGAATTACATACTTTTAGTTCCTCATCACATTTATTCCATGGATTTACCCCTTTAACAGATAAGCACCTTTTTGCATTAGTTCTTACTCTTACTTTTTTGAACATATACAATCCTCTTAAATTATACTGACTTTCTCTTAATTTGAACAGCCTCTGAATACAATTTGGAAGCAAATTATTACAAATTTTGTACATTAACTGTAAAGTATATAAATCAACAATCTACAAATTTGAATGCATGTAAATCAATAAACAATTTATTTGTTGGTTCGCAATAATCAACCCTTTTAACAATCCTAATAGCTTTCTTTTGTAACGTATATATTGAATTTAAATTGGTTTTATGTGTGTGACCCCACACCTCCACACAATAAGTAATGTATGGAACTATGAGCACACAATACAATATACAAAGTTTTTTCATTCAAAATGTTTTATTGTATTTAATATTGCAATGGATTTGGACATCTTTGTTTTTCCATGATTAATTATGATTTCCAACATAATTTATGATCAATTATAACACCCAAAAATTCTATTTCC